>NW_027362764.1:652203287-652608287 GCF_046119375.1 Phyllobates terribilis | reverse complement strand
GCATAGAATATACATGTGTGTGTGTGTGTGTGTGCTGGGCAGTGCATAGAATATACATGTGTGTGTGTGTGTGTGTGTGTGCTGGGCAGTGCATAGAATATACGTGTGTGTGTGTGTGCTGGGCAGTGCATAGAATATACATGTGTGTGTGTGTGTGTGTGCTGGGCAGTGCATAGAATATACATGTGTGTGTGTGTGTGTGTGTGCTGGGCAGTGCATAGAATATACATGTGTGTGTGTGTGTGTGTGTGTGCTGGGCAGTGCATAGAATATACATGTGTGTGTGTGCTGGGCAGTGCATAGAATATACATGTGTGTGTGTGTGTGTGTGTGTGTGTGCTGGGCAGTGCATAGAATATACATGTGTGTGTGTGTGCTGGGCAGTGCATAGAATATACGTGTGTGTGTGTGTGTGTGTGTGTGCTGGGCAGTGCATAGAATATACATGTGTGTGTGTGTGTGTGCTGGGCAGTGCATAGAATATACGTGTGTGTGTGTGTGTGTGCTGGGCAGTGCATAGAATATACATGTGTGTGTGTGTGTGTGTGTGTGTGCTGGGCAGTGCATAGAATATACATGTGTGTGTGTGTGTGCTGGGCAGTGCATAGAATATACATGTGTGTGTGTGTGTGTGTGTGTGCTGGGCAGTGCATAGAATATACATGGTGTGTGTGTGTGTGTGCTGGGCAGTGCATAGAATATACGTGTGTGTGTGTGTGTGTGTGCTGGGCAGTGCATAGAATATACGTGTGTGTGTGTGTGTGTGTGCTGGGCAGTGCATAGAATATACGTGTGTGTGTGTGTGTGTGTGTGTGTGTGCTGGGCAGTGCATAGAATATACATGTGTGTGTGTGTGTGTGTGTGTGTGCTGGGCAGTGCATAGAATATACATGTGTGTGTGTGTGTGTGTGTGTGTGTGTGTGTGCTGGGCAGTGCATAGAATATACATGTGTGTGTGTGTGTGTGCTGGGCAGTGCATAGAATATACGTGTGTGTGTGTGTGTGTGTGTGTGCTGGGCAGTGCATAGAATATACATGTGTGTGTGTGTGTGTGTGCTGGGCAGTGCATAGAATATACGTGTGTGTGTGTGTGTGTGTGTGTGCTGGGCAGTGCATAGAATATACATGTGTGTGTGTGTGCTGGGCAGTGCATAGAATATACATGTGTGTGTGTGTGTGTGTGCTGGGCAGTGCATAGAATATACATGTGTGTGTGTGTGTGTGTGTGTGTGCGTGCTGGGCAGTGCATAGAATATACGTGTGTGTGTGTGTGTGTGCTGGGCAGTGCATAGAATATACATGTGTGTGTGTGCTGGGCAGTGCATAGAATATACGTGTGTGTGTGTGTGTGTGTGTGTGTGCTGGGCAGTGCATAGAATATACGTGTGTGTGTGTGTGTGTGTGTGTGTGTGTGTGTGTGTGTGTGCTGGGCAGTGCATAGAATATACATGTGTGTGTGTGTGTGCTGGGCAGTGCATAGAATATACATGTGTGTGTGTGTGTGCTGGGCAGTGCATAGAATATACATGTGTGTGTGTGTGTGTGTGTGTGCTGGGCAGTGCATAGAATATACATGTGTGTGTGTGTGTGTGTGTGCTGGGCAGTGCATAGAATATACATGTGTGTGTGCTGGGCAGTGCATAGAATATACATGTGTGTGTGTGTGTGTGTGTGTGCTGGGCAGTGCATGGAATATACAAGTGTGTGTGTGTGTGTGCTGGGCAGTGCATGGAATATACAAGTGTGTGTGTGTGCTGGGCAGTGCATGGAATATACAAGTGTGTGTGTGTGCTGGGCAGTACATGGAATATACAAGTGTGTGTGTGTGTGTGTGTTGGGCAGTGCATAGAATATACAAGTGTGTGTGTGTGTGTGTGTGTGTGTGTGTGTGTGCTGGGCAGTGCATAGAATATACAAGTGTGTGTGCTGGGCAGTGCATAGAATATACAAGTGTGTGTGCTGGGCAGTGCATAGAATATACGTGTGTGTGTGCTGGGCAGTGCATAGAATATACGTGTGTGTGTGTGCTGGGCAGTGCATAGAATATGCAAGTGTGTGTGTGTATATAATGTGTGTGCTGGGCAGTGCATAGAATATACGTGTGTGTGCTGGGCAGTGCATAGAATATACGTGTGTGTGCTGGGCAGTGCATAGAATATACGTGTGTGTGTGTGTGTGTGTGTATAATGTGTGCTGGGCAGTGCATAGAATATGCAAGTGTGTGTGTGTATATAATGTGTGTGTGCTGGGCAGTGCATAGAATATACAAGTGTGTGTGTGTATATAATGTGTGTGCTGGGCAGTGCATAGAATATACAAGTGTGTGTGCTGGGCAGTGCATAGAATATACAAGTGTGTGTGCTGGGCAGTGCATAGAATATACAAGTGTGTGTGTGCTGGGCAGTGCATAGAATATACAAGTGTGTGTGTGCTGGGCAGTGCATAGAATATACAAGTGTGTGTGTATATATAATGTGTGTGCTGGGCAGTGCATGGAATATACAAGTGTGTGTGTGTGCTGGGCAGTGCATGGAATATACAAGTGTGTGTGCTGGGCAGTGCATGGAATATACAAGTGTGTGTGTGTGTGTGTGTGTGTGTGTGTGTGTGTGTGTGTATATATATAATGTGTGTGCTGGCCAGTGCATGGAATATACAAGTGTGTGTGTGTGTGTGTGTGCTGGGCAGTGCATAGAATATACAAGTGTGTGTGTGTGTGTGTGTGTATATAATGTGTGTGCTGGGCAGTGCATAGAATATACGTGTGTGTGTGTGCTGGGCAGTGCATAGAATATACGTGTGTGTGTGTGTGCTGGGCAGTGCATAGAATATACGTGTGTGTGTGTGTGCTGGGCAGTGCATAGAATATACGTGTGTGTGTGTGCTGGGCAGTGCATAGAATATACGTGTGTGTGTGTGCTGGGCAGTGCATAGAATATACATGTGTGTGTGTGTGTGCTGGGCAGTGCATAGAATATACATGTGTGTGCGTGTGCTGGGCAGTGCATAGAATATACATGTGCGTGTGCTGGGCAGTGCATAGAATATACATGTGTGTGTGTGCTGGGCAGTGCATAGAATATACATGTGTGTGTGTGTGTGCTGGGCAGTGCATAGAATATACATGTGTGTGTGTGTGTGCTGGGCAGTGCATAGAATATACATGTGTGTGTGTGTGTGTGTGTGTGCTGGGCAGTGCATAGAATATACATGTGTGTGTGTGTGTGTGTGTGCTGGGCAGTGCATAGAATATACATGTGTGTGTGTGTGTATATAATGTGTGTGCTGGCCAGTGCATGGAATATACAAGTGTGTGTGTGCTGGCCAGTGCATGGAATATACAAGTGTGTGTGTGCTGGGCAGTGCATAGAATATACAAGTGTGTGTGTGTGTGTGTGCTGGGCAGTGCATAGAATATACAAGTGTGTGTGTGTGTGTACTGGGCAGTGCATACTAATATACAAGTGTGTGTATGTATGTATATATATATATATATATATATATATATATATATATATATATATGTATATATATATATATATATATATGTATATATATATATATATATATATATATATATATATATATATATATATATATATATATATATATATATATATATATATATATATATATATATATATATATATATATATATATATATATATATATATATATATATGTATGTATGTATGTATGTGTGTGTGTGTGTGTGTTGGGCAGTTCATAGAATATAGTGATTAGTGAAGACGCAAGCATCATTTATCTTGGATTTTTATATACTGTAACAATAGGTAGTTATGATCTTGCATCATTTGTCTGTGATTCTCCTATAATGGGGTGGTGGGCAATAAGTAGCAGGAGATGAGGGGTTGGAGTGATTGCATGAAACCAGCTAGGATACTATTTTGAGTATTGCTTTTTTGCACTCCACAAACTATACCCTATGGAAAACAATATTAGGACACGTATACATTTCACCTAAAGGCACATTTATGACCTCCTATGATATATCCATAGACATTAATATGGAGTTGGTCCCCAGCCGCCACCCCCTTTGCAGGTATGACACCCTCCACTCTTCTGGAAAGAATAGCCAGCAAGATTTTGCATCTGCGAATTCTTGGCCATTCATTCAGAAAACCCTTTGTGAGGTCAGATAAGAAGGCCTGATTCTCCAATGTTCTTCTGTATGAATAGCCCAAAATTTCCACATTCTGATATTTGTTGTTCACCTCCCAATTCTAGAAGAATGGGATAATTGTCTAATGGGGAAATGTTCACTCCACCATCATGAAACCAACATTTTTCCCATCAGATCTCCATTTTAGATCAGGTTCTATGTGGCAAGTCATGTTCTATCTCACCAAACTCGTCCATCCACCTACTATAGAGTCCAGTGGCGGCATTCATTACACCACTCAATCTGACGTTTGGCATTGTGCTTGGTGATGTAAGGCTTGCATGAATACAGCTGCTCGGCTATAAAAAACACCAGTAATGCCCAGCACACAGTTTTTTTGCTGATGTTAATTCATTTTTTATTCGCTACACGTCTCAGCACTTGGTGAGCCCACTCTGTTACTTTACATCAGGGGTGGGGAACCTCTGGCCTGTGGGCCGTTTACTGCCCACAAAGTTCTTTCCTTCAACCCCTGGGCAAATTCCCGCAAACCGCAGTTCTCAGGTCAGCAACCAACAAGATGCTGGCCGTGGCCCTTTAATTACTCCTTGCAGTGGGAGCACTTGCATGCCGTGTTTGCTACTGAATGCTGCGGAGCATGCAATAGATTAAAGCGTCCTCATGCTCAGTGGTAGCGTGAGGACGTACTTTGTGGGCAGACTTGGCGCCTTCTGCACTCCCATCCCATCAACGAAGCCTGCAGCAACAGCCCCGGCCACCCCTGTCAGGTGTATGCCCCTGTCACCCACATCCACCCCTGATCCTAATTGCACCACCACTCGCAGCATGCTGTGGCTTCTATCCACTGACCGATTCGGTCTACAGGAAAAAATCGCAGATCAACACTGCCCCATAGTATGATATTAGTCCGAGTGCAATAGGATACAACGTCGGAGCGCACTCATCCGAGTTATACGCTCATGTGAGTGAGCCCTGAATGTGTCTGCCAAGAAGAGTTGCAGTTGGTAGAAAGTTTTGTGATGCAGAAGTCCGTAGAAATGGTCGCTGTTGGCTTTTAGAGGGATAAAATAAAATCTGTGTTTCCTATTGCTCAGAATGTGCTTCATGTACATATGTTATGAGGAGCCGCTTGGGGTTTGCAGTTTGTTGCTAGATCTAAGACTTGAATATTGTGACTTTTGGGGAACACCAGGTGGCATCAAAAGTTTGCAGCTGAAATAACTTGGCACAGGTTCTTGTGCACCATTGTATAATAACTTGCCTACACCTGCTCATGACGTGTCCTTAAAGGGAATCTGTCACCCAGGGTCGCCAACTTGACTTTTTTTTTTTTTTCTGGATGGCTTATCAAGAAATCCCAAACATACATTATTTTTTACTGATGCATTGGAAAACTATAATAAATAATTATGATTTATAAGAGATCTGTGCCTACAGCCCATAATTCTGATATGAAGACATCATCTGCATTCACTGTAATCTGTAAAATGAGGACAATTACAGTCAAAATCTGTATAAATTTGTTTCGCTTCAAATTTCTTTTATGGACAGGGCAAAAAAAGTACCATATCTTTACGCACTGTCTTGGAATTTATGAATGCCTGTCACCTTGAGAAACGCTGTGTATCTGTAAATGGAGTTTAAGTCCCGTGTAATCACTTACTGGAGAAGTGGAGAAATGACGTTTTATTCTCCCGGCAGCCACTCGCCATCGTGGCGGTGCAGGGAGCGGTTACAGTGACTGCACACTTTCAGTGAGAACGCTGTAATCCCTTCCCAAAACTCTTACTGACAGCCTGTGCTGCACTCACGCTGTGTATGCGCACACGCACGCTGTCAGTGTGCTGAGGAGGGATGACTGCCTCACTCGCTGTGTAGCAAGCAGGGACTGTAACTGCTCCCTGCCGTGGGGACTAAAACTGCTCCCTGCACCGCCACCATGCCTGGGAGTGAGTGGCTGTAGGGCAAATAAAGCTTAATTTTTACCATCTTGTTTGTTGCCATTTAGACCAGTCCAGGGATCAGATTATATTTTTTTTAAAGATGGCATTGGATTTCCTATTTAATAAAAAAAAAAAACAGGCCCAGGCTGGTTATGCTATAAAGTAGCAACCCAAACGCCAGCGTAAGCGGCTATGGCCCCCGGGGTTTTGCTGAAACTGGACAACCCTGTGTTAGTAACAGATTCCCTATAATTGTTCATTATCTGAATTTATGCTTCTCCATCTGAGAGCAGCCTGATCTACGGGCAGAGATCCGGATTCCAGTGATGAATCACTTACTGGGCTGCTTGTTACCATTTTGATTAAATCACGTTATACATCTCTGCTGTCGCTCTACTTCTCTCGCAGATTAGCTCAGTATAACCCAGATCCTGCTGTTGATTAACATCTTTTGGTATACACTGTTCATAGGCAGTAAGCTGTTAATCAGCAGTGGGGGGCGAGGTTATACAGAGCTCTTGATTATGGAGACTACATGGCAGCAGGTTTACTAGTCCTCTTGTGATAGTCTCCTCCTGATTTAAAGTGTTTTTTTTTTTTTAATCAAAACTGCAGCTAGCAGATTCCTTCTTAGAACTCCAGCCTAATGTGGGCAGTGCACTGACTGGCCTGTGTAATGGCTTGAGTCACCCCGACTGGCCTGTGTAATGGCTTGAGTCACCCCGACTGGCCTGTGTAATGGCTTGAGTCACCCCGACTGGCCTGTGTAATGGCTTGAGTCACCCCGACTGGCCTGTGTAATGGCTTGAGTCACCCCGTGAACATACAAGATACAAGGGGGTTGCCGTAATTTGTATGTAACTTCAATAACTGACTATTTAAAAAAAAAATAAAATATATATATATATATATATATATATATATATATATATATATATATATATATATATATATATATATATATATATATATATATATATATATATATATATATTGGAAACCTGCTCTGTTTTGTGAGATCTCTTCATAAATGCTTTGTAGCAGACACTATAATGGAAACCTAATGGACCTTATTATAGGCAATGGTGTAAAAAAAAAGTGATCTGTTTTTGCACTGCCTTTATACTGCTGCTCCCCTGCGTATTCAAATGATTGTTTTTATTAAATCTGCCATACAGTTCCATAGGAATGGTCTTTTATTTGTTGTTAGTGTTTGTCTTTACTAAGAGGTCGGTGGCTCATAGGGTAATAATCCAGAGCAACCTATGGACACGCCACGCCGCCTGCGAAATCCTGTGAGCCACGTTCTTTTGTAAAGGCCATAAAAATCAGCAATAAATAAAATGGCCCACATCTCTGGAACCATATAGTGGATTTAAAAAAGCGAAAACTTGACTACTCAGGGGAGCAGCAGGAATAAAACATGATCACTGTACACTTTTTTATCCCGGTGACCAGTCCTCTTTAAATGGGGTTGGGATCTGTAACTTCACAGAATAATTGTCCTCATTGTGCCCACACATGGTATGATGGTCCTCACATTCCCCTCTTGTATACAGTATGATGGTCCTCAAAGCCCTCCCCCTCCCCTCCCCTCCCCTCCCACCTACGACATACGGCGTGGTGGTCCTCACAGTCCCCCCCCCCCCCCCCTCCCCTCCTACGACATACGACGTGGTGGTCCTCACAGCCCCTCCCCCTCCTACGACATACTGCGTGGTGGTCCTCACAGCCCCTCCCCTCCTACGACATACGATTTTTGGTGAGGCACACACCACTCATCTGACACTCTTGATTCATGAAGAGGTATATGTCTATAGCACATCTCCTGATCAAGACCGGCGTGAACAGCTCTGATCTTGATGAATTGGGCCTTTGGGTTCACTTTTATTAAGCCTCATTAGGTTGTCTATGATTTTTCTTATATGTGAAAAACGTACATCAGTGTTTTGTCCTTGTATCAATTTTTACTATCAGTGTTTTGATTTTTCACTGATTGTTGGTGGGGGTGAAGAGGAAATTCCAGAGCTTCTCCGCAGGGCTGTGGAGTTGGAGTCGGTATAAAATGTACTGACTCCGGCTCCTAAAATATATAATAAATTGAGTACAGTAGTTCAATGCAGTTTGTGGTGAATATTTTTTTCGTAAGAATTTGGGAAAGTTATGAAATGTCCTATTCCTGATCGAAGGGTCTAGACTTTTAGCTGAGAAAAATGTGTTCTGCGGTAAATTTATCACTTAAACATGAGCCATGTATGAGGGAGTTGGAGTCTGAGTCGAAGGTTTGGCTTACCAACTCCACAGCCCTGATTCTCCTGTCCATCACAGTGTTAATCAGAGAGTAGCTGGATGGCACATGGGTGATATTTGTGTGCGGTCTGATTTTTCATGGGTCCGTTTATTTGTATGGATAATTTTGATCCGTGACTTGGATCTAAAATGGAAATGTCCATCACTCGGCCTACAAAAAAAACAAGTACTTATGAATAGTACTATAGACAGAACGCGTAGCCATTATAATCTGTGAAAATCATGGATAGTATGTGATTCATGGATGTCTGAATGAGGCCTTAAAGTTTACGGAATTTTTTGCACCATGGACAGTTGAATCTGACTACTTTGTTTCCTACAAACTGGACTTGCTTGTGGCTGATGAATGTTCTTATGATACACTTTATTGATCCCGAGGGAAATTACAGTATCGCAGCAGACCATAGACATGAATTACAACATAACAGTAGAATTTTTCAGATATAATCTCATACATTCCTATTCATGACCGGTCACTACGAGATACTGTGTTAATTACACCTGAGACATCAAATTAATAAAAAAAAAAAAAAAAAAAAAAAAAAACCTTGACAAACTTAACCGCTTCCCGACCGCCGACTGTATATAAACGTCGGCGCTTGCTGTGCTCTGTGCAGCGCCGACGTTTATAAACGGTCGGTGGTCCCGCAGTCCTCAAAACCCCAAGGGTCCTGCAAGCGCTGCAGGTGCGGTGCAGAGCGACAGCTCTGACAGGGGACATCATCGGGACCTGATTGGATCAGGTCCCAATGATGTTAATCCTTTGCCATCTTCTATATGCTGTGATCTATAGTGATCGCGGCATTTAGAAGATAGTGAGAGGAGAGGGGGTCGTCCACTTAACTCTCCAACGGCCCCCTGATGTCAGACAAGACCTGCTGTTGTCATGGCAGCCGGAGGTCACATGACCGCCTCTGGGTCTGCCATGTACGGTGTCCTGCTAGACTCAGCCTGCAGCTGAAGCCTAGCAGGAGACACTGACACTGAAACTGTCAGCAGAGCTCTCATGCAATACATGACGAAGCCACGCAGGCGAAACGCTAGTTGAAGCGTGCTTTCTTTTCACTCACAGCAGATCTCCCAAACTCCTGACTATTATGTCGCAAGGTAATGCATTGCAGTACTAGATTTATGTATATTGAACTCTTTTTATATGTTACTTACATGTTCTGTAAAGACTATGCTTACTTGCCTTTGTAGCCCCCTTTTTTTGAGCTTCATGTATATAGTTCTGATGTCCTCCTAACAAGCAGGACACAGACTGTTGTATGCTTGAATATACTCTTGGGTATATAGAGTGTGGATTATTCTGCAGCTGGTGAAATGGTCTTTCTCCTTTGGGTAATTCCATTTTATCCTTTATTTGGCCCCTCACCTCAGTCACTCACAATATGTCTGTTATTGTTGTTCATTATATGGTATATGTTGTATAATAAAATTTACTGATTTGCTGCACTAATAGCTATATCTCTGGCTTTTTTTGTTAGAGAATGGTGTCCTCCACATATGTTGTAGTGGATCTTGGCTACATCTTTCTATTTCCCTTTTTGGTGTTAGATTATAATATGGAGCTATCCTTATAGGTTTACATGTCTATTGCATTGCATGAGAACAGTGATTAGAAGAATAAAAATTAATGTCCCATACAGGGACTAAGTAAAAATGTGTTTAAAAAAAAAAAAAAAAAGTCTAAAAAATGTTTTCAAACTGTTAAAAAAACCCCCATAAAATATTAAACCAATAAATCCGTATATTTATGCAAAAACAAAAAAAGTACACATATTTGGTATCGCCGCGCCGGAACAACCCGATCTCTAAAACTGTCACACTAACTCCTTCTGTGCACACCGTAATAAAAAATAAAAAAAAAACGGAGCAAAAAACTATGCTTTTTCATCATATCGCCAAACAAAAAGTGGAAAAAAAATGTGATCAAAAAGCAAAATGGAAATAAAAATGGTACTGCTGAAAACGTCATCTTGTTCCGCAAAAAAAAGCTGCAATACAGCTCCATCAGCTGAAAAATAAAAGTTATAGCTCTCTGAATAAAGCGATGCAAAAAAAGATTTTTTCTATAAAATTGTTGTGTAAAAGCGCCAAAACATAAAAAAATATACAGTAAACGTACTGACCCGAAGAATAACGCTGCCTGTTAACTTTTACCACACGCAGAACGGCATAAAAAAAAAAAAACCTCCAGCAATTCCTGAATTGTTGGTTTTTGTTAATTTTACCTCCCAAAAAAACGGAATAGAAAGCGATCAAAAAATGTCACATACCCAAAAAATGGTACCAAAAAAATGTCAACTCGTCCCTCAAAAAACAAGCAGTCACATGACTGTCGGCCGAAATATGGAAAAATTATAGCTCTCAAAATATGGCGATGCAAAAAAAGCGTATTTTAGTGTGTGACAGCTGTCAGTCATAAAAACCCGATATAAATCTGATATCGCTGTAATCGCACCGACCCAAAGAATAAAGTAATCTCATCACTTATACTGCACGAGGAACGGCGTAAAAAATAAATAAAACAAATTCACCTGGTACTGATTTGTTTGTCTCCCAAAGATCGCAGTAAGCCTCTGCTCACATTTATTCTGCGCTGAGCACTTACGCCAGAGTTTCCGTGTAAATCTCTGAAATACGTGATTCAGACGGAACCCATGACGGAAGATTCCCTGTAATGAGGCAGATATAGGCAACTGTGGATGCCGTCTGGCCTGTGATCCCACGGTGTCATTTGTTTTAGGCGTGCATAAAAGTGCGGTTGGCCACAGTTTTGTGCACTTCTGGAAAAAAAGGACACCGCTAAACAGAGGCCAGACAGAGTCCAGAGTAACTCTGCTGCCTCATTACCGTGAATGGATCCCGCAGGGGTTTCATCTGAATTACATCACTTAGAAATTTAGATGGAAACCCCGATGTAAGTGCTCAGCCTAGAGCGCTGGATAAATGTTATGTAAAATGTTCCCAATAAAAGCTTCAACTCGGTCCTCAAAAAAAGCTAGTCCCCACTCAGGTCCGTTATCTGTTAAAAATATAAGGGACTTCCAAGTTACTGGTAGCAGAAAGGCTCTGGAAAAGCGAAATGGCCCTTTTCCCCTAAAAGAAATTCAGAAAATTTTGTGGTCCCAAATCCAAATGCCTATTCTACAATAATTAGTTCTCCAATTGTCAAATTGCGCTTCGTCCCTCCCAGATCTCGCCGTATGGCTAAGCGGTACGATACAGCCACATATGGGGTATTGCCACTTTTAGAAGAAATTGTGTGACACATTTCAGCACCATTTTTACCCATTGCCCTGTGTGAAAATGTAAAATCTGAGGGTAAAACATTTTTTTGTGGTAAAAATATAATTATATTTATCGGTCGACCATGACGGCACCACGAGAGGGAATCCGCCCACCAAGGACAGGAAACCTACAGGCTTAAAAGGGGGCGGCCCTCCCTCTCGCCTCAGTTTGGTTTCCTGTCCTTGATGGAGGAAGCCGGTCGCAGGATGGCGACGGCTGTGATCCTGCGCCCCTGTCTGGGGACGGCAGCTCCAGCGTTGGCCGATGCTCGTGCGCCCCTATATGGGAGAGGCACAGCATACTGAGGCACTGGGGGTTCTCTTTTTTTTTTTTTTTTTTTTTTTTTTTTTTTTTTTTTTTTTTTTGCAATGGGGCTGCGCCCCTGTCTGGGGTGGCATCCCCTTTTCTGCCTCAGCCCGGTCCGCCTCCCGTGGGAGTGTAGGCCCTGGCTGAGCCCCAAAAGTGCGGTGGGGCCTGCATTCCAAGTGGGGGTGACAGCTCACCATCACCCTCCGTAAGTATGGGGGGGGGCGAGGGCCAAGGTGATTGTGTCCCCTCTCCCTGCCCTGGGTGAACGCAGCGCGGTACATCGCGAAAGCGCGGCTTACCTGTGGAAGCGCTGACAGCATTCGTCCTCGCGCACTTCCGGGTTTCGGTAAGTCGCGGCCCGATGACGTCACCGCAACTCGGCGATCATGTGCAAAAGAGCGCGAAATTAAAAAAAAAAAAAAGAAAAAAAAAAGTGTGCTGAGGCGCTGCTAGAGGGGAGGAGCCAGTACCTATTTAACCTATCAGGTAACATGGCTCAGTGCTTCCCAAACCTTCATTCTTTCATTATGGAGTCTGAAGGTGTCCAGTTGCAGCAGCGGTTGAGCAGCCGTCATCTTCACCATCTCAGCGGCTGTCTGGGGAGCCCCAAAAAACGCATCGCGCACGTGGTCCTGGTAGCCGGTCCTCAGGAAAACGGATTTCGGGGTCTAGGTCTGGTCACCATACCTCTGGTAGAACGGACGAATCTGCAGCCTCTAGGGAAGGTCCCCCGGCTGAGAAGGGTCCTTCCTCCAATCCGGTACCAGCTGTTTTTTTTTCTTCCTGAGCCGCCTGGGTAAGTGATCTTCGAGTAAGTTCACTTAGTAATATGGTATCCCTTCTCCCCTTCCATATTTTATCAGGGGAAGAAATGTACCGCCAAGGCAAAGCATATACAGTGTGCGCTATGCAAGTCTCTTCTTTCTGAGGGATACCCTAAAAAGCTAGGTCAATTGTGCATAAACCAGACACTGGCAGAAGAGGGTCCTGCTCTAACTTCTGGTTTAAAAACCTTAGTTAAAACAGAGATTCACAAGGTCCTCTCCAAGAGAGTTAAAGAGAAAATGAACTCGGACTGTGAGATCCCCTTAGTCTTGGATGACCCCCTATCCTCTCCCTATGAGTCGGATTCAGATAGTGCAGACTTTTCCTCTGCTTCCTCCTCTGATAGTGGTGTGGGACAAAATTGCTTCCCCCTTGGTGAAGTGGACAGATTGATTAAAATGGTTCGGTCCACCATGGGCATCACAGAGGCCAGGCAGGAGAAGTCAGTCCAGGATGTTATGTTCGGGGGGCTGGGTCAAAGGAAGAGAAGGAGTTTTCCGTTGAACGAAAAAATCCAGGGCTTAATCCTTAGCGAATGGAAAAAAACGGAAAGGAAGGGCGCTCTACCTCCATTCTTCAAAAGGAAGTACCCCTTTGAGGAATCTGCCTCTTCCTCCTGGGAAAAAGCCCCCAAGATTGATGTGGCCATTTCCAAAGCCTCTAAGAGTTCCTCCCTTCCATTTGATGATATGGGAGCTCTTAAAGACCCCCTGGATAGAAAGGCTGATTCTTTCCTTAGAGGGACCTGGGAGATTTCGGCAGGAGCCCTAAAACCCGCGGTGGCAGCTACTTGTACCGCCAGGTCCCTAATGATCTGGCTGGACCAGCTGGAAGCCCATCTTAAAAACAATACCCCCAGGAAGGAAATCTTGGCGGACATGTCTCTTCTTCATGGGACAGCAGCCTTTCTGGCGGACGCATCAGCAGATTCCGTCAGATTAGCAGCAAGGTCGGCCGCCATGTCTAACTCGGCTTACAGAGCCTTGTGGCTAAAATGTTGGCCGGGGGACATTCATGCGAGGACAAGACACTGCGCTATCCCTTGTGAAGGGGGACATCTCTTTGGGTCGGTTCTGGATGAGCTACTGGATAGAGCAAGTGACACAAAAAGGGGCTTTCCTAACCTATCTGCCCCCACGTACAAACATCCTTTTCAGAAAAGGTTTCTACGTAATAAGCGCCAGAAGGGTCAGGATAAATGGGAAGACCGTAGACCGAAAGGTAAAGGGCTCCTGTTCGGATCCTCTTCTGCTAGCCAAGGCCCCCGAAAACCGAGCCAATGACTCGCGGACCAGGTAGGGGGGAGGTTATTGGGCTTCTTACCTGCCTGGACAAATATCTCTTCTAATAATTGGATCCTTGGTCTGGTAGGTTTCGGCCTGAGACTCGACTTTCAGCGAGTCCCTCGTGGGAGGTTCGTCCTGACCCCAAACCGGTCCTCAACACGGGAGCAGATGGCCCTACAAGTGGAGGTCCTGAATCTGGTCCATAAGGACGTCTTAGTGGAGGTCCCGATAGCAGAGAAGGGACTAGGGTTCTACTCACCGTTGTTTTTGGTCACTAAACCTGACGGATCCTTTAGGTGTATTGTTAACCTTAAGGCCCTGAATAATTTTTTAATTCCCACCTTTAAAATGGAGTCCATTAAGTCTACTATAAAACTATTGTTCTCAGGCTGTCACATGGTAGTATTGGATCTAAAGGACTCATATTACCATATACCTATACACAGAAGCTTCCAAAAATACCTTAGAGTGGCCTTGGTCATATGGGATGAAATCAGACATTTCCAGTTTGCGGCCTTGCCATTCGGTCTCGCTATAGCCCCTAGAATATTTACGAAGGTGATAGCGGAGGTGATGGCTCATGTACGGGAACATAATGTGTTAATTATCCCTTTCTTAGATGATTTTTTGATCATTGGAGACTCAGCCTCTCAATGTCTCTCCCATCTTAAATTGGTCTCCTCTATTCTGGAAGGCCTGGGCTGGATCCTAAATCTGGAGAAATCCAGGGTAGTCCCTTCGAGAGTACAGCAGTTCCTAGGTATCATGCTAGACTCAGACCTCCAGATGTGTTTCCTTCCAGAAGCCAAAAAACAGAAGGTCAAAAGGCTGGTGGAAGGAGCTCTTGCTAACCCGGTCATGTCCCTTAGGGCTGCAATGTCCTTACTTGGTACCCTGATATCTTGTCTGCCGGGGGTAATGTGGGCACAATACCACTACAGAGTTTTACAGTGGGACGTCCTACAGAATGAGGTCTCGTTACATGGGCACTTGGAGAGACGGATGTTCCTATCTCCCCGGTCTATTGACTCTCTACAGTGGTGGGTGAATTTAGAAAACTTGTCTCGAGGAGTTCCCTGGGTGGTCAGAATATCTGAAATAATTACAACTGACGCAAGTCTACATGGATGGGGAGCTCACTTGGGGGATATGATTGCCCAGGGGTTCTGGTCGGACGCTGAGAGAGCTCTTTCCTCTAATACTAGGGAACTACTGGCAGTTGATAGGGCTGTTAATCATTTCTTACCATTCCTTCACAATAAGAACATTAGGATCCTGTCCGATAATATAGCAGTAGCTTATATTAACCATCAGGGGGGTACTCGTGCTGGATCGCTAATGAGAGTGGCGGATCATCTTTCAGATCTCGGAACACCATCTCCTCTCTTTAACAGCCCTCCACATCAAAGGGAAAGAAAATTCAAAGGCAGACTTCTTTAAGCAGTCATTTTTTAAGGCAAGGCGAATGGGACCTAAAACAGGACATTTTTTCCCTATTAGTCCGGAAATGGGGTCTTCCGGTGGTGGATCTCTTCGCCACAAAGCAAAACCGGAAGACAAAGGTTTTTTTGCTCCCTAGATCCGAGAGAAAGGCCCCTGACAGTAGACGCTCTCCAAATCCCTTGGAACTTCAGTCTGGCCTATGCCTTCCCACCGTTAAACCTTCTGCCTATGGTGCTAACAATTTCAGAGAGGACAAGGCAAGGGTCCTCTTGATTGCCCCCTTTTGGCCCAAAAGACCCTGGTTCTCATGCCTGAGGAACATGTCCATCTCGGACCCTTGGGTCCTGCCCTAAGTTCCGGATTTCCTCAGCCAGGGTCCAGTGCTCCATCCGCGAGCCCCGGGCCTCCACTTGACGGCGTGGAATTTGAGAGGTCCCTGCTAGAACTAAAAGGTTTTTCCCAGAGTCTAGTATCTACTTTATTACGTAGTAGAAAGCCTGTCACTACCAAAATTTATGCAAAAGTTTGGAACAAGTTTTTATCTTTTTCTAAATCTTCAGTGGAGAAGGGAGCGCCAATTGGGAAGATTTTAGAGTTCCTACAAAGGGCTTCGAGCTGGGGTTAGCAACGAGCACCTTGAAGGTCCAAGTGTCGGCACTAGGTGCCCTCTATAACTGTGTCCTCGCAGAAAACTATTGGATTTCCCGCTTTATAAAAGCAGTAGGTAGGTCCAGGCCGGTTACCAAAACTAATGTCGTTCCATGGGACCTAAACCTGGTTCTGAAAGCGTTAGCTGGGGCACCCTTTGAACCAATAGATTCTGTATCCCTGAGATCTATTACCCTCAAAACAGCGCTTCTTGTAGCCCTATCATCTGCTAGGAGGATTGGTGATATTCAGGCTCGGTCCTCTGGCCCTCCCTTCACCCAGGTTCTGGACGACAGAATAATTCTAAGAGCAGATCCAGCATACTTGCCTAAGGTAGCTTCCCGGTTTCATAGACTTCAGGAAGTAATATTACCCTCTTTTTGTCCAAACCCTAGTAATCAGATAGAAGCAGATTTCCATGCTTTAGATGTGAGAAGGTGTGTGGTTAGGTACCTTGCTGTCACTTAGCCCTTTAGGAGAGAGAGTTCCTTATTTATCTCCTATCAGGGTGTTAGAAAGGGGCTTAAGGTCTCTAGAGCCACCATAGCTAGATGGATTAGGGAGGCCATTACGCTAGCCTATGTATCCAGCGGAGAGGGAGCACTGCGTGGCCTGAAAGCTCACTCTACCCGGGCGGTGGCAACCTCCATGGGCAGAGAGGTCTGGCGTCTCGATGGAGGATATATGTAAGGCAGCTACCTGGTCTTCTCCATCTACCTTCTATAAGCACTATAGACTAGATCTGGGTGCTTCGTCTGACCTCACATTTGGGAGAAGGGTGCTCCAAGCGGTGGTCCCTCCCTAGAATCTTCATCTCTGCAATTCTCTCGTGGTGCTGTCATGGTCAACCGATAAAGAGATTAGTTACTTACCGGTAACGGGATTTCTCAGAGACCATGACAGCACCCTTATATTCCCTCCCTTCACCCCTTTTTGGGAGCACTTCTTATCTGTTTTCATTCTTTATTCTCACACATTGGTGTTGTAAGAAAATGTATATACTGTTTGTTTCATGATTATGTTGCTATGTCTACTAACCGGGCGGTCCTCTCAATGCTCTGTAATCCAAACTGAGGCGAGAGGGAGGGCCGCCCCCTTTTAAGCCTGTAGGTTTCCTGTCCTTGGTGGGCGGATTCCCTCTCTCGTGGTGCTGTCATGGTCTCAGAGAAATCCCGTTACCGGTAAGTAACTAATCTCTTTTCTTCACTGCCCAATGGTATAAATTAAAAAATACTCATTAATTCCCTAGATGAATTCCTTAAGAGGTGTAGTTTACAAAATGGGGTCACTTGTTGGGGTTTCTGCTGTTTCGGCATGTCAGCGACTCTTCAAATGTGACATGGTGTCTGCAATCTATCCCAGCCAACATAGCGCTCCTTTCTCTTCCGAACCCTGTCGTACACCAAGGCAGTGGTTTCCCCCCACATATGGGGTATCGGTGTACTCAGGAGAAATTGCACAACAAATTTCATGGTGCAATTTCTCCTATTATCCTTATGATAATGCAAAATTAGGGGATGAAAAACATTTTTTGTGGGAAAAATGTGAAAATTTTATTTTTACGGCTCAATATTATAAACGTCTGTGAAGCACCTGGGGGTGCAAGGTGCTCACCACACATCTAGATAAGTTCCCTAAGTCTGCCCCGTCACATCCTGGAGGTACCTGTCCAAGGAGGAGTCCCGGCTGGAGGATCCAGCTCTACACTTTGACCCTCTAGGAAGGAGCCATGGCCGGCTATGACACCAACCCCTTTGCGGACCCTGTGGACGTTAACCCTTTCCAGGATCCTGCAATCACACACATCACCAGTGGCGGCCATGGGAACTTGGAAGAATTCAACCCTTTCTCTGAGAATTCCTGTTTGACAACAAATCAGAAAACTGTGCAGCGTCAGCCCGTGATGCCTTCTCAGCCTGCTGTTCTACAGCCATCCATAGAGCCGTCTCCGCAGGCAGTAGCAGTAGCAGCGGCAGCACAAGCTAGCCTTCTTCCGCAGCAAGAGGAGCTGGACAGGAAAGCAGCCGAGATTGAGAGGAAAGAGAAAGAAATGACGAATGTAAATATTAACTTAAGACAGAACAATTGGCCTCCACTTCCTCCAAAGTGTCCCATCAAGCCATGCTTCTACCAGGACTTCTCAGCAGATATTCCAGCTGATTATCGGCACACATGTAAAAATGCTGTATTACCTGTGGATGTTTCACACGGTCACACTTCTACTTAATCTCCTTGGCTTGCTTGGCATATTTCACTGCTGATGCTAAGGATGGTGGTGTGGATTTTGGCTTATCCATCCTGTGGTTTATCTTATTTACACCTTGTGCCTTTGTGTGCTGGTACCGGCCCATCTACAGAGCATTCGGGACGGACAGTTCCTTCAATTTCTTTGCATTCTTCATCTTCTTTTGTCAAATCCTCATTTATATCATACAAGCAGTTGGCATCTCTCACTGGGGAGACAGTGGCTGGATAATAGCATTAACCATGGTTGAAACCAACATTGCAGTTGCTGTGATAATGATTGTGGCAGCCTTCACTGTGAGTGCTGTCTTATCTTTGGTCCTGCTGAAGAAGGTTCACTCAATGTATCGCAGAACGGGTGCAAATTTCCAGAAGGCGCAGGAAGAGTTTTCACAAGGCATCTTAACCAACCGCACAGTTCAAAACGCAGCTGCTGGCGCTGCAACCTCCGCTGCCAGGGGGGCATTCCAGGGAAACTGAGGATCGGGATTCCATTACTTCTGCCTTTTTACCAGGGCTGGGGAGTCTGAGTCGTGGAGTCGGAGTTAGTTTTGGTTGGAGTCGGAGTCTGTAGAAATGTACCGACTCCGACTCAAGCTTTAAAATTTTTTTATTAATATTTCATAATTGAACTTTCATATGAATCTTATAAATGTTACTCAAATATACATGTTCTATCAAACTATGAACAACAGTGATAAGCAGTTCTGCTGGAGATGGAGACATTTCTTACTTCTTGTGTGTCACTGTTCTCCACTGCCCTTATCTAATCTTATACTTGGTTAACCTCATGCTGCCCCAACCCCCCTACTTACAATACATGAAACTGAAAGTGAAAATGTGTTGCAAATTCTTAGTAGTAAAGCTCCTCCTGTAGACTAGATGTTTACCAGGTGTACGTCGTCCAAGCATCTCACAGCTGCTACTCAGAAGAGGAAGACTGTAAGAAGTATTATCCTTTCAACAAACTTTGCATCAGTTAACTGTGAGTACATGAGGAATAACAGTATTACTGACCACTATATCAGTTGTACGACCTGGCAATAATTTTGTACAATTGTTTTTAGGAAAAACAATTGTCATTTGGATTGTGAATGCAGAATTAAAAACCTGAGAATGTCAAAGAAGCGTCACATTAAATCAGCTGTATTTGAACATTTCACCATCACTCAAGATAGAAAACATTGTCTGTCAGTGTATGACAAATGATCCAGACGAAAACAAATGCTGTGAAGCCAAGATCAGTGCATATTCAGGCAAAGATAAAAATGCTCCTACCAGAGCTTCTAATCTAAAGAGACCTTTACAGCGCTTTCATCCAGAAGTACTGAAAGCAGTGGATGAGAGAGACTGCATCCAAACCAATGAACCAGTGCCCAGCTCTTCCAGCCAAACAAAGGAGCAGAGAACTTTGCAGCCATCAGTTGCAAGATATTTTGTCAGTGACAAAGTTACTGTGACAATGACAGATGCATTTAAAAAACAGATCATAGAGCTTGTTGTAAAGGATAGTGTGCCTATTTCATTATTTTCACGACCAGCTTTTGTGTCTGAATGGGGAAATGGCCCGCAAGCTTGGTGTTTCTCTGGAGAGAGAGAGTATTAGAAAATTAGTAATCGAAGAAGCTTTTAAACAAAAGGAAGATCTTAAAAAACTCTCAAGGGACGCTTTCTGTTTCTTAAAATGGATGCCTGCACACGTCACAGAGTGAACTATTTTGCCATCAATGTCCGATTTGTTTGTGACAAAAATGAAATAGTTACCAAGACATTGGCAGTAAAAGACACCAAAGCTCATCACACCAGTGAGTTTCTCCAGGTCTTGGTGGAAAAGGTTCTGCAAGACTATGAACTTGAAAAAAAGAGCAAGTTCTTTCTGTCGTAACTGACAATGCTTCAAATATAAGTACTATTAAGCTAATGAATGAGAGTAATAATGGTGACCAGCAGCTAGAAGAACATTCTGGGTCCACAGACACAGAAATGTTTGAAATAGAGGAACACAGTATTGTAACTGAGGAGCAGACAGAAGTTGCTTCAAATGAACAGCAACATGATAGTTTAGACGATCTTGTTGAAACTGTCAATACGTTCTTTCATTCATCACATTTTCTGTGTTGTGCATACGCTACAACTGGCTATAAGAGACCAGTCTGCAAGAAGGACCTGCTGCTGCACTGATTGGCAAGGTGAGAAAATTGGCTACTGTTGCCAGAACCCTAAAGTTGACTCAATTTTGAAGAGAGGTGCTGGAAAAGGGGCAATTATTGATCAAGCCACACGATGGGGCAGTACTTACTTAATGATTCAGCGCTTGGTTGAACTGAAAACCTTTCTTGTAGACATGGCTAACCCTCAACTGACGCTAAATGAAAGTCAGAGGAATCAGGTGACTGAGCTGGAAAAATTGCTAGAGCACCCATTTACAGTGACTAAAAAATTACAAGCAGAGGACTTAACTCCAGGTATTTTCTTAAAGGAGTGGAAGAACCTGATATTTCGCCTGTCCCAAAGAGGAGGGTTAATTGCAAGTGGCATTGCTACATCAATGAAACGGAGAGAGGAGCTACTATTACAAAATAACATTCTTTTGGCAGCTGTTTATGTAGACCCAATGCATCGGATTCTTCTAGATGATCAACAGCTAACTAAAGGAAAAGAAGCTCTGTTTGAAATAGCAGTAAGGATGAAAGGGTTGCAGAACAGTCAGGAGGAACAAGAAGAATTTGGTCGTCCTGCCACATCTTCACCCTCATCATCAACTGATGAAGAATTTAATTTCGAAAAATATTTGGATCACAAGGACCGTGCAAAGCGTTCCCGCATAGAAGAAGAGTCATCCCCATCAAAGAACACAGCCAGTACATTTCAGCAGAATTTTTCATGTGCACTAAAAGAAATTGAGAAATTTGACCATTCATCAAAAATAACAGTGCAACAAGCGATTCCTCTGTATCCTGACATTGTCAGAGATGTTGCCCGAGTGGTTACTGCTTTGCCACCAACCCAAGTTAGTGTAGAGAGGTTGTTCTCTGCTCTCAAAATAATTCGATCAGATTTGAGGGCATCCATGAAGGAGGATCTGACAGAGGCAATACTTTTTCTGAGGACAAATTTATAGATTTCTTATTAACTGCTTAACAGTGTTTATTGCATATTTACTTACAAGAGTTTAGAAAAGTTATTTGCTATATTCTAATTGTATTCTAATAAATATAGTTTTTGCTCTAAGTGGTCTGATTACTTATATGATGGTGAGAAACTGAATAAGCACGATGTTAATATTTTACAACAGTAAATTTATTGTTACAAATTGGCCATTTATGAAGGAGCCGGAGTCGGAACCTGATAAAATCCAGGAGTCTGAGTCGCAACTGTGGTTTACAGACTCCACAGCTCTGCTTTTTACACTTCTGACTATTACCCTTGCCCCCTTTACTTCTTCCCCAGAGAAGAAAATCATTGTCTCTATAAAGTTCTAGCTCTGGTGGTCGTACCCAGCACTCCACATTATGCCACTTCCACCAAGAGACTGTGAAATTCTACATGTACAGTACAGATCAAAAGTTTGGACACACCTTCTCAATTAAAGATTTTTCTGTATTTTCTTGACTATGAAAATTGTACATTCACACTGAAGGCATCAAAACTATGAATTAACACATGTTGAATTATATACTTAACAAAAAAGTGTGAAGCAGCTGAAAATATGTCTGAAATTCTAGGTTCTTCAATGTAGCCACCTTTTGCTTTGACTGCTTTGCACACTCTTGGCATTCTCTTGATGGGCTTCAAGAGGTAGTCACCGGAAATGGTTTTCACTTCACAGGTGTGCCCTGTCAGGTTTAATAAGTGGGATTTCTTGCCTTTATAAATGGGGTTGGGACCATCAGTTGTGCTGTGCAGAAGTCTGTTGGATACACAGCTGATAGTCCTACTGAACAGACTGTTAGCTGCTTTTTTCTTGCCATAATACAAATTCTAAGTAAAGAAAAACGAGTGACCATCATTACTTTAAGAAATGAAGGTCAGTCAGTGCGAAAAATTGGGAAAACTTTGAAAGTGTCCCCAAGTGCAGTTGCAAAAACCATCAAGCGCTACAAAGAAACTGGCTCACATGAGGACCGCCCCTGGAAAGGAAGACCAAGAGTCACCTCTGCTTCTGAGGATAAGTTTATCCGAGTCACCAGCCTCAGAAATCGCAGGTTAACAGCAGCTCAGATTAGAGACCAGGTCAATGCCACACAGCGTTCTAGCAGCAGACACATTTCTTCAACAACTGTTAAGAGGAGACTTTGTGCAGCAGGCCTTCATGGTAAAATAGCTGCTAGGAAACCACTGCTAAGGACAGGCAACAAGCAGAAGAGACTTGTTTGGGCTAAAGAACACAAGGAATGGACATTAGACCAGTGGAAATCTGTGCTTTGGTCTAATGAGTCCAAATTTGAGATCTTTGGTTCCAACCACCGTGTCTTTGTGCGACGCAGAAAAGGTGAACGGATGGACTCTACATGCCTGGTTCCCACCGTGAAGCATGGAAGAGGAGGTGTGATGGTGTGGGGGTGCTTTGCTGGTGACACTGTTGGGGATTTATTCAAAATTGAAGGCATACTGAGCCAGCTTGGCTACCACAGCATCTTGCAGTGGCATGCTATTCCATCCGGTTTGCGTTTAGTTGGACCATTTATTTTTCAACAGGATAATGACCGCAAACACACCTCCAGACTGTGTAAGGGCTATTTGACCAAGAAGGAGAGTGATGGGGTGCTACGCCAGATGACCTGGCCTCCACAGTCACCAGACCTGAACCCAATCGAGATGGTTTGGGGTGAGCTGGACCGCAGAGTGAAGGCAAAAGGGCCAACAAGTGCTAAGCATCTCTGGGAACTCCTTCAAGATTGTTGGAAGACCATTTCCGGTGACTACCTCTTGAAGCTCATCAAGAGAATGCCAAGAGTGTGCAAAGCAGTCATCAAAGCAAAAGGTGGCTACTTTGAAGAACCTAGAATATAAGACATATTTTCAGTTGTTTCACACTTTTTTGTTAAGTATATAATTCCACATGTGTTAATTCATAGTTTTGATGTCTTCAGTGTGAATGTACAATTTTCATAGTCATGAAAACACTGAAAAATCTTTAAATGGGAAGGTGTGTCCAAACTTTTGGTCTGTACTGTATATGTACATAAATATATATTCAGACATGAAAACTGATTTACTAAATGCTTGACCTTTTTTATTTGAAGCTGTTTTTTTTTTCTCAATATGGAAGGGGGAATGAATGTGCCTGTAAAACACAATTTATAGTAATGAACAGCCCAAGGTGTAAAATATGTTGATCCCTCTTTCTCCTCTTGTACATGGTCCCTGTCAGTGTACGTCTGTTTGCTGCAAAAGCAATCTTATGTACCAGTGTTTTTCACTAGACTATAAAATGGCAAATCTGATTCCCTACAATCATTTACCTGTCTCAGATTTGATGCTTTTTAAATATTTAAAGACACAAATTGTTGCCTTGCATGATATGCCATGCTGTCATGCTAGCTATTTGTTTACAGGTAAGGGGCTGTCCTTACCTGCAGTTGAAAGGTTGTATTGTCTTTATTCACATTCTGTTTATCTCTATGCCTGATGATACCTTCTGTATTTTGTGGGCCATGATTGACTTTGCCCAATATTGACACTTGTCTACCATTTGTGGGCTTTATGGCTTCTTTCTATATTACCTATTGACACATTTATAGATCTATACCTTTACGGCATTTTGACTACATTTTTTATGCTGGATACTTTAAGGTGGGTACTTGTAATCCACTAATGCTTACAAGATGAATGAATTTTGAATACTGATCCTTTATTTATTTTTATTTATTTATTTCTTCATAGATTTATCACTGGGTTCATTGATATGATCTCCTTTTGTTAGTCTTGTCAAACAGAGTAAATGATTACCCTTGTTATTAGCACTGCTGGCACCTTCATTGGTTCACTTCTCCTTTTGTGTGTTTTTATAAATCTCTTTTAAAATAATTCATTGAAAGTTTCAAAATCTTTTTATCGAATTTTTGCATCTATACTTCTTCGAGCTGATCGGGTGTTTGTTGAATAGAAGTATTGTACCAAATAGGCCTTTCACTTTTTGGAGTAAAAAGTTCCCTAAGGGGTCTAGTTTCCAAAATTGTGTCACTTGTGGGGGGTTTCCACTGTTTAGGCACATCAGGGGCTCTCCAAACGCAACATGGCATCCGCTAATTATTCAAGCAAATTTTACATTCAAATAGTCAAATGGCGCTCCTTCCCTTCCGAACCCTGCAGTGCTCCCAAACAGTGGTTTGCCTCCACATATGGGGTATCAGCGCACTCATGAGAAATTGCACTACAAATTGTGTAGTCCATTTTTTCCTGTTACCCCTGTGAAAATAAAAAAACTGGGTCTAAAGTAACATTTTTGTGAAAAAAAAGTTAAATGTTCATTGTTTTCTTCCACATTCCAAAAATTCCTGTGAAGCACCTGAAGGGTTAATAAAGTTCTTGAATGTGGTTTTGAGCACCTTGAGGGGTGCAGTTTTTAGAATGGTGTCACTTTTGGGTATTTTCTGTCATAAAGGCCCCTCAAAGTCACTTCAAATAAGATGTGGTCCTTTTAAAAAATGTTTTTGTAAATTTTGTTGGAAAAATGAGAAATCGCTGGTCAACCTTTTTAACCCTTATAGCTTCCTAGCAAAAAAAAATTTTGGTTACAAAATTGTGCTGATGTAAAGTAGACATGTTGGAAATGTTATTTATTAACTATTTTGTGTGAAATATCTCTTTGATTTAAGGGCATAAAAATTCAAAGTTTGAAAATTGCAAAATTTTCGCCAAATTTCTGATTTTTTTTTTCCACAAATAAACGCAATTGATATCGAAGAAATTTTACCACTATCATGAAGTACAATATGTCACGAAAAAACAACCACAGAATCAGGGGGATCCGTTGAAGCGTTCCAGAGGTATTACCTCATAAAGTGACAGTGGTCAGAATTGAAAAAATTGGCCTGGTCACGAAGGCAAAAACAGGCTCTGGCGCGAAGAGGTTAAAGCAAAAATTGTACGTAGGAATAAGTCCTTGTTTACATAGGTGGGAAATGGTACCTGTCCAGTTTGTTCAGGAACGTTAGTTCTCAAATGGTTTTTCAATATTCTTGCTAATACTTAGCATCTTACTCCTTTCTTACATCATTGGTGTTTTTTATGTGTTGTATGTGATTACAGACTGATTCTCTGACCTACTTTGTCGTATTGTCACATTGACCACATGTATATTAGTCGGCCGATCCTGTTTAAAAATTCACCTTAAATCAGCAATTTTAAAGGTTTTCCGGTGTTAAAAATGTCATCCATAGGCTTACAGAGGGTTAAAACGATAAGGCTATGTTCACACGTTTTTACTGCGCTTTTTTTTTTTTTTTATGCAAATTTAAAGCTTCTTTTGACAGTACCAGCAAAGCTGATATTTCAGAAATCTCATGTACACGATTGTTTTTTTTTTTTGTTTTTTTTCTTGACTGAATTGGAAAATTGCTGTTTTTGAAAATTGTTGCATGTCCATTCTTTCAGTGTTTTTGCAGCGCTTTTTTTTTTTTTAACCTATACAAGGTAATAAGTAAGTTCAGAAATCAGTTTTTGCAGCCGGTATCACTGGTGCAGCAGGATGCGGAACTTATTTTTGTGATGGATTGTCCTGAGGAGTCAAAGTACATTAACTAAGTTACTGATGTGTTAAGTAAACAATACCGGACTCATTCAGCTCCCCCTGCTGTTTGACATTTGCAATTGTGTATTTAACCTTTACATATCTGTCATATAACCTTAGTTTACAGCAGCGCTTTATACATGAATCCAGCAGTTTTGTTCAGAATAGTCACTATTTTTTTCAGACATAAAAAAAAAACAAAAAAACTTTTCCCATAAATAATTTGATCAAATTTGCCTTTTTCCCAAAATGTTTTATGGTTTTGCATTGGTGACCTAACACCTTGCATTGTTCATGCTTGCAAAGCTCAACTTTGGGATCCTGAAAAACTCAGCACGAAAAGCAGCAAAACCTGTGTTTTATCTGCAGCTTTTTACGGTCAAGGATCAGGTTTTGGTTGCTGAACAAAAATGCAGCAACATGTGAGCATCATCTTTAGGCTATGTTCACATTTCCCTACTCTAATGGTGTCTCTCAATATCTGCTGCAGTCTGTTTACAGGCTGTTGTGACATTATGACTACAGTGCACCTCACTGCTGCAGCCAATCACTAAGCTCAGCGGTTTGGACTATGTAGACATTAAAGCTGCTGAGCTCTGTGATTGGCTGCAGTGGTGAAATGTATCGTAGTCTTATCGTCACCACTGCCGTCTGTAAATGGAGAACATGGTTCAAAATGTTGTTGCTGGAACGGGGAAAGGAGAGTACAGTCTATGGTTTTAACACTTTGCTACCCTATGGATTATAAAATGTTAAAACTAAAAAACCCCTTCATGTATTGCTTTCAGGAGCCGTCACCATATGATCCTGCCGCCCACCTGCCCACTATATTACCTATTGGGCGATATGTAGGTTCTGGAGCGCCTCCTGCAGGGGCAGTTCTGGTGTGTCCCTGGTCTGCATGGCTATGCATTCAGCAGACTAGCTGGCATGCAGTGCTACATTACCTCTAAACTTGGCTTTCCCTGCCAGTACCGCAGTATGCTGGTGATGAGAAGCTGAAATTATGGCAATCAGCTGACCGCTACACCACCTTCTTAAAGAATGGTCTTCCTGAGACAATGTATTTAAAGATGTTTAGGTGATACATGTGTGATTACTGGGGCCCCCATGTTCCTCATTTATTGCACTACTGCAATGAGGGGGAGTTTATTTAAAGACCTTGAGAAGATTGCGCCCCACCGCTCCATTTGCTGTTTAAGGGGCAGATGTGCAGTACCCGGCCATGGCCACTTTTCCGTCGACTGAGCTATGCAGCTTCATTACTGAGCAGTTCAGGCTACTGCCTACACCAAGAACAGCTGATCTGTGGGGGTGCCGGGTGCTGGGTGCACCACCCCACCGATCAGAAATTGATGACCTATCCTAAGGATAGCCCATCAATGTTAAAGTTCCTGACAACCCCTTTAAAGGTTTTGGACCACTGAAAGTTGAATCTGATTACTTGAATGTTCTGAGTGGTTCATTTCAATGAGTGCGTGGAAAAAACCTGACTGCACTTGGATGACATCTGGTTGCAGTCTGATTTCCACGCATTGACACACACAATGGAGAAGATGGAAAAAATGTTTTCTCCATCTCCTCATCCAAGAGAATCTACTCACACTCTGATCAGTTTGATCGGAGTGTGATTGCATAAAAAGCCCAATTCTCTCGCAGGAGAGAATCTACGGCCGGCTGCACCTGCCCTAAGGATAGGCTAAAGTCCCAGACAAACCCTTGTAAGTTCTAGATGAGCAGTGACCTCTCTATTTAAAATTGCTAAAAAATTAGCATATATCATTTTGCAGTATTTCCATTCCCCCATTCCTAAATTGTGGGAACATCATGAAAATTCCCATGCCAAGAGCTTGTTTGATTGTTTTATATATATATATATATATATATATATATATATATATATATATATATGTATATGTATATGTATATGTATATATATATCTATCAGCCGTGTGTGAATGGGAGTTTTAATAAGTTTCCATTCTTTATAATTGTTCATCTGGCCACAAATGTATTATAGGAGTTGGTGTAACTGCAGTGTGTGAATCCAGCCTAAGCTTGGCTGCCATCCAGTTCTGTGCGCTGCCTTTGTCGTTTCCACATAGGTGGGCGTCCTCATCCTGGCTCTGCGTGTGGACTGATTGTGTAATTCAGCTCTATGGACCTCAGCCACCAAATGAGAGCTGCAGGTCCAGGCCTGATACATCAGTGTAATTTGCTGTAGCTGCAGGTGTAGCACCATGTGGGGTAATTGAGCAACGTTCACCTAATTGTTAAATATTAGTAGCTAAATTACATTGCTGTAATTATGTTCAATCAGTTTAATAGTTGTCATCACTTTTATAGATCCTAGTCAACGCTGTAATTAAATACACACCCCCCTGTTAGCGCATCTTGGACAGAGTAATGAACTTTATATAGCCTTTTATCAGAACTTCATCACTTATCCACAGGATTGCAGACAGAGGTGACTTTACAGGGGTTATCCGACCAACAAAATACATTTTAATTAAAACATGTTGGAATAATAAGTTCCACAATCTGATGTATTAAAAAAAAATAAAAATAAAAATAAAAAGTTGTGTGAGCTGAGATTTTATAAATGTGCCTCTCCTGTATACTGCCTTATTTGCTGTGTCCAACCATGCAAGAACATGGCCGGTGCATATCACAGTTCTTGACAAGGGCAGTCCGCATAAGAGCTTATACAGACAATACAGCAGGGGCTCGCAGCTGCTTCTTTCTGTGATTGTAAGAAATTTCCCTGCCTATTTTATCACAGGAATGACTGTTTCTGGTGTCTCCAGCCCTCTGAGCTTGTCATAACTTTCAGAGCTCCTACAGTACAGACCAAAAGTTTGGACACACCTTCTCATTTAAAGCTTTTTCTGTGTTTTCATGACTTTGAAAATTGCACATTCACACTGAAGGCATCAAAACTATGAATTAACACATGTGGAATTATATACTTAACAAAAAAGTGTGAAACAACTGAAAATATGTCTTATATTCTAGGTTCTAAACAGTAGCCACCTTCTGCTTTGATGACTGCTTTGCACACTCTTGGCATTCCCTTGATGAGCACAAAAATGTGCCTTAATACTAATAGGCCAGTATTTACTACCTACCTGCCTGTTGTGCCTGGCACTGTTTTTCGCCAGCACGCAGCAGTTAGACTTCTGTTGGCAATTCAGCTTCCTCTGCTGATGTCCTGTCGTCAGAGCGGCGGCTTCTTTTCTGCTCCACTCTGTTGACATTGTGGGCTTACAACATCATTCTGATTGTCAGCCGCCTCCCCCAGTTAGGCAGTGAGGATCTGGTTGTCAATCATGATGACGTTGGCAGTCACGCCCTGTCAACAGAGTGGAAAAAAGCCGCCGCTCTGTGCAGGTGAACGGCGACACAACAGGCAGTAGATAGCAACTACCTGCCTGTTAGTGCTTAGGCACTTTTTTTTTTTTTTTTTTTTGTTCAAAAAGTCTCATGTCCTTTTTAACACATCCAATTGTGGAGCTTATTATTCAAGATCTATTAATTAGAAATGTACTTTATTTGAGGGGCAATCCCTTTAAATTAGGGCACAACTATAGGAGTAATAAGGAGAGCTGTCGGGCCAACACCGTAGCATTTCATAGCAATTTTTCACTTTTGTTTATTGTGAGAGAAACTCTTTAAAGAATTACAGAAAGATATGTCAAAATGTAGTTGACATTGATGACACGTTCAAGGGAGTTTACAATATATCTTACTGTATTTCTCTATTTGAATGGATTCTCTGAAAAAAACTTTTTTTTTTTTTTTTTTTTTTAATTTTTGGTGTTTATTTTTTAATATCATGATTTGTATTTAAAAAAAAAAATAGTCCTGAAATCTTGCGGTTTATACTATATCCATTGACCATTATGATTGACACAATCTTCTGTAGTGATCACTTTCAGTAGTTCTCATTTTCAGTGAGCGATGGTCACAGCTCACCTTGGCCCACTCCATGCACAATGACCTCTGCACAGAGCATACCTCCCCAGCACATGCATGCTCGCCTTGGCTAAGCTTGGTGTTCTCAGTGAAGACCTGGTAATAGGCAGCTGCCAGAGCCTTCTACTTGCTGCTGTTCTCCCTTGAGAACAAATGCTTTCACCATCTTTCCCCCTGATATCTGCCATCTGAGTAGTCAGGACTTAATACTAAGATAGTCTTCTGGTTCTTCTGAAGTTTAGTGTGCTATGTATGGCCACCATAAGTTGCTGAGGGGTTTGGCTGTTGGAATCCCTAAAGATGCGAGAATAGGGCTCTTGAGCCCTGAGAATGGAGCTTTCCAGTTTCCCGGTATTGGATGGAGCACAGGTCTGCATGTTTGATCTCCAATCTTGGTCTATGGCAGTGTTCCACAACAGATCGTCTTCTCAGGATTTTTTTCAGTATTGTGCACGTGATGGAATTATCACCCGTGCAATACTAATGAAACCCTGAAAAGCTGATCTGTTATTTGGCCTTGAGAACTGGAGTTGGAGAACCCTGTTCTATGGGATTGCTGGAGAAAGCAGGGACGGCGTTCTGATTGATGGACTGTCAGTAGGTTATTCCCTGTCCTATGGATAGGTACAAATCTGTTTTTTTGAGAAGAACTCTTTAAGACTAATGAAAATGAACTCTTTGATATGTGAAGGCAGGACAGATCTGTTGTAGCTGTGTAGACTGTTTAGAATCGCAGCCTTAGCCTCCCTGTACACTTTCATGTAATCCAGGAGTATAATATGCACCATGCAATTAAAGGGAATCTGTCAGCAGGCTCTACAATGTAATCTGACAGCAGAATGATATAGGGTTCTAGACCCCAATTTCAGTAATGTGTCACTTACTAGGCTCTGTTGCTGTTTTAATAAAAACTGTGTTTTATCAGAAGATTATCACTACAGGACTAAGTGTCTTGTGCCTCTAAGTCAACTGCTGTATAACCCCCCCCACCACTGATTGGCAGCTTTCTGTGTACACTGAATATATTGCTAATCAGCGGTGTGGGTGGGGTTACACAGGGATCAGCATTTAGAGCACTGCTAGATTTGCTGCAGAGAAAACGGGGATTGTATCAAAATGACCTCATGCAGACCAGCAAGTGACACATTGCTGGAATTGGGGTCTCTGCACCTACATCATGCTGCTCTCAGATTACATAGCAAAAACCTGGAGATAGATTCCCTTTTAAAATACAATCCGTATCTTTACGTAAAACTTAATATTCACACCCAGATGATTCAGCACTTGTCCTGCTGGTCTAGGCTCGGTATCCAGATCTTTGCTGTGGGAGCAGCTGGTCCTCTGTGCCCCTATGTGCCTGGTTTATCGGATGACTCAATGTTATGTCACTGCAGGGAAGGGAAATTGTATTGTACTATTCCTAGATTGTACAGGAATAGAAGACTATCCTTGTATATATTTATACTATTTGTTTCCCCACTTTAATGCTAGTTTAGGCATTGCTTCACCCTTTGGGCCTTTTACCAAAGCAGCATTATTAATGGATTTGTCTGGTAATATATTATCACCTTTCCACCAATCTACTCTTTTTATTCTTGCAGTACCATAGAGAATAAATTCATGCTTTGCCGCTCCATACTAATGGGGATAAAAGTGCCGCTTTTTGCTGATCAGTGTGAGTCCCAGCAATCTGACCACTGTTCATCTATAAGTTATCACAGGACAACCCCTTTAAAAGGAACTGTCAGCAGGTTCCTGCTATGTGATCTGAAGGCAGCATGACATGGTGGCTGAGACACTGATATCAGGGGTGTCACTTACTAGGCTGTGTGCTGTAGTTGCAATACTATCAGTGTTTTATCAGCAGGAGATCATCACTGCTGGAATAGCCCTCTGTGCCTCCTTGTCCAACCCCATCCCAGGCACGGATTAGCAGTTTAGTGTACACTGACAGTAAGCTGCTAAGCTTTCTGAGCACTGCTACATCTACAGCTGAGAGAACTGATTGTATCACTACTGCTGCACCAGTAAAGTAAGTGACACATCTCTGGAATTGGGGTTCTCTTTCCCTACATCATGCAGCTGAAAAAACTTGGTGACAGATTCCCTTGAAGGAAGAGGAAAAAAAAAAAAAAAAATAATATATATATATATATATATATATATATATATATATATATATATATATATATATATATATATATATATATATATATATATATATATATATATATATATATATATATATATATATATATATATATATATATATTTATATTAATATAATTTTTTTTTTTTTTGCAGCGATTTCAAAAAATGTCTCATGTAAACACCACTTTTGCGGTGTCCATACTCAATAGTGGCCATTTGTGGCTAGCTTTCTCTTTTGTAACACGGTAGTGTAGTCTTGTGTAGTTGCAAGGTGAATTATTAGTACCGCATGTAGGCAAGCCAGGTACTAGATCATTTCTGTGCAACAATCTGTATCAGAAACCTTTCGACCCTCCTTGATCTTTGTCAACTATGTTGCTGTAAGTAAAATAATGAGACGCGTCATTACGCAGCAAACAATGACTTTTTTCTATGTATATTGAGGTAATTTTTAGTATTGTATTGTTCTTTACTCAGTGTTGCTGCTTTTCTGCATTTATCAGTGATTTTTACCTGCAATACCTAATTTGCTACTATATTATGTCCTGCCTTCATTAACAACACACATCACTATCATTAACCACGATATTTACATTTCTTACAGACACTAATTATTCTGTATTTTCACCTTTTCCATTCTTCTTCCCTACACACATTACGATTATTCATTTAAGGGGGTTGTCCACTACTAGGAAAACCCCTTCTGAATCCCTAGATTTCCCCCAGTAAAATAGCACATAAGTCCACATGCCCACGTTCAGTATTTGTAAGCCAAAACCAGGAGTGGAACAATCAGATGAAATTTATAATAGAAACATGTCACCACTTCTGCATTGTTCACCTACTCATGGATTTGGCTTACAAATACTGATGTAAAATACTGAATGTGTGAACATGGCCCGATATCTCCTCTGTTGTTGACACCATTCTAGTGTTGTCAGCACTAGGTCTCTTGGGAATCACGTAAAATATGTCTAGACGCAGGGATTGCGTGACATAACAATGTCAAGTGATCCCCAGGAGAGCCAGCACTGACACCACTAAAACTGCATCGGAGGGGAGTATAGGTGTTATTTTACTAGGGGGAAACATAGGGATTCAGAAGGGTGGTCTGAGTAGTTGACAACCCTTTTAAAGAAGCACTCCTCCCATGAAAATTTTTATTCTCTTTAATATATTGCAATCATCATTTAGCACCGTGTACTTACAATTGCTAATTTTTCCCTTCTACCCAGTAAATTCTTTTCTTTTCCATTAGGTCTATGACTTCATGGGATTAAAAACTGACTATCTGAATCCTTCTAAACTCTATATGTAGAAACAGGAGGTCAATTTTCCCTGTATGAGCCACCAGTCGCTTCAAAAGTCCCTGACAGGGGGATGAGAGCAGCTGGGTCACGAATTGAAGAGGGGGATGATTTTTGCAGGGACAAGACATTTGCTATTTCTACTTAGAGCAGAGAAAAGAGAAGAATTATCTTGGTAGAAAGGGAAGATGAGCAATTGTAAGTACACAGTGCTATATAATATGATGACTGCAATATATTAAGAGAACTTTGATGGGAGGAGGAGTGCTTCTTTAAATCGCTGGATCTCATTACACAATCAAAACCATTATTTCTGAGGATCGATCTTGGTTTATATTCAGATTTTTTTTTATATATTTGGTACGTAGGAATCGCCAGTGATCTTTTTCTCTGATTTATTAGAGGCAATACACCACACTCTGCTGAGTACTTGGACACCAATTGATGGGTGCAATCCAAATACAAATATTTTCTCCCATGTAAAGCTGGAGGAGCGCCATCCGCTGGTTCGCTCAGGCAGTCAGCCGCTATGGCCTATAGTTTACGGTTAGTAAATAAAAGTTTACATTTCCTAGAACCAACCTCATAAATGATGGATGGAAGTGTAGATGTGCAGTGTATAGCGTAGTGGATGGTGGAGCCGCTTGTCAGGAAGCCTTCTCCATGTGTTACCTGTGGAGCTGCAGGTCCATCTTAGGTGATGTAATACACAGATTTGCTATGGTGATCCAGCATAAAACCTCTGCAGGGAGGACCTGCATGTTTCCTGCCTGCCGAATAAACCCTGTGCATTTGGGACTGGTTGTATCCTCACCCTAGAAGCTATACTTTACCTACGGCCATTATTACTACAGTGTAGGCCATATATTAGTGATCCAGATGAACACTAGATATACTTATCACGTATAATCCAACATGACCAGGACTGATCGCCACGTGCCCAGCATACAGTGTGTGGTATCCTTTTTCTGGGGGCACTACGCGGTTTATAAGCCCACGTTTGAGCAGGAATGGCTGCAGACCTGGCACTGCTGTATGATATAGCTTGGCCGTCCATTCATGGACGCTATAGGACACGACCTTTACTGCTCTTTCTGAGCCCTTTTTACGCAGTCTGATTTTGTTCTATATTGTTGGTGATTCATGTCCGTGAATCAAGTGCACAATCTGTCTCCTGCTACCTTCTCCCCCACAGAGCCCCCATTATTGGTATAAGGACAGTTTCCCCATAGCACTCACACCGAGGCAGTATGCTTACATCCAGGGGTTTGCACCTTACCCCCATTTGGTATTTTAGGATCAGACACTATCACATTCAACGTCAAGTAGCCCTCTAACTGGCAATATCCTCCTATATCGAGCTTACCATATTTTTCTCTAACCACTAGGCCGGTATATGCGCATCCAGATCTGGTCTTCTGTGAGGGGCTTCTCACAGAAATCACCATCTGGTGACCCGCTCTTCATAGTTGTTTTGGACTTGATGCTAATGTAACCCGCACACAACTGTAAGCCGCACATCATGGGCCTGCGAGCCACATGCAGAGCTGCAGGTTGGAGACCCCTGGTTCAATGTTTTCTTGTACTATCATGAGTCGCAAAATCCGTTTCCAAGATCCTCACATTTTACAGCTGATCACTAGTGGCCCCAACGTTGGCCCTAGCTTCCATTTCCATTGACCTGGCTAAGGTTTTCAGGTTTTCTTGTGTTTTTACCTTGCCATTTGTAAAAAAAAAAAACAAAAACAAAAACACATGGCAGAAGATTGAAACCAGGAATGGCAATTAATTTCCAAGCAGATAAATACACACATTTGACATAAAACACGTTTCGGCTAACCAATCCTTTGTTTGGAAGGGGAATGTCGAAGCTTCTCCCCTACACCCTGGGTTTCAATCCATCCTGGACAAAGGCTTGGTCAGCTGAAATGTGTTGTGTAATTATCTACTTAAAGGGGTTGTCCAGTACTTTATATTCCCCCCCCCCCCACCCCGGCCCCTAAGAATTTTTGTAATTGGCTTACGTTGCAGATAGCGCCGCTCACAGGCAGTATCACTGGCCTCTCACAGGTATCGCGTGACCTCGGCTGCAGCCAGCTCTGACATCCGCTGACGTTACGAATAGTGATGAGCGAGCACTAAAATGCTTGGGTGTTCGAAGCTCTGGTCGAGCACATTGGAATACTCGGGTGCTCGACCCGAGCAATGAGCCCAATGTAAGTCTATGGGAAACTCGAGCATTTTTCTGGTGGTTCCCCCCGGCGGTCTGCAGAAGGTCAAAAATTGCCCAAATCGATGGGAACGGTGCTCAATTAAACGTCAGGTAGGCAGACAGGCCGGGGTATATAGGAGGGTACGTGAAAAACATAGCAGGGCACTTGGAACACACTAGTGCCCTCCGATTTTCATGCACTGTCTCTTTAAAAAAGCTGGCCGGCAATTCATCAGCGGCATACACCGGTACCTGACAATTTAGAACAGAAAGAATAAAGCATTACACATAGATTAGATAGAAACATGTCAGTCACATATATAATAAGTACAGTGATAGTGTTGATTACTGTACTTGTCATTTAATGTTAAAATAAACTATTTATTAAAAAAAAAATTGGCGTGGGGTTCCCCTTAATTTTAGTCTCTAGCGGAGGTTAAGCAGACGGCTGGGGCAGATGTTTGAAGCCTGGGAAGGGGGTAATACCCACGGAGCTTCTCAGGCTACCAATATCAGCCCCCAGCTGAATACCTAGCCTTTACCAGCTATTAAAATGGGGGACCCCCCAAAAAAATGACTTTGGGTCCCCCCTATTTTAATAGCTAGCAAAGGCTAGGCAGACAGCTGGGGGCTGATATTAATAGCCCAGGAAGGGTGCCATGAATATTGGCCCCCTCCCAGGCTAGAAACACCAGCCGTCAGCCGCCCCAGAAATGGCACATCCATAGGATGCGCCAATTCTGGCACTTAGCCTCGCTCTTCCCACTGCCCTGTAGTGGTGGCAGGGGGTAATAGGGCTGGGGTTGATGTCAGCTTATAATGCCAGCTGACATCAAGCCCAGGTTAGTAATGGAGAGGCGTCTATAAGACACCCCCATTACTAACCCCATAGTCAAAGTTAAAAAAAAAAAACACAAACATCCAGAATAAAGTCCTTTAATTGAAATAAACACACAATTCTTTATTGTTCTAAATTAAACTCTACTTACCGTTACACCCATTCCAGCTGAAGCCAATGATCTCCTGCAATAAAAATAAAATAATAAACCAACATCATCCTTACCTTTCCATGGTTACCAGGACAGCTCCAGCTCTGCTACATTCACATGACAGGCTGGACCGCAGCAGAAAGCTGCCATCCAGCTTGCCATGCCACAGACACTGAGAAGCGCAGGCATGCTTGCGCTCCTCAGTGTCTGGCTGTGACTGCATAAAGATGAGCCGAGATCATGTCCAATGAACTCGGCTCACCTCATGCACGTCACTGACGGCGTGGGAGAATTCTCGCGTGCTGCGCCAGTTCTTTGGAATGCACTACCCAGGACAGTTCGATTAATTCCCAATATCCACAGTTTCAAGCGGACCCTAAAAACCCATTTCTTTAGACTGGCGTATCACCTCCACACACTATCTGTCCGTCCCAGTTTTCCCCCTATGTCAAAATTTTCTTCAATTTCAGGTTCATACCAACCATGCACCTAATAGCCTTTATCAGGACTGTACACATACTGGCTGGCGACCAGTCCATGTATTATTTATCCTATTTAGTATATCAAGTCTGCATTATACAATATATGTACTTTTTACCTTTTGTATCTCCCATTTCCTCATAGCCTGTAAGCTTGCGAGCAGGGAACTCACTCATTTTGATATACAATCAATACAGAATAAGTATTTCTCATAAGTCCCTCCTAAAATTGTAAAGTGCTGCGGAATATGTTGGCGCTATAAAAATAAAAATTATTACATGGTGCACACTGGCCGCAATAGAGAAGTCTAGGAAAGTGTATGCTGAATTTAGGAATAGGCTAGGTGGAAGCGAGCTGAAGGTATTGGGAATTGTTCACACCCCATCCATTCACCCATCACTTGTAAATATAACCTTATAGCACAGAGCCCTCTTTGCCATCACTGGTTATACTTGTCAAGAATTGGTAATGATACAATATAGATACATAACTACAAAATTTCTAATGAAATTCCTCCACTTCCACAGTTCTGACAAAAATGAGAATCAGAAGAAACTTTTTTTTTTTTCTTTTATTGTGGGATATGACTGACAGCGAGTATAGGAGGATGTACAGATATATAGCCCTTCAAAAGATTTTGATCACTTGTTTAAAAAAAAAAAAAAAAAAAAATAGTGAGACATCGGGGCAGCAGTAAAAGGTAATTGGAAATGAGAAAAAATGATTAGTCAAAATTGTGCCAAATTTATTGTGAACACAATTTTTGGCACAGAATATTATGAGACGCTAATCAAGGAGCCGTATGCCTTCTGTAGTATTAAATGACTTCTTTCAAATTAATTAGGTGGTGTGTGTTGAGACTCTTGAGTGCTATAGCCCATTTTATATTATATTGTAAATTTATCTTTACATGAATTACTTTTTTTTTTTTTATTGCTTTTGTCATGATTTTAACAATCCTTAAAAAATGCCTTTGTTTTGACTAAACTGCAATATTTGCAACCAAAATTGCAACTACATATTTAAAATTGTTTGCAGTGATAAATACTGCTATGGAAAATATTGAGCTTTTATGCACATTTCAACTTTAAAAGCTGACATGTGCACTCACATCCACAGCATAACATTGATACGCTGATGTGTTGTAAAATGCAGCAGATTTCCTGCAAGCTAATCCACAGTGTTAACACTAAGTGACAACATACCCCTGTGAATACATATTGTAAAGCTTTTCATCATGGATATCACCTGTTTGTACTGCAGAGCATTAAAATCTTTAGTGAAATCTATGTAAAAACTTGATGTAGCTGATGAGGATTGTATTCTCATATTCTCACTAATTGTGTCCTGTGTGACTGCACCCTTTACATTTATACGTCAAATTTTTGCTACAAGTTTTGGAAATCATGCAAAAAAAAAAAAAAAAAAAAATGCAATTTGAGTGTGATGTTTGGGTAAACCCCTAATGGTATTTGCACACAATGTCTTTTTCAGTTGGGTCTGCTCCGAATTACCCCTCCAAAAAAGCACTTAAGAAATGCAGAGACTGAGCAAATGCACTGCAGTGTCATAACTTGGTTTGGCCGAGTAAGAAAAAATGTTAACTTCATCATAGTGTATAAGGCCACGTTCACACGCTCAGTATTTTACATCAGTATTTGTAAAGGAGGCACTATTAGGCTAATCACTAACAGTGGCAGCGAATTTGTGGACAGGGAAGCACTAGATGTCCATAAAGTGGGTAACTATTCATTGAAGTATAAATTTGCGCTAGCTGTAGTGAGAAAGGAATCGGGAGAAGGTGGTTTTTTTTGTATATAGATAAAAACTTTTATTGAATGAGACAAGTCTTTGGATGTCATCCGTTACATTTTTTTCAAAGGTGTTTAAGGCCTCTGAATATTCTTTGAGGGGGTAAAAATTGGATTTATTTTTTAAAAAGGTATGCATAAATTTAGGTTGATCTGTCGGATCTAATGTTTTTGTTTTTGTTTTGCCTTCTTTTTTAAGGCCAATTGTCACATGAATTTTTTGATACCTATATATGCTTGAAATTTGTCCAGCTTTGTCGAAGGAGCATATTTAAGGCCTTTGTTTAATATGGCATTCTCATTATTTGTTTGTGTCGGTGTAACGGGTCCGGGAGGCGGAACCTCTGAGCTACTATACAAGGGGGCGGCCCTTGTAAGGGAGCGGGTGGCAGTCTCTGGATGAACGGACAGGGAGATACGGCAAGTGAGCAGGGCAGTCTCTGGGTGAACGGACAGGGAGATACGGCAAGTGATCAGGGCAGTCTCTGGGTAAGGGGTAGGTACGACCTGTGATGGCAGAGCCTCCGGGTAGGCTAGCAGGCAGATGGTAGATGGGTGCTCCCAGGTGAGCAAGCGAGAGTCTCTGGAATAGCAGGTGGTCACGGCACGTGACGGCGGAGCCTCAGGGCTGGCAGGCAGGCAGGTAACGGAGAAGCGCTCCCAGGTGAGCGGGCAAGAGTCTCTGGAATAGCTGGTGGTCACCGCACGTGACAACGGGACCTCCGGGCTGGCAAGCAGGCAGGTAACGGAGATGCGCTCCCAGGTGAGCGGGCAAGAGTCTCTGAGATAGCTGGTGGTCACAGCACGTGACAACGGAGCCTCCGGGCTGGCAAGCAGGCAGATAACGGAGAAGCGCTCCCAGGTGAGCGGGCAAGCTGGTCCATAGACAGACTGACCGGAGTAGTAAGGCAGACCGTCGGACCTCAGGCAAGCAGGCAGGTAGCTGACATGCGCTCCCAGGTGAGCGGGCAGGCTGGTCCTTAGACAGACTGACAGGAGAAGTAAGGCAGACCGTCGGACCTCAGACTGGCAGACAGGTAACAAGTATTCAGGCAGGAATCAGGCAGGTAACTGGCAGGTACTGGCAGGTAACTAGCAGGAAACTGGCAGGTAACTGGCAACGGGACCTGAGGGCTGAAGCACAGGTGAGACACAGGTGCAAACAACATTGCTCGGGCACCTCCATTTTGGAGGAGGTGCCTTTTATATGATGAAGTCCTCCGGCCATTGGCCGGGGACTCTTTAGGGCGGCGCGCGCGGCCCCTTTAAGAGGAGGGGAGCGCGCGCGCGCCCTAAGCACAGGGGCCGGGAAGGAGCGCGCGCCGAGAGCAGAGCAGGAGGAGGACGCCGGGCAGGAGCGCGCGCTGACAGCAGAGCGGGGAGAGGACGCCGGGCACGGAGCAGAGCGGTGAGGGGAGCAGCGTCCCTGCCTAGCAGAGGGCAGGGACGCCAGCGCTACAGTACCCCCCCCCTTTAGGCCCCCCCTTTTTTAGGCCAGACAGAAATTTAGCTAGGATGAGAGGGGCATGGATGTTCTCCCGGGGCTCCCACGTTCTCTCCTCAGGACCAAACCCCCTCCAATCTACCAGAAAAAAGGTCTTTCCTCTTACCCTTTTGCTGGCAAGAATGTTCTCTACCTCAAACTTGTCCTCAGCAGAAACCAGAGCAGGAGGCGTACCTGTAGACTTAGAAAAAGAGTTAAGTACCACAGGTTTGAGGAGAGATACATGGAAGGAGTTAGGGATCCGTAAGTTGGCCGGGAGTTTCAATTTATAGGCTACCGGGTTGATCTGACCGATGACCACCAGTGGGCCGATGAACCGAGACCCTAACTTATAGGAAGGGATCTTGAGTCGGACATATTTGGACGAGAGCCAGACTTTATCCCCAGGACGGAATTGAGGAGGGTCCATCGCTAAATGCTGCCAGGGGGCAGCAGGTACTGGCAGAGGAAGAAGGCGGCCGGCCGACAGGTGTCTCGGGACTTTGTTGCGGGCGCAGGACACACAGGCAGAAACAAAGTCCATAACATCCTTGTGCAGGTTAGGCCACCAGTAGTGTCGGGTAATAAGCTGGAGGGTCTTTTTCCGACCGGCGTGGTCAGCTAGTTTAGACGAATGACCCCAGTGTAGGATTCTCTCCCGATCAGGTACCGATACGAACGTCTTACCAGGAGGGAGACAATTTAGACTCACGGGAGCCACCTGCATTACTCTGGCGGGATCGATGGGGCAGTCACATGGTCTATGAGGTGGTGATGTCTCTGCCTCCTCCTTAACAAAGACATCAGCACTAGACCAATAAGGAATCGGAAGTCCAGGTAGATTAGCTGGGATAGGAGAGGGACGGACGGAATGGACGGGAACCAGGCAGGTTTTATGACAGGCCTGTCCCCAGTGAAGGACCTCTCCGGTTTGCCAGTCAAGCACGGGTGCATGTCTCTGGAGCCAAGGCAGACCTAGCAAGAGGGCGTGAGGGAGACCAGGCAGAACGTGAAAGGAGATACTCTCTGAATGCAGCATTCCCACCTGCAGAGTAATGGATTCGGTGATGAATTGGATGGGGCGAGGTAAGAGGCCCCCATCCACGGCAACAACAGACAAGGGTACAGCCAGAGGTTTGGTGGGGATGCGGAATTTCTCCACCAGGGACTGTGAAATAAGATTTCCGGCTGCTCCAGAGTCAAGTTGGGCTAGTTCGGAATAACGATTCTCCCCGCAGATGATTGAGACTGACAACAGCAGGGATGGAGAGGATTTATTTTTGTCTAGATCGACCCCTCTGAGTGAACCTAGATACAGGCGTTCTCCCGACCTCTCCGGGCAGGCACGGATCAGATGCTCCTTACTGCCACAGTAGAAGCAGCTCCCCTCGGCACGGCGGAAATCCTGACGGGATTTGACCATCTTGGTCTGGTCGACCTGCATAGGCTCAGGAGAGTGTACCTGGGGAGAAACGGAAGGAATGACGGGTTCCTGGAAAGTAGGAGCTAGACGTGGAATCCTTCTCTCACGGGTGACCTCTTTGGCACGCTCCTGGAACCGTAGGTCAATCCGGGTGGCAAGGGTTATTAGATCATCGAGAGTGGTAGGAATGTCCCGACCAGCAAGTTCATCTTTAATACGGCCGGACAGACCCTCCCAGAAGACGGATACCAGGGCTTCGTTATCCCAGGCCAGCTCCGAGGCAAGGGTACGGAACCGTATGGCATATTGGCCCACGGTGAGGCTTCCCTGACGGAGGCGAAGCAGAGAAGATGCGGATGAGGTCCTCCGTCCGGGTTCGTCGAAGGCTTTCCGGAAAGCCATGAGAAAGGCAGGCAAGTCGGACACCAGGGGATCTCCTCTCTCCCATAGAGGATTTAGCCAGGCCAGGGCCTCCCCGGTGAGATGGGACATGATAAAGGCAATTTTGGCTCGGTCGGAGTTAAACTGGTGGGATAATAGTTCAAAATGCAGGGTGCACTGATTTATGAAGCCCCGAGCCAGGACGGAGTCGCCTCCGAAGCGAGGAGGTGCAGAGAGCCGGGGTCCGGAAAAGGATACCATGGTACTGGCGGAGGTTGTTGGTGGATCAGACAGAGTGTTCAGGCGAGTATTAACATTCCGCAGGTGACCCAGGATGGTCTACTGTTGGGACCTCTGACGGGACAGTTCAAGACAGAGGTCCGAGAGCGAGGGAGCTTGGGTGCCACCGGGTTCCATGGCCCGAGCAAACTGTAACGGGTCCGGGAGGCGGAACCTCTGAGCTACTATACAAGGGGGCGGCCCTTGTAAGGGAGCGGGTGGCAGTCTCTGGATGAACGGACAGGGAGATACGGCAAGTGAGCAGGGCAGTCTCTGGGTGAACGGACAGGGAGATACGGCAAGTGATCAGGGCAGTCTCTGGGTAAGGGGTAGGTACGACCTGTGATGGCAGAGCCTCCGGGTAGGCTAGCAGGCAGATGGTAGATGGGTGCTCCCAGGTGAGCAAGCGAGAGTCTCTGGAATAGCAGGTGGTCACGGCACGTGACGGCGGAGCCTCAGGGCTGGCAGGCAGGCAGGTAACTGAGAAGCGCTCCCAGGTGAGCGGGCAAGAGTCTCTGGAATAGCTGGTGGTCACCGCACGTGACAACGGGACCTCCGGGCTGGCAAGCAGGCAGGTAACGGAGATGCGCTCCCAGGTGAGCGGGCAAGAGTCTCTGAGATAGCTGGTGGTCACAGCACGTGACAACGGAGCCTCCGGGCTGGCAAGCAGGCAGATAACGGAGAAGCGCTCCCAGGTGAGCGGGCAAGCTGGTCCATAGACAGACTGACCGGAGTAGTAAGGCAGACCGTCGGACCTCAGGCAAGCAGGCAGGTAGCTGACATGCGCTCCCAGGTGAGCGGGCAGGCTGGTCCTTAGACAGACTGACAGGAGAAGTAAGGCAGACCGTCGGACCTCAGACTGGCAGACAGGTAACAAGTATTCAGGCAGGAATCAGGCAGGTAACTGGCAGGTACTGGCAGGTAACTAGCAGGTAACTGGCAGGTAACTGGCAACGGGACCTGAGGGCTGAAGCACAGGTGAGACACAGGTGCAAACAACATTGCTCGGGCACCTCCATTTTGGAGGAGGTGCCTTTTATATGATGAAGTCCTCCGGCCATTGGCCGGGGACTCTTTAGGGCGGCGCGCGCGGCCCCTTTAAGAGGAGGGGAGCGCGCGCGCGCGCGCCCTAAGCACAGGGGCCGGGAAGGAGCGCGCGCCGAGAGCAGAGCAGGAGGAGGACGCCGGGCAGGAGCGCGCGCTGACAGCAGAGCGGGGAGAGGACGCCGGGCACGGAGCAGAGCGGTGAGGGGAGCAGCGTCCCTGCCTAGCAGAGGGCAGGGACGCCAGCGCTACAGTCGGCTTAGATTAAAGATAGATTTTCGACTAATTATTTCTTTTGGTTTGTTCTTTTTCTTTTGGGCCAAAAAAGAAGGCAAAACAAAAACATTAGATCCGACAGATCAACCCAAATTTACGCATATCTTTTTAAAAAATAAATCCAATTTTCACCCCCTCCAAGAATATTCAGAGGCCTTAAACACCTTTGAAAAAAAATGTAACGGATGACATCCAAAGACTTAACAAAAAATGCCGAAATTCAAGAATAGCCTTACCAAATCCGAAATCATCGCTCTGAAACAATTACAAATAAACAAAGATATTGTGATTGGGCCAGCAGATAAAGGGGTGGCATAGTTATCCATGATCAGTATACCATAAAGAATCACTAAGACTCTTGAGCGATTCCAGAACTTACCAGATCATCCCTTCCGATCCAACAAACACCTACCAGGAAGAACTACGAGCCCTAACTAAAAAAGGACTTCAGGAAGGATACCTTAATAAAAATGAAGGAGTACGTTAATATCCGATATCCTAGACTAGCTGCCTTCTACCATCTGCCCAAAATACATAAGGATCAAAAAACCCCCAGAGAGACCAATCATCTCCGGTATCCAATGTCTGACAGCAAACCTCTCAAGGCTGGTTGACCATCACTTACAGGATCTAGTCCCAACCCTACCTTCTCACTTGAAGGACAGCAAACACGCTATCCAGGTACTAAATAATATTCCGTGGAAAAACCACTATATTCTGGGCACCGTGGATATAACATCCTTATACACGAACATCCAACATACTAACAGCTGTGAAGCCTCTCTCCATTACCTCAATCAAAAAATGCCCCCAGAACAAAGCAAGTTCATTACAGACTGTATGCTATTCATACTTACACATAACTATTTTGTCTATGAGGGGGACTACTACTCCCAGCAGTGGGGCACCGCCATGGGGACCAGGTTTGCACCCAGCTATGCAAATCTCTATGTGGGTAGGTGGGAATCTTTAGCCATCCATCCCGGAGGCCATCCACACCCGAACCTGGTCCTATTGCGGAGATTCATAGATGATATTCTATTCATCTGGTCAGGTGACCAATCTTCACTAAACTTTTTCCTACAGAAAATAAACAAGAATGATTTTTTCCTAGATTTTACATCCACTACCAGCACCACAACAGTAAACTTTCTAGACCTCAACATTTACATTGAGGACAATTGTATTCGGACCCGCACCTACCATAAACCGACTGACGCAAATGGCTACATCCCAATGGACAGTTGCCACCTCCCAAACTGGCTACTCAATGTTCCCCGCAGTCAATATTTGCGACTGCACAGAAACTGCTCAAAACACCAAGACTTTAAAACGGAAGCAGAACAACTTACAAATTCCTGGAAAAGGGATATAATGCACAGTTCCTCAATAACACAAAAGAAAAAATAGCTATAATACCACGACAAAACCTCCTAAGTGAGGCCAGTACAAACAAACTGGAACAAGGCAATTTTAATTATAATATAAATATTCCCATCATTACACCATACTTTGCTAATACCCACCTCTTTAGAAAAATCGTAGAAAGACACTGGCACACATTAAAAGATGAGGTAATTGGGGATCAGATGCCGAATAGACCTAAATTTATATTTAGGAAGGCACGTAACCTAGGGTCAATTATAGCACCCATCGTGAAAAACAATACAGCCACAAAAGAACCACATACCCCATTCCAACAAAAGATAATAGTTTTTTTTCCCATGTAAAAAATGCAAGATGTGTAAAACATTAAAAACACAAACAAAATATAGTCAGCCACCAAAAGGAGTCATACCCCATCACAGATTTCATAACCTGTACTACCACAGGGGTCATTTATGGGTTATGTCCATGCGAGAAAATGTTTGTAGGTAGAACAAAACGACCTATGAATACTAGGATTAACGAACACCTACGAAATATTAAGAACAAATACACAGGTCACCCCCTCTCTAAGCACTTTATGGAGAAGCACAATGGATCCACCCAAGGGATCCAAGTGGTAGGCATACAGATAGTCCATAGACACTGGAGACTAGGTGATTTTATTAAAAGCATGTCAAAAAAAGAGTGAGTGGATCTTCAAACTAAATACTCTAAAACCACGGGGACTGAACAGCGAAATAGTTATTGGCCTTTAATGACTGACAGGCGGACTGCAAGTACCATACCACCTTAAGGTATATAAGGACACAATGTAACTGGGTTAGACTATCCCTGATGAAGACAGCCGCTGCTGTCGAAACGTGTTGGATTTGTCCCTAACCCAGTGGAGGAGGCGCTCATAGGCCTCCGTACCCAGTGCACCTTGTGCACCACGTGACACTGCGTCACGTTGCTCCTCTCGCTCGCTTTCTGCGGGAAGCACGTCCTCTCTCTCGCTCTCTCTCTCGCGCGCTCGCTCTCTCTGGCTCTCAGCACATCCTGACGCAACCCCTGGACGTCGGACTGTGAGTATAATCGGGCCGCGGCCCCTACAGGAGCACGCTGAACTCCCTCAATGTGAGTAGACTCTATACATTTTACCATCATCCTCAGACTTTGCAGTGAGACACTGCAACCTGACCTTGCAGCCTGAGCCTCCTGCTGCACCCACCTCACCAAGAAGGTGACCTACTTTGCTTTTTACCCACCTGAATCCCCAATAGACCCCCTTACCAGGACACGTCCATCTACAGTGTAAGTAGTACTGAACTGCGGACCACCCCTAATAAATACCGCAGCCCTTACTCCCACTCACAACAATATACCTTCCCAATAGGACGTTGGCCGTATCCCTGACTCTGCCATAGACAGTGCAGCCAGAGCCTCCTGCTGCACCTATCTGACGGGGACAACCATCAGAATCGCAATATCCCCTCGAACCTACAATAGGCTCGTTACACCCTTAGCAGGACACGTCCACCACAAGGGTGAGTAACTTGTAACACCGGACTACTATCGGATAAGTACCATAGACACCACCTCTACTTACTCCCTTACACTTATCTCTATAGGACATTGGCCGCATTTTGACCTTGCCAAACTACCTACGGAGCCATACCACCGCACTACTATTGGGCATTCTCAGGATACCTATTATAGCCCACTAAGCAGGTAATTTATCGCTTTTTTCTTTTCAAATTAACATAGTGCAAAGCCACTTGAGTAATACTCCTACTGTCTCCCCTAGACAGCTCTATAAGAAGCTAATCCATAAGGAAAACAGCCCAAGCAGGACACCCGCACGGCCAGCCTCTGGCAGCCTGCCAATCTAATAGAAGGTACAACAAAAATTGGTCATTAATTGGTTACTAAAAACCACTACCCACGGTTCTAATTATTTGTCCTCTACCCTAGGTACCATTGCCCTCTATCCCAGGCACAATTACAGTACATCGTCCATAAAGCATCCTACCTGCGGCCAGGACTACACCCACCGACCACAGTAGGTAATCTAGAGATAACCAAAACAACCCCAATATATTCTTTATATATCAAACCTAACACCTATTATCTCTCCTACTAGGTTTACGTGCCTCTACCTCTCAGCCCTGAATTTCACCGTTCTACCACAAGAACCTGAGGAGCATGTGCTTTATCTCTTAACTATCTATTTATTTATTTAAATTACTTATTTAATTAATTAATTATACATTGTCTATTGATTTAGGCCCTCCCCCCTTTGATATCATTGTGTATCACTGTGTTTTTTAAGGTGCTTTTTAACGAATACTTTTAAATTCTACTTGTCTCATTCAATAAAAGTTTTTATCTATATACAAAAAAAACACCTTCTCCCGATTGCTTTTTCACTACCGCTAGCGCGAATTTATACTTCAGCGAATAGTATTTGTAAATGGGTGACAAATACAGAAGTGGTGACCTGTTTTTATTAAACTTTTCGCTCCAGGTTTTGGCTTAAAAATACTGAACATGTGAACGTGGCTGGCTGTTAGGCTATGTTCACACATCATGTTTTTTTTTATATTTTTTTTTTTTTTTAGGTAAAATTTCAGCTGCTTTTAGCAGTACCAGCAATGTTTGAGATTCCAGAATTCTTAGTTCACACATCTTTTTTTTTTTTTTTTTTTTTTTTTTCAGGATTTTGTGCCTTTGCTGGTTTGCATGTCACTTCTTTCAGCGTGTTTTCACCCATTGGATGTAATGTGTAGTGAAAAAACACCTAGTGTGAACATAGCTATCCGGTTTTGCTGCTTTTTTTAGTGAAAATAAGAAAGTACAACAGTATGTGAAACTCATTTATTTTTGTGATTTTTACCATCTTGTCTTGGTCACGGAGAAGGTAGTTTAAATTAGTACAGTGTAATTAAATTAGTGATGTGTACAATGTAAACATTGGCTGAACAAGGTGTGAGATTGAACAATACCTGTGGCCCACAAAGGTGTGGAATTGAACAATGCCCTGAGTAACTGAATGTCAGACCCCATAGTGTGTAAATAAATAGTGTCATACAAACTGAATGCACTGCCAGTGTCTTAAGGCCCCGTCACAAATAACGAGATCGCTAGCGAGATCGTTATTACGTCACGGTTTTGGGATCGCTGGAGAGTCTTTTCGTGATCGCTGGGGAGCTGTCAAACATTCCCAACGATTTCGGCCGCCCCAGCGATCCAACTAACGATCTCGGCGGTCGTTGGGACGCTTTCACACAGCAGCTATTTTAACGATCCACACCTTGATGGGGACTGTACTGTGTCACAAAGGCGTGCATAAAATTACTTTTCCTCGCCCCCTCATCTCCGATTAGCGGCTGTGACTCTGTATCCATTCATCTGGGCTTTGTTCCTGACAAGCGCTCTGGTTTGTGGATTGTAGTAGTGTTCTTCGGCTGTGACTCCACATATCAACAGCCCGGAGAATTCTGCTAGGATCTGCAATCCAGCATGAGGTCAGAAACAAAGGATGGAATCGCTATTCTGTTGCCTTCTTAATGCACGGCGGAAAATGAGAACGCTGTAGCGACCACCAATCGGGGACGAGGGGCGCGGAAAAGTCCAATTTATGCACGCCTACCTGTCTCAGCTCTGAATCGCTAACGAGGTCGTTGATAAGGTGTCAAATACAGCGATGCACACTGCCCAGCGGGAGCGCAACGACCCAGGAATGGTCCAGAAACTTTGTAACGATCAGCGATCTCACAGCAGGGGCCTGATCGTTGCTACCTGTCAGACATAACGAGATCGCTAGCGAGATCGCTATTGCGTCACAAAAACCGTGACGTATCAACGATCTCGCTAGCGATCTCGTTATGTGTGACGGGGTCTTTAGGTAAACTATTCCTGAACAATTCTCCTCCCCCACTGTACACTTGAAATTCTGGTTAACATGGTTTCACATATGTCCTGCCTTGGTGACCTGTGTTCATGTTTCAATGCTGATCTTTGGCTATGTTCACACATCATGTTTTTTTTCAGTTTATTTATTTATTTTTTGTGCCTAAACCAGTGAGTTTTTTTTTTTTTTTTTTTTACTGAACTTTATGTAACTTCATAACAGAGACAAAAGGACAGTGGAAAAAAAATGCACCAAAAAAGAAAAAATACAAAAAAAAACAAAACAAGAAAGCAACAACAAAAATCCTGAACAACCTCCTGGCAAGAGATCAGGTTTTGCTGCAGAAAATGAAGGCTGAAAAAAATGTGTGAACATAGACTTAGTGTTTGTAATCATTGACTTGGGTGTGATAATGTGACCACTGCTGTCTGAGAAGTTTGCATGGTTTTTGAGCAAGACTAAAGAAAATCCAAAGTATTGACCCTTTCTATATATATATATATATATATATATATTCGTCTTATCCCGTCTTTCTGTCTGTCTGTCTGTCCAGGAAATCCCGCGTCGCTGATTGGTCCGGCCGCAGCCGTTAGCGGCTCATCTGCTGGACGGAGGTCAGCGGCGTTGCAGCAGGGAGATGACCGGCGCTAGCCGCTCATCTACCCGCTGCTGGCAGCACAAGTACCCCGACAGGCAGTGCCGCTCACCTCCATGCGGCTAACGTCAGGAGATCAGCGGCTTGGCCCGCGGATCTCCTGACGGCAAGTGTGAACGGACGACCGGGGAGCGGCGCTGCCGGTCAGGATACTTCTGCTGCGAGCAGCCACTCATCACCCGGCTTCTCACAGCGGAAGTAGCCGCACAGGCAGCGCCGCTCCCTAGTCCTCACTAATACAATTCGCTGATTGGTCGCGGCCTCCTGCCGCGACCAATCAGTGATCTTGGCGCCAAATTTAAACACCGCTCTGCTGATTGGTCGCGGCCGCCGGCCGACCTCGACCAATCAGCATTATTGGCGCCAAATTTAAACACAGTTTTGCTGATTGGTCGCGACTAATCAGCGATTTTAGCGCCAAATTTAAACAAGCTCTCCGGTCCTCACTAATTTGGCGCCAAAAATCGCTGATTGGTCGCGGCCGCCACCCGCGACCAATCACCGATATTGCCGCCAAATTTAAACACCGTTTTGCTGATTGGTCGCGGCCGGCAACCGCGACCAATCAGCGATTTTTGGCGCCAAATTTAAACAACGCTCTGCTGATTGCGCCTGGTCGGCCGCATACATATTCTAGAATACCCGATGCGTTCGAATCGGGCCACCATCTAGTATACATATAGATGTGTATCTTGTGGTTTATTTATATGTTTGTATTATAAGCTGTAGAGGACATAAGGGAATAAAGGTGCCATGTCTCTTACATTATACAGAATGACCTGTGACTTGTACCGTATTTAACCACATATTTTTTATTTTTTTTTGTTACAGAGCTAGAGAATGGCACACATTTCGGCACCATCATCTGCACCCATGTGTGACTCTTCTTTTTCTTCTGTGCTCCCCGCTCCTGCTACAAGTCCCAGTCAGTTGAGCGTGCAAAGCTCCCTGAATGGATCTGCTACAGAAATAACCACAGACAGCCCCACCGAAAGTCTTGTGGATTCGTCATCCTCTGTTAGCTCGCCAGGAGTAGCCACTGAAGAAGGGCAAGCCAAATTCTTGGAAGGTACAACGTGACATATATTCATTGCTTATGTGACCTCAGCGGTGTATTAAGAACCTATTCATGTTTTAGGCCTCCTGTAAAATATAGAAATAATCAGTAGTATACTGTAAAAAATTTTGTAAAATATCTTATTAGACAAAAATGCCTTTCCACTTTACAGCCTCATACACTAATCTCTAATTATTTTGTTGTTGAGACTTCTGCCTGAAAATTCAGGTGATGTGCTGAAACCCGTCAAAGTTTATGGAAAAAGTGAGGGGGAGATGGCGCTTGAGGAAGACCTAGGCAGATAGATGCACCCTTTAGTGATTGCTGGACCACAATCCAGAGCTGCATGTACAGCTACACAGCTTAGTACTTCTGTACATTTCTTCCATGCCTCTAATGCAGGTGCACTACAGTGAGATGGGGGCGCTGGATCAGAAGAGCTGAGATCAGAGAAAACTGACAGAAATTGAGATTACAGATGGAAAAGCTGCTAAGCATGCAGGATACGTCATACTGTATATTGACCAGAAATTCTGCTATTCCTTACCTATATACAAAACTGCTCTGGAAAGTTTCTTAAAATGATTATTAATTTTTAGAAGTAACTTAGTGTGCATTTAATTAAAAAAAGCCAATGTCTTTAACTAAGTGGTGGATAAAAAAATGTACTCAAGGGAGCAATAGAAATAAAATATGAGCAAAAACGGGCCACTTTTGACCTTTTCACAGAGATTCTTTTTAAATTTAAAAAAAAAAAAGTCACATGGTATACATATTTATGCATTTCCCATTTAAATCAATATAAGCAATATAATGGTCTTTGCTGGCCCATTTTAACTTGTATGGGATGTTGAATGTGGCTTCAACAGGTTTTGCCATTTGTCCCTACGTGTGATTTGCTGCGTATTCAGCCAATCTGCATGGGCACTTTACTGGTAAAACACCTGTATTAGTGAAGCCCATGTGCTGATTGGTTGACTAGTAGCGCCTTTCTCCAGTGTGTGGCGGTGCTGCATGTCCTTTGCTTCTTTAGACATCAGTTGAGAATTACTTCATTGTTTTCTTTAATACATTGTGTGCTATGCAGTAATCTGATGAATCTCCACATATAAAGTGATTTGCTGTTTCCAACTTTTAATGTAAGCGCGTGTTTTACTTTATCTAGTCATCGGCTTAAAAAAAAAAAAAATATTAAGGGAGTCTGTCAGCACAGAATGACTGTTCAAACCAAGCCAAGGTGCTCAGAGCTTCATGGCGGGATCAATCTTCTATATGCACCTGCCCACCTGCTTTTTTTTTTTTCCCCTCCCATCAGTTTTGTAACTTGAAGGGCCACTATACATATTGGATGCAGCCATGACGGGCCAGTTGCCACATAATTGTGTGGCACTTGGCAGTCATGACGGCAGAGATTCAGGCTCAGGCAGCGGTCTGTGGCCATACAGCAAACTTCCCGAAGTGGCTGCTGCCGACTTCCTTTACAAGAGATTTGCTGGCTCTGTTGGGATTTGGGGAGTTGTTCCCTATACAGTACTGACCAAAAGTTTGGACACACCTTCTCATTTAAAGATTTTTCTGTGTTTTCATGACTATGAAAATTGTACATTCACACTGAAGGCATCAAAACTATGAATTAACACATGTGGAATAATATACTTAACAAAAAAGTGTGAAACAACTGAAAATATGTCTTATATTCTAGGTTCTTCAAAGTAGCCACCTTTTGCTTTGATGACTGCTTTGCACACTCTTGGCATTCTCTTGATGAGCTTCAAGAGGTAGTCACCGGAAATGGTTTTCACTTCACAGGTGTGCCCTGTCAGGTTTAATAAGTGGGATTTCTTGCCTTATAAATGGGTTTGGGACCATCAGTTGTGTTGTGCAGAAGTCTGATGGATACACAGCTGATAGTCCTACTGAATAGACTTAGCTGCTTTTTTCTTGCCATAATACAAATTCTAAGTAAAGAAAAACGAGTGGCCATCATTACTTTAAGAAATGAAGGTCAGTCAGTGCGAAAAATTGGGCAAACTTTGAAAGTGTCCCCAAGTGCAGTTGCAAAAACCATCAAGCGCTACAAAGAAACTGGCTCACATGAGGACCGCCCCAGGAAAGGAAGCCCAAGAGTCACCTCTGCTTCTGAGGATAAGTTTATCTGAGTCACCAGCCTCAGAAATCGCAGGTTAACAGCAGCTCAGATTAGAGACCAGGTCAATGCCACACAGAGTTCTAGCAGCTGACACATCTCTTCAACAACTATTAAGAGAAGACTTTGTGCAGCAGGCCTTCATGGTAAAATAGCTGCTAGGAAACCACTGCTAAGGACAGGCAACAAGCAGAAGAGACTTTTTTGGGCTAAAGAACACAAGGAATGGACATTAGACCAGTGGAAATCTGTGCTTTGGTCTGAGGAGTCCAAATTTGAGATCTACTCTACATGCCTGGTTCCCACCGTGAAGCATGGAGGAGGAGGTGTGATGGTGTGGGGGTGCTTTGCTGGTGACACTGTTGGGGATTTATTCAAAATTGAAGGCATACTGAACCAGCATGGTTACCACAGCATCTTGCAGTGGCATGCTATTCCATCCGGTTTGCGTTTAGTTGGACCATCATTTATTTTTCAACAGGACAGTGACCTCAAACACACCTCCAGGCTGTGTAAGGGCTATTTGACCAAGGAGAGTGATAGGGTGCTACGCCAGATGACCTGGCCTCCACAGTCACCAGACCTGAACCCAATCGAGATGGTTTGGGGTAAGCTGGACCGCAGAGTGAAGGCAAAAGGGCCAACAAGTGCTAAGCATCTCTGGGAGCTCCTTCAAGATTGTTGGAAGACCATTTCCAGTGACTACCTCTTGAAGCTCATCAAGAGAATGCCAAGAGTGTGCAAAGCAGTCATCAAAGCAAAAGGTGGCTACTTTGAAGAACCTAGAATATAAGACATATTTTCAGTTGTTTCACACTTTTTTATTAAGTATATAATTCCACATGTGTTAATTCATAGTTTTGATGCCTTCAGTGTGAATGTACAATTTTCATAGTCATGAAAATACAGAAAAATCTTTAAATGAGGTGTGTCCAAACTTTTGGTCTGTACTGTACGTGCAGATACCCTAGGAAATCTAAGAGCGTAGAAAGTTATTGGCTGTTTTAGGAAGGCTTTCATAACTTTTGTCATCAAATTCGAATTCTGATTATGTAGTGATAATGGTTCAGTCCTAGCAAATATCAGTCCCCTGCGGCTGCTCCTGTGCAGCAAATGGAGAGTGGAGAGAACCTCCTGCTTGACCACCTCTACTTCTTGACCCATGTCTGAACTGGTGGAAGTTTCAGCTGCCCAGTAGACTTATATTTTTTTTAGTCCACGTGTATAGAAATTATTTAATTAGCTAATTAATATGCTTTTATATTATTTCACTCGACTTAATGTCACACTTCCCAATATCCACATGTCTGTCTGTATTGAAGTGATCAAAATGACTCCTGTTTGACAATATCTCACCATAACTAAATTATTTGTCTCCATTCAGTGCCTCTCCATGAAAACATGACAAACCCCAAAGAGAAAACGCCAATGTGTTTGGTGAATGAGTTAGCCCGCTTTAATAGGATTCAGCCACAATATAAACTTCTAGATGAAAGAGGACCAGCGCATTGCAAGGTAGTGACTTCATCTGCTGAAATTCCTGAAAACTAAATTAAAGAGTTCTTATTACCATGCTCGCCTTTTTGTTATTTAATAAAATGGTGGACACTGCCAGAAAAGTGATTTTTCTAAATATAATTAACTGTCTAAAAGTATTCAGAAGTAACCCAAGGGCCCACCTTTCTAGCAAGTCGGGCTGAAGTTCCAGGTTGATGGATCCCAGCATGCAGAACAGGATCCCACAGCCTTCAGCAGTCGCTCTCGCAGTGAAAGTGTGAGATCTCGCTCCTTCCTAACATTGCGCTGCTGCAGTTCTCTAACTGTTTAGAATTAGATGGAGAAACACTGGTAAATGCAGAGAGTGAGATCTCGTGAAAACATACGAGATCTCGCAATTTCATTGCCTGAGCGGCTGTGGAGAGTGGGATCTTGCTCTCCATGCCAGGATCCCACAACCTGGAATTTCAGGCCCAACTTTTGCCAGGGATTAAGGTTACTTCTGCACATTTTTAACAAAAACTTTTATACTGACTAAAATCACTAGTATAGAGCTGTTCTCGATTTTTAGTGATCGGTAGTAGTTTCACTTAGTAAGTATATCTGACAATTTAAAACTTGAAAAAAAACTTAAAAATTTTAACTTCACTTTCCAGCTGCCTGTAGTTTTCATCTGTGTGATTGCAGGTTCTCTCAAAATAGTCATCGACCTCCTTACCCAAAAAATCCATCTACAATTAGGATGGTTTCACGCGACCGTTTATTTCCGGTACCAGAGATATCTGTGTCCCGTGTGTGGCAACCGTGTGCCGCATCAGAATCACACGTACCAGTGCCTGGTAATCGGTGTACAGTTAGTGCTGTTCCCAAGCTCCGGGTGCTGAACGCTGCTCTCATCATTGTTCCTTGCTCGCACTGTGATCAGAACTAGCAAGAGACAATGTTGGGAGTAGAAGTTTCTGCTCCCGCAGTGCTCCTGTGTAAAAATAAGAATGTATTTTTCTACAAACATGGTCATGGAAACACCAAAAATAGCAAAATGATTCCGCATCTCTGGGTTGTGCAAAAATTCACCAATTTTTCAAAGCAATTTACACAAGAATTCTGGCAAAATTGCTTTGCTCTATTGGGACCAAAGTTTGATGACAGAAAAAACTGTTTTTGGATGTTTTTCCAATGATCCTGCCTCTGTTGTCCCAGTCATAGGTTCTCAGTTACAACTGCCCCGTACCACATCACATATTTCCCAGCCAGTACCTCTGTTCTTTTGATCTTACGATTGATGGGTGTCGTGTTCTCCAGACCCCCCCACCCATTGATTACCCAGTTACTAATATTCCTATTATTTCAGATTTCTTTTACCTTATGCAGTTTGATTAATGTGATTATATTTTTCCCTTCTTTTCCTAGTTATTTACAGTTCAGCTGACACTGGGCGATCAATCATGGGACGCTGAGAGCACTAGTATTAAGAAGGCGCAACATGCCGCAGCGAGTCTAGCATTATTGGAAACCACACTGCCTAAACCTGCTGCGAGACAGACAAAAAACCTTCTCAGTACTAACCCCAGTAAGTATGCCCTGACTTGTGACGTCTCATCCATCTCTACATTAGACTACTTCATGGGGCTTAGAATAAATGTAACCTGACCAATACATAATTGAAGAATATTGGGCTTATTCCATCATTTAGTAAGGATCGATGGTAATTGTTTTTATCTGCCGCTACACAGAAGCTGCTCATCTGCATCGAATTAAATATTCTTCAGCAAGACTCTCTGCTAAAGGTAAATAGAACTTGGTTTGCTACGGGATCAACTTTGTCATCTTGCCATCGTGTATGCTAATACTGTCTCATGTCTATTGGAAACTGGAAAGCTGGGTGGCAACCAAAACGTCATCCAATGCAAAAGTTACCTCCTAGCTGTCCCTCATGACAGGTCTGCCTTATTGTGGAGGAATAAGACACCCAGGCTGAATTTTTGCGTAGTTAGGCGGATGTGTGATGTCTGATTCTGAACTCATTTTAATCCTATAATTCTAGGAGAAATAATAGCAATTGCACCACACAGAGCTCTTTTTAAAAAACAAAAAATCTTGTTCTTTCTTGATGGAATACTGGAGAACAGACTGCTCTTTTCTTTTTTTTTTTTTTTTTTTTTTTTTTTTTTTTTATTGCTGTCATTTCCACATTTATATAAATTTAGCTCTGTCGAAACCAAAGGCTAAAATAACAACTGGATTTCAGTAAATTCATCACAACCATCTCTGCTGGACCTAACATGGTTTGCAACGTACAGTACTATGCAAAAGTTTTAGGCAGGAAAAATTGCTGCAGAGTAAGAATGCTTTCCAAAAAAAAGTGTTAATAGCTTATTTTTATCATTTAACAAACTGTAAAGTGAAAAAACAAGAGAAATCTAAATCAGATCAATATTTGGTGTGAACACCTTTTGCCTGTATAGTTTTTGATGACTCAAGAACTAACCACAGATCTTCTGTGGATGTAGGATTGCTCCAATCCTTCTGTCTTCATGTAATCCAAGACCAACTTGATTAGGTTTAGATCAAGGCCTTGTGTTGACTAGATCATCTCTTCTAGGGCTTTGTGTTCTTTACATTGAACATCGTTCGTATTGATGTTAACTGTATGTTTGGGGCTGTTCTGTAGGTGATTTGCTGATTGGTGGGTGTCCCACAACTGGAAACCACACGGAACAGGGACTTTTATCCCTGTTACAAAATGGTCAGATGCCCCACCGCCGCTTTATTCTGTGTTGGGCTGCTGGAAAAAGCTGAGGACAGCCCCATAGGGAATGAATGGAGTATAGGTCACAGGTGGGCAGTACCACTCCATTTTAATGGGGATACATTTCCCCATCTACCAGGGGTCTGACCTCCCACCGATCAACAACTTATCACCTTTCACATGGATAGGTGATAATTAGAGTTGGGCGGATTGATTCGTGAGCCTTCAGTCCATTGGCTAAGTTGGTAGTCTCTGGCCGCTGGACAAGAGACTAGCGAATGTCTTGCCTTCCAGATTCCTTAGCATGGCTTTTAGTTACACGTTTGTTGTGATGCGCAGATGATGTTACGCTAGCCCCGCTAATCGAAAGCCATGCCGAGTGTGCCAGAAGGTAAGGGATTTGCAATGCACCAATCTGGCCGATAGATCAGAGTCCCGCAAATCAATCCACCCAACTCTACTGATGACATGTTCTTGCCAGACCACCCTTTTTATCCATAAACCCCTCAGCTTAAATGCCTTAGTTGAAATGTTGTTAGCAAGACGAAAATACAGTCAAATCTGCTGGCATTATGTTCTGTGGCACAATGAGTTAAACAGATTGATATATTGATGAAGTACAATCTTATCTATAAGATATAGTGTGTGTGTGGCACCTCAGGAGTCCGGTTGCCACATTGGCATTGCCTCCCTCACAGGGGGTGATGCCATGCCTGGAAGCAAGGAGGGGTCCCCTTATCAGGTAATACCAGCATCCAACACTTTTCCTGGCTCCAGACCAGAAAGGGGAGCTCTAACCCGGTTTAAGGGGAGCTTCCCCTTTAAATTAGAGCTCGAAGACGGGGGTTAGAAACGTCAGTTGGAGTGAAAAAAGGCAGTTGGAGGCAGAGGAGAGAGAGAGAGAGAGAGAGAGAGAGAGAGACACTAGGGAGAACCTGGGGAGGGAAGCTGTGACCAAGCTCGCCATAGAGAAAAGCGCCAGAAACTGGACACCAGTACCCGAGCAACCACGGACTCCGAAGTCCCGGCAGCTAAATCCTTAGGGCAGGAGACCTGCAGGTCTCCTGGCCCCACCAAACACCCGGCGGTTCAGCAGCATACTAGAGCCTGGAGCCGCCACGAAGGGGCGAGGATTTAACGATCACTCAGGAAAGAGGGCCGCAGCATAGCTTTAGGCAGCAGGGCCAAAGAGGACCGCGCAGAAGGAAGGTCTACAACCCCACCTGGCGAAGTGGATCCCAAATTGCTTCTAGGCTGCCCGGATCTCCATTACCATCTGTTACCAGTGTCCCCGGTCTGCAACATCAAGTAAAGGTAGAGGAAACTGCCATTCCTGTGTCTGGTCATTATCTGCACCCTCAGTCCTGCACCTCAACATCCACAATCCCCTGCATACCCGTGGGGAGCAAATCCATCCCAGCTGCGTCACAAACTGCCCCAGCGGTCTCTTTCAGCAGCGGCAGCCACCTATAGCCACTTACCACTGGTGGCGTCACAAAACTTTTCCGCTAAATAAACTGTCCTTTTTATTGACCGCCTAGCACCCCGGACTGGGTCACACCCCCGTGACAATGCCAAGGAACCGACCGACCCGGTGGCGAGTACCCCGCGGTCCTAGGGGGCGCGTCACGTGCGTGTGGTTTGTTTGTATAATATAACTTATTTGTAGGCAAAGATTCAGGATAAATTCTAATTTAGTTAAGGCTTGGCTCCCTCTGGGCTTAGAAGTCCAGCCGGCGGTCCATCATGGTGATCGGCACACAGAGATGGTCGCCAATTGCTGGGCTTCAACGTCCACAATGAGCTGAAGTTTAAATAATTTGCTAATTGGACTGAATCTTTTCCCCCAAATTGTGTTTAATTGTTTTTTCAGTTTCTTGCCTTTTTTTTCCTCCAGGTCTTTTTAGTAGAAAAGTTTGTTCGATTTCTAATGAGCCGGCAAACTTTTAATATGAATGATAAAGAACAATTATTGAGAAGTGTTAATGTTGCCGTTGATTAGTTAGCCTGATATGCTGTGCATTAAAGCCAAATACAGTGGTCATGAGATAAACCCACTTACATAATTTTCTTTGTAAATTATACTTTTAGACCGTTTACTCCCTTTTTAATACCATTTTCATAATTCAAATGGTAGCCCCACAATTTAAAAAAAAAGAAAAAAAAGTGGTGTACGTCCTTTATCTGTGAGAAGGGTCTCACTAATACATTAGTTGATAAATTTACTTTGGTTTAGTCTTTACTCTTTAATTAACCCAGTAACCCATGCACTTTTCTTGCATGTCACATGCATGTAATAGAGACTATTCATAGTTGCTTTTGTACACTTCTTCTACGTCTTCATTCCCCTGTCAGACGCTCCTGTGTCAAGTAGGAAATCTAGGAAGTGGTCCTGATTGTGTTCATTACTATTTGTAAGGTCATTAGATGGATTTCTTACAGGTCCGGAGTAGATTGTAGGACACCTCAATCCGTCTGTTAGACTAATGCCTCATTCACACACATCTGTGTTTCATGTACATGTTGTATCTGTTTTTTGTTTTTTTTTTGGCAGATACAACACATACCCATTATAATCTATGGGGCTACTCACATGTCTGTTTTTTTTCCGGTATCATGAATGAAAAGTCTATGGGTCTGAAAATCACACCCAGCACATGGATGGCATCAATATGCTGTCAGTCTTTAACATTGCAATGTATAGGAGAAGCTTTGTCATTTATTTCTTTATCCATCCAGGTAAAACACTGATGACTTACGGTAAAAACAGACACATACATACCAAACTCTAATACACTGACACATTTACCATTTTTCCACTTACGGATTTAAGCCTGAGCATGTGAATGAGGCCTAAAGCCGCGGTTGTTATACCACAGCCATCCATCTTTTCTTCTTCCTTTTCCTTTCCTTTCTTACCCCGCTAAGGCAGGGGGCTCAGGGGCTGCATGAATGGCTATGAACGTGGCCCAACACAAAATAATAAACTTAAAATATGCGATTTCTTTTTGTGATTACATATCACAATGATGTGGAATAAACCCATGTACCCACTTGCTATTAATATGCATGCGGTGGTGTGCGGCTTATTTATTTGTTACTCACTTACTTATATAGCGCCATTAATTCCACAGCGCTTTACAGACATTATCATCATTGTCCCCATTGGGATCACAATCTAGATTTCCTATCAGTATGTCTTTGGAGTGTGGGAGGAAACCGGAGAACCCGGAGGAAACCCACGCTAACACAGGGAGAACATACAAACTCCTTGTAGATGTCGTCCTTGGTGGGATTTGAACCCAGGACCCCAGCGCTGCAAGGCTGCAGTGCTAACCACTGAGCCACCGTGCTGCTTCTAATGTGGTATCTTCCAGGCGCTGACAGTAAAACTGACACCGTTGGACATTATGTGCTCATGGTGACTTGTGAGGCTGCAATTATCAATAATATAATAACTTACTATTGTATCGTTAGGTGTGGAATCGGCACCACATTTCAGTTGAGGCCACAAACTGCAATTAGGCCCCATCGCCCCCTTGACAGGGACCTCACACCTGCTAGCCAAAGGCCAAGCCTATGTTGGGAGTGAGGGAAAGGAACTACTTAGTTACGAAAGGCCCCCCCATCCCCAGAGTGGACACCTTGCAAAACCCTGCAGGGTCTGGTGGGGTGGGATTTTTACTCACTGGGCCCGCCTGTCTTAAGATAAAAGTGCCCTGTTAATGCCAGTTCTGCATAATCAGTACAGTTTGCAAGAGAAGATGAACCTTTAGTGACCTCATGGTCAACCAAAGCTCAATGTGTGGCCAGGTCAATTCTTCTTTGAATGTGCCCAGAGACTCCAAAAGATTGCACACCCCTGGACTCCAAAAGATTGCACACCCCTGGACTCCAAAAGATTGCACACCCCTGGACTCCAAAAGATTGCCCACCCCTGGACGAAGGTCTCATGTACATGGCTGTTGCGTCGCTGTGCAAGTTCGTATTTGTAGATTTCATCCATAGTAATCTACAGACTCTAAAGTCCTTCCATTATTTCTGGCGGAGAAGACATCCGTAATACACCATACTTTGACCAGTTGGGTAGCTTTCCTTAGGCTAGCATTGCATTAGCTTGTTTGATGATAAATGATAAAAAGACGCAACTTTTAGTACAAATGTCTACTCTCCCAAATTTTAACTTTTTTTTTTTTTTTTTAATCCCAGAAAACCTGCATGAAATCAGTTAGTAAATTCAAGTGTAGTGTAGAGGACTAGCAATGCAGTGGTGCTGGAATGGCTGTGCACTTCTTGATTTGAGCCGTGTTTCGAGGAATCCTGTGCAGCCCCAGCATGGTCTAAACATAAAGTGTTGTCTGCTGCAAATTCCCCATCACTCTTCTGTAGTGGTGCATGGTTTCCCTGCAGCGGTCACATGCTGACCCTGCCAGAAGAGAAAGCAATCAGTGGCCGTATTGGTGGACACACTTATTTTTTCCTTAAATGTCATTAAGGGTTTTGATTTCTCAAATTCTATGCAGTTTTGTGATGTCCCAGCAGAAACGTTTACAGGTTGCAGTTCACATTGCAACCACAGGGTGACCAGATACAAGATCAACCATTTCTGGAGAATATTGTATAATGGAACGTATCAGGAACTGCAGACTTGTCTTCTCAGTGTATTAATAAACATACAGGGAGAGTAGGAGTCTTCATCCTGTACTTTATCCAAGAATTTTTACTGCTTGACTGGAAAAGTAACTCTCCATGGTTTATCAAAATGTTCTAGCAAAAGTATTTTACTTTGTACTTTTTAAAAGGATTTTCCACATTTTGGAAAAGTGGACCCCAGAATGATTCAGTGATGTAAAATAAGTCCCTCACGCTTTCCTACTCCGGTCTCTGTTTTGGCTGCAGCAATAATGTCACGCCAACAGCTTACATCACCCCTGCAGTTAATCGGTGAACTCAGCTGCTGCTCCTAATGATAGCCTGAGCCGCAGAGCTCAGTGATTGGCTGCAGCGGTGATGTGAGATGACAGTGACGTCACCTCTCCAGATAAAACCGAGAACGGAACAGCTTTGGGGGTCCTGAGCTGGAGACAGGGGGAAGCGAGTACTATTTGTCGTCTTGATTTTACATTACTGGTATTTGGGGTCTGCTTTTCTAAAAGGTTTTGCCTTTAATGATCACATTCACAATATATAAATTGACGATAAAAGTATAAAAAAAAATAGATGTGCCCTTATTTTTTTTGTCTGCCCCTTGCTGGATTTTTTGCAGGTTTTGAAACAGTTTTCTAGAAAACCTTATTTCCTATGTTCCATTTTCAACTAGTGAATATCCTGACGGGTAAGACGGCTACTTGCCAGGCACAAGGTTGTACGGAGGAGCCAGTGGACGTGGCAAATCTCCTCTTGGCACAGAGATTGCTTTATACATTTCTGTTTTACCTCCAATATAAGGCCAGATATGATCCAAGTAGAGTAATGGGAGGACTTGCTGTTTTCCTTGTTTTTTTTTTTCTTTTGTGTTCCTCCAGTTAATATTTAGTACATTGTGGCCCATGATACTGATACTTCTGCCAGCTTTCTCTTCTTCTTATGTCATTTTGATATGTAGGTTTGTTTGAAGATGTTCGATTTGTAAGATCATCTTTTTTATTTGTGTGAATCGTTGCCGATTACCTGGTCGTGCGAGGGTTTCTCCATGTTCTTGTACTCCATGTATCATCCGGCTCTGCTCATCAGTACATGTCCATTCAGTGTAAGGCAGCATTATTATGGTCAACTAGAAACTTTTTTAATTTTTCTCCGATGAGGGCAATGGAGTTATTTGCTTCCTGTAACATAGCGGTTTTTTTTTTTTTTGCAAATCACAAATGATACTTGCTGAAAAATCACTTTTTATTCTTTCTGAAGAATAAGTAGTAGAGATCATATATTTCATGTTGGACAATAGATAATAGTTTCTAACTTTGTCAGATCTATCATGAGCATTGGGCTGTTTGGCACAGGATGGCACCATGACCTACCTGCAGATGGCAGCACTACATTAGGTTACCCCATGTCAGCCTTGACTAATAATGAAGGTCCAGCGTCCCCTTTCCATTTTTTCACGTTAATAATTTTCTTTCTGCCTTGCATCCCCATGCAGTTTTGTATCCTCCCCTGATCACCTCTTTTGTATGTGGAAGCATTAATAAGCATTTCTGGGAAATACCAGAAGATGTCCCTCGTGCTGGTGCATTGTGCCATGTGGTTATGTTGTAAAAACTGTCATCTTAGCTAATTTCTTGAGCCATAGAGATGAAATGAGGCTGTAGAGAGCGCAGATAATCTTGTCCATTTTTGTGACTTAGGCTGTGTGCACATGAGTGTTTTTCAGGCTGGTTCCATTCAGTCTTCCTAATAAATTCATTGCGAAGGCGCTCCTTAAAAATGAACACAGCAATGTCAAAACAGCAGTGCTGTGCACATGTACCATGTACCATTTTATGTTACTACTTTTAACTGATTCAGGGTTCAGAAATGCTAAAGCTGCTAAAAGTGTTATGTTCATTCTACGGGCAACTTCTGCCTATTAGCCACCCACTCTATATACTTCACAGTAACTATAGAGTAAAAGAAGCTGGCGTGGAAATGGCATAAGAACAACTACAATACCACTGGTAAAGCCTCCTCCGGCTTTTTCCTGACGCCTTTTTTTCCGGAAAAACTAAGGTTACTTTCAGACTTTTTTTTGCATATTTCCAATGCTGAATTTCAACTGCGAAGTACAGTATTTCTTTTTAGAGCACCATTGATTCCATGGTGCTGTACATGAGAAGGGGTTACATACAGGATACAAATATAAAACGCAGTGAATAAACTAACAATGGCAGACGGGTACAGAGGGAAGAGGACCCCGTCCTTGTGGGCTTACATACTACAGGATAATGGGGGCGGAGACAGTAGGTTGGGAGGTTGTGGCAGGTGCGGTGGTGGTGGTGATGTGGCAGCGGGGTCTTGGCAGACTGTAAGCTTTCCTGAACAGATGGGTTTTCAAGTTCCATCTGAAAGTTCCAAGTGTGGTGGATAATCTAATATGTTGAGAAACAGAATTCAAAAGGACAGGAGATACTTGGGAGAAGTCCTGGAGGCAATCTGGTGAGGAACGTATGACTACGGAGGAGAGACTGAGGTCTTGGGAGGACCGGAGGTTGCGTGTGGAAGATACCGGGAGATATACGGAGGAGACTGATTATGGACTGCTTTGTACAACAGTGTTAGTGGTTTGAACTAGATACGTTGGGGAATTGGGAGCCAATTAAGGGATTTGCAGAAGAGTAGCGTGGAGAGAGGTGGATTAGTCGGGCAGCAGAGTTAATGATGGACGGGAGAGGTGCGAGAGTGTTATCAAGAAAGGCCACAAAGGAGGATATTGCAGTAGTTGGGCAGGAGGTGAAGGCATGAACTAACGTTTTAGTCTATTCAGGGTTGAGGAAAGGACTGATACTGGAATATTTTTGAGTTGTAGGCGGTAGGAGGTGACGAGAGCTTTGGTCTGGTTTACAGGACACAGTCGAGGGTATCTATGTGAAAGGTTTTCAGAACCATCATGTCTCAGATTTGCCATAGATTTTTGCTGCAGATTGCCCTTTGCCCCATCTCTCCTTAGGTCTAGTCATCAGGATGGGAACACACAGCGGCACATCAAATAGAAAAGTTGCCAATGTAACTATTTAATGTCCAGCCAGTAATTTGTTCATGTCCTAGTCTGATTTAAGACAACATATGTAAGATAATTTCTGGAACTTGGACAGTGGCCTCAACGACTGTCTATCCGCTCCCAAAGTCGGAAAGGGAGCAAGCGAGATGGGCTACACAGCTGCTTTAATGCCTTCTGCACTAGAGGCGGTCAAAAGCATAACATTTTGAAATATGATGTGAAGGAGCATGCACTGCTCCTCGGGGAGTCTTCACCATATCACAAAGCATTTATTTATTTTTGAACAAAAATGTGTTCCAAGATGGCTTATGGTAGAAAAGAGTGAGCGTTTTATGTCCAGTGATGGCCAGTTGCGGTGACTAAAAGTTCAGCTGCCTTTATTTTTTGGTTTTTGAATATTTTGACTTTCATAAAAGGACCTAGTTAAGGAACTATCAGAACTTCTTACTGCAAATTGTGAAGAACTAAAATGTCAGCCGACATTTACTTTTCCATTGTTTTAATTGAAGCAAAGCAAGTGGCTTGAGTGATGCAAATCGCTATCTCTGGTCCTTGTATCTGCTGCGCTTGTCCACAGCTTTATGTATTCTTAAATTTTATTTGCTTAACATTTTGTCCCTTTTAAGCTATTTTCTCATTACAGACTTATGTAATTTTATATGCCATAAATATTTCAAAGGAGGGTATCTGATGACTGGGACTGCCGAGATCCAAAAACCAGGGTCCTCAGATTATCAACCCCTTTAAGGCTTCATCATCTGCCGCTTTGTGCCACAGAGTTTTTTTTTTTCTGTAGGACCCTGTATAATTTCCAACAGAACATAAATCATTATGCTTTAGATGCCATTTGTTTGGCTATTCTCCCCTTGAACCACGACTTGGTACTTCATCCGATGGCGTCTACATGGTGGCAAACAGTAGGCTGTAAAGGTCCATACTAGACAGAACTATAGGCCCACGGGTAAAGCCTTTCTGTGTGCATGAAGCCTATTGGGAGGACAGAATTCATGCATAGTCTCTGCTCTACTGGGGACCAGGCACTTGATTCACAGGAGACGTCGGGTCCCAGACGTCAGATAGGATTTATGCCATATCAATCTTCAAGCTTTTATATTAATTTTTTTTTCTGTACTGTATATTATGTCATTACAGTTTGCCTCCCATGTGTTCACATCATAGTTTCTTGTCCTTTCAGGTAGCATAACGCCAACAGTTGAGCTGAATGGTCTCGCAATGAAGCGTGGAGAGCCGGCCATCTACAGGCCCTTAGATCCAAAACCACTACCCAATCACCGAACGAACTACAACTACAGGGGGATGTACAACCAGAGGTTAGTCTAATACATTTATATTCATTTTTTTTTAATTTATTCATTTTAAGTACGGACATGCTGGACAAAGGGGGCAAATTTATCAGAATTACCGTTTCATACACCATTCTTGAACCAAAAACTCACTGGAGTAAGGTGTTAAGTTTGTAAATGTCATGATTAGTGATGAGCGCAAAAGCTCATTACTCAGGTTTGTCTATGGTGCTTGGGTATGCACCGAATATCGCAGGTGTTCGAGTCCCCGCGGCCACATGTTTTGCGGCTGTTGGACAACTGCAAAACATGCGGGGATTGCCTGACAAACAGCCGCGAAACATGCGGCCACGGGGACTCAAACATGTCACTAAAGCACCCGCGATACTCTGTGCATACCCGAGCACCCTCAGCAAACTTCAGTAACCAGCACTTGCGCTCATCACTAGTCATGATGACTAAAATGTTCCATTCTAGCCATGGCAAATGCACATTTAAAATTAAATCCTATATCAATTGTGACCACACAGGTTGTATATATGATACATTGCACTGCTATCTGTCTGACATACATACTTGGTCAAAATTGTTGGTACCCCTCGTTTAGTGAAAGAAAAATACACAATGGTCACAGAAATAACTTGAATCTGACAAAAGTAATAATAAATTAAAAATCTTTGAAAATGAACAAATGAAAGTCAGACATTGCTTTTCAACCTTGCTTCCACAGAATTAAAAAAAAAAAAAAAAAAAAATTAAACTCATGAAATAGGCCTGGACAGAAATGATGTTACTCTTAATATTTTGTTGAACAACCTTTTGAGGTAATCACTGCAATCAAACGATTCCTGTAACTGTCAATGAGACTTCTGCACTTCTCGACAGGCATGTTGTTCCACTCCTCATGAGAAAACTGCTCCAGTTGTCTCGTGTTTGAAGGTTGCCTTTTCCAGACGGCATGTTTCAGCTCTTTCCAAAGATGCTCAATAGGATTTAGGTCGGGGCTCATAGAAGGCCACTTCAGAATAGTCCAATGTTTTCCTCTTAGCCATTCTTGGGTGTTTTTAGCTGTGTGTTTTGTGTCATTATCCTGTTGCAAGACCCATGACCTGCGACTGAGACCAAGCTTTCTGACACTGGGCAGCACATTTCTCTCTAGAATCCCTTGATAGTCTTGAGATTTCATTGTACCCTGCATAGATTCAAGACGCCCTGTGCCAGATGCAGCAAAGCAGCCCCAGAACATAACAGAGCCTCCTCCATGTTTCACAGTAGGGACAGTGTTCTTTTCTTGATATGCTTAATTTTTCCTTCTGTGAACATAGAGCTTATGTGCCTTGCCAAAAACTTCCTTTTTTTATCTCATCTGTCCATAGGACATTCTCCTAGAAGCTTTGTGGCTTGTCAACATGTAGTTTGGCAAATTCCAGTCTGGCTTTTTATGATTTTTTTTTTTTCAACAATGGTGTTCGCCTTGGTCGTCTCCCATGGAGTCCACTTTGGATCAAGCAACGACTGATGGTGCGAACTGACACTGATGTTCTTTGAGCTTGAAGTTCACCTTTAATCTCTTTAGAAGTTATCCTGGGCTATTTTGTTACCATTCATATTATCGGTCTCTTTGATTTGTCATCAATTTTCCTCCTGTGGCCACGTCCAGGGAGATTGGCTACAGTCCCATGGATCTTAAATTTCTGAATAATATGTGCAGCTGTAGTTACCGGAACATCAAGCTGCTTGGAGATGGTCTTATAACCTTTACCTTTAACATGCTTGTCTATAATTTTCTTTCTAAACTCCTGAGACAACGCCTTCCTTTGCTTCCTCTGGTCCATGTTGAGTGTGGTACACACCATGTCACCAAACAGCACAGTGAGTATATGTAGCCCTATATACAAGCACAGTGAGTATATGTAGCCCTATATACAGGCCCACTGACTGATTACAAGATTGTAGACACCTGTGATGTTAATTAGTGGACACAACTTGATTTAACATGTCCCTTTTGTCACATTATTTTCAGGGGTACCATCATTTCTGTCCAGGCCTATTTCATGAGTTTAATTATTTTTTTTTAATTCTGTGGAAGCAGGGTTGAAAAGCAATGTCTGACTTTCATTTGTTCATTTTCATAGATTTTTAATTTTCTTATTGCTTTTGTCAGATTCAGGTTATTTCTGTGACCCTTGGGGTTTTTTCTTTCATAATAAACGAGGGGTACCAACAATTTTGACCACGTGTGTATGTAGGCTGTACCAAACCAAAATGAAATGTCAGGATGTCTGAGCATATTGCAGACACCTCAAGCTCTCAATTTTTACTCTCCATCGGGAGCAGCCAAATGTTTCCTGACCGTTCACAATGGTGATTTAAAGGGAATCTGTCATCCTTTTGAGATTTTTGAGTTATTAATATGGGCATGCAGGTTGTATACAGGTGAAATTAGTCATACGTGTATGCCTCCTGGATGTGGCCTTGTCTAATTTCAATCATCTTTTATACCTTCGATCTTCCAAGCTATGGGGACATAAGCTTCCTGGATGGTAAGACTGCCTGTGGTCCCCATTATACAGGATTTTTCTTCCCCTTCTCTTCAGACATTCATTTCACGTCATGTGCGCGGCCGGAAATCCCATGCCCGGCGTTCTGCTGCCGTCGCTCCTCTGCACTGTGGGGAATTCACCTTCACTGTGAGTCAGACATCACTGGGACCGGAAGTTACTGTGACTCTCCAGCGCCTGCGCACATCAAAATTTAAAACTCTGGCCACAGAAAGGCTGAATGGGGCCGACGAGAGACGGCAGGCAGAATGCCAAGCACAGGATTTCCGGCCGCGCACATGACGTGAAATGGACGTCTGAAGAGAAGGGGAAGAGAAATCCTGTATAATGGGGACTGCAGGCAGTCTTGCCGTCCGAGCAGCGTACGCCCCATAGTCTGGAAGATCGAACCTATAAAAGATGATTGTCATTAAACAAGGCCACATCCAGGAGGCATACATGTATGACTAATTTCACCTGTATACAACTTGTATAAGCAGAAAACTAGATAAGCTCACCTTTTGTAGGCATCCACCATCACATAGGTTAAAGAGATCCAGCAAGCACCTCGGCCATGAGCAAATAAATCCAATATAACAAAAAAGCTGACGTCTCCAGATTTTCCTGGAGACGCAGTTTTTTTTTTTTTTTTGTATATTGGATACAATCTGTATGCCCGTATTAACTCAAATGGGTGACAGATTCCCTTTTAAGCTCATTTAGATTTCATGGTATTGAGAAAGTTTCCAAACCCAAAAGGGGTGAAGATTGGAGAAGAAAACGCTCTCCGCCGTGAGGCGTTCTGGGGTCATCAACTACAAAACAGATTCCCTCAAGGTTTAAATTACAAACCAGACTTGTTATATTTCATGGATTAATGTAATATATTGAATCACATCAATTCATAACATGCATGACCATTTTCCTTTAACAAAAATTGATTTAAGTATCCTTTTAAAGGGGTTGTCCACTACTAGGACAACCCCTTATTAAACTAAATGTTTGGCCCTGAGAAAATAAAACACCCTATACTCTCCTCCTGTGCCGCCTCCGTTCCAGTGGTGTTGGCACTTGCGGTCCCTGGGTTGTGATGTGATGGAATGACACGTGATGCTGGCGCCCAATCAGCGCTGGAGTCACGGTCTCCGCCTTTGGACAAACTGGACATGAAGAAGAAGTCCAGGATCAGCTGCAGCCCTGACTTCCGCTTCATGTTCAGTTCATACGAAGGCGGGGACAGTGATGCTAGCACTGATTGGGCGTCAGCGTCACGTGTCATTCCACCGCATCATAGCCCCGGGACCGCAAGTGCCGACACCGCAGAAATGGAGCTGGCACTGGAGGCGAGTATAGGTTTTTATTTTTTCAGGGCCGAACATTTAGTTTAAGAAGGGGTTGTCCTGCTAGTGGACAACCCCTTTAAAAGATAGCTTATAATGAGATATACCCTCTCTGCAATAGCTAGACTTAATCTCAGTGCACAATAGTCTTATAGCGATACACAGTACTCCTAGGAGGTGCTTGAGGTAATTGATGTTATTTTATACTTACACTGTACGTTTTCTCTATAGGAATTACTACTAACAATCTTTAGTCCACAACAAGTTTTATATTGATGCAAAAATTTCATGAGATGGTTTGTGTCAGTTTGCGCTAACGCTATGTATTTCCCCTGTAGTGGTGATGATTGGCCATCTTTATGCACATTAGATTTGTATTACTGCGAGGTTTCACCTTGTTGATATCGGTTCACACGGACAGGACACATTCTCTACAATACTTAATTGTCAATCGTGGTACACAACAGGCGCACATTGATGCAGAGTGTTCACAAAGGATAGTTGGTCAGTTTATACTGACAGTGTAGCGGATATGGTTGGCAGTCTTGGTGCACTATAGTTTTGTATTGATGGAGATGGTTTCAGTTTATACTGACAAGATACATTTTCTCTACAATTAACTAGCGTAATGTAGAACAGTCTTGGTCATCTTTCAGACGTCAGTGTTTTTGGTACGTGTGGTGACAGATCCACATCTACTGAAGACACTGACACACGCAGACGCATTCAAATGAATGGGTCTGTGCACATGTCAATGTATTTCCACAGACAGTGTCCCCGTGGGCAAAGCACGCAGACATGTCCTTTTTTTTTTTTCTCGCAGCTCGGACCACAAAACGTCACCGCACACGTCCACAGTGATGACACATGGATGACATCCGTTTGTCATCAGTGTGACACGTATCTGCACCTGGGAATCAGTGGTACAGTTGGCGCTGTTCCCAAGCACTGGGTTCTGCGATCAGCGCAAGCAAGGGACAATGATGAGGGTAGTATTCTGCTCCTGCTGTGTCCTAGTTTAAAAATAAGAATATAATAAAATCCTTATACTCACCTGTCCTAAGTGTCCCATGCTGTAATCCATCTGACCGCTCATGCCAGGGAGAATGACTTGCCGCAGCGAGCGGTCCCCTGCTGTGTGCAGAGCTCAGAGTGACAGGACACCGATCGCTGGAGCGAGTCATTCTCCCCGCCTCCTCCTCGGCATGAGCGGTCAGATGGGTTACAGCGGGGAACATCTTCAGACAGGTGAGTATAAGGATTTTTTTATTTTATTCTTTTTACACTAGGACACAGCAGGAGCAGAATACTACTCTCATCATTGTCCCTTACTCGTGCTGATAGCAGCACAAGCAGGGAACAATGATCAGGGCAGCGTTCAGCACCCAGAGCTTGGGAACAACACTAAAGGCCCCGTCACACATAACGAGATCGCTAGCGAGATCGCTGATGAGTCACGTTTTGGTGACGCAATAGCGATCTCGCTAGCGATCTCGTTATGTCTGACAGGTAGCAACGATCAGGCCCCTGCTGTGAGATCGCTGATCGTTACAAAGCTTCCTGGACCATTCCTGGGTCGTTGCGCTCCCGCTGGGCAGTGTGCATCGCTGTATTTGACACCTTGTCAACAACCTCGCTAGCGATTCAGAACTGAGACACGTAGAGGTGCATAAATTGGACTTTTCTGCGTTCATCGTCCCCGATTGGTGGTCGCTACTGCGTCCTTGTTTTTTCAGATCCCACCAGCGTTCTCCGGCTGTGACTCCACTTTGAACAAATCAGACATCTTTAGCGAAGTAGGTATTGTTTGGGGTCTCAAATGAGTTTCCATTTTTAATTCATTTATAGGACATCTACCAATTATCTGCTATCATTGCTCTTCAGGGAGGGAGGGCTTGGCTTCTATCTGTATATATATATGCTTTTGCATGGGCAGATATTTTAGGGGTCTTGTGCACACACACCCACACAGCACGTTTTCTGACACGCTGTCGTGGCCAACCGCTTCAGAGTTTTTCATACGCCAATTAACATGAAGCTTAAATCAATAGACTCTGTTCTTTTGGCCTGTTGCACGCTTCAAAACTTTCTTCGTCGATGTGATGCAATTACACACTGTCCGCCTGGCTTTGTGGACTCTGTGGACCGAGCCAATGGGGAAGTGGAGCTCGGTGAATAGCGTGCAAACGATCCTGCAATTGCAGGCCTTCAACCAGTGGGACATGGCAGAAACACCCACGATGCGAAGACCTGCCGCGACAACTGCTGCCAGTATTTTAACGGTCCTGGTGCCCCGTCACACATAACGAGATCGCTAACGAGATCGCTATTGAAGCCAAGCCCTCCCTCCCTGAAGAGCAATGATAGCAGATAATTGGTAGATGTCCTATAAATGAATTAAAAATGGAAACTCATTTGAGACCCCAAACAATACCTACTTTGCTAAAGATGTCTGATTTGTTCAAAGTGGAGTCACAGCCGGAGAACGCTGGTGGGATCTGAAAAAACAAGGACGCAGTAGCGACCACCAATCGGGGACGATGAACGCAGAAAAGTCCAATTTATGCACCTCTACGTGTCTCAGTTCTGAATCGCTAGCGAGGTTGTTGACAAGGTGTCAAATACAGCGATGCACACTGCCCAGCGGGAGCGCAACGACCCAAGAATGGTCCAGGAAGCTTTGTAACGATCAGCGATCTCACAGCAGGGGCCTGATCGTTGCTACCTGTCAGACATAACGAGATCGCTAGCGAGATCGCTATTGCGTCACCAAAACGTGACTCATCAGCGATCTCGCTAGCGATCTCGTTATGTGTGACGGGGCCTTAACTGTACCACTGATTCCCAAGCGCCGATACGTGTGATCCTCATGCGGCACAAATGTGCCACACAGGTGGACATGGGTATCTCCGGTGCTGGAAAACCTGACATATCCAGACATTTGAAAGACTCCTTACCCTGATAGAAAGTCTCTACAAAAGATGGCTGATTTCAGTTTATACTGGCATTTATTATATGCTGACCCCCCCCTCCTACAGTTTGCTTACCAGCATAGATTAGGGGTGGACGATGCTGTTACATATGGTACATTCATTTTTGGACAATGATGGCACCACTGTACACACAATGTTCTGTGACTTCTCCAGTGCGTTCAATACCATGCAGCCACTCTTAAGGCCCTGTCACACATAACGAGATCGCTAGCGAGATCGTTATTGCGTCACGGTTTTGGGATCGCTGGGGAGATGTCAAACATGCAGAACTTTCCAACGATCTTGGCCGCCCCAGCGATCTAACCAACGATCTCGGTGGTCGTTGGGACACTTTCACACAGCAACTATTTAAACGATCCACACCTTGATAAGGGCTGTACTGTGTCAGAAAGGCGTGCATAAAATTGCTTTTCCGCGCCCCCCTCATCTCCAGCTGGTGGACGCTACTGCGTTCTGATTGGGTGGCCTTGGTTTAACACTGTCTCCGGTCAGATGAGATCTCTACTGCGTCTCCATTAAAAATGGAAACTCATTTGAGACCCCAAGCAATACCTACCTCGCTAAAGATGCCTGATTTCTTCAAAGTGGAGTCACAGCCGGGGAACGCTGGTGGGATCTGAAAAAAACAAGGACGCAGTAGTGACCACCAATCGGGGACGAGGAGCGCAGAAAAGTCCAATTTATGCACGCCTACATGTCTCAGTTCTGAATCGCTAACGAGGTCGTTGATAAGGTGTCAAATACAGCGATGCACACTGCCCAGCGGGAGCGCAACGACCCAGGAATGGTCCAGGAAGCTTTGTAACTATCAGCGATCTCACAGCAGGGGCCTGATCGTTGCTACCTGTCAGACATAACGAGATCGCTGTTGCGTCACCAAAAACCGTGACTCATTAGCGATCTCGCTAGCGATCTCGTTGTGTGACGGGGCCTTTACTATGCAAAAAGTTGACTGATATGAAGGTGGAGGAGGAGATGAGACATTGGATAGCTGACTACCTTTCACACAGGCCACAGTTAGTACAGATGGGAGCGGTTGTGTCTGGCAGATTATTGAGCAGTGTAGGTGCCCCTCAGGGAACGGTGCTGTCGCCCTTTGTTTTCATGCTGTATACAGTAGATTTTCAGTATAAATCTGATTTTTGCTACCTCCAAAAATTCTTGGATGACTCCGTTAGTGGGATGCATTAGGCGTGCCGGGGTGAGGAGGAATATAGGAGGGTGGTATCGGATTTTGTGGATTGGTGCCAGGCTAACTATTTACAACTAAACCTAAATAAAACTAAGAAGCTAGTGGTGAACGATAGCAGGAGAAAGATGGACTGTTCACCGGTCACTATTGCTGGTCAGGAAGGGGAGCAGGGCAAGAGTTATAAATATTTGGGGGTCCCCTTGAACAGCAGACTGGACTGGAGGTGCCATACTGAGAAGATTTACAAGAAGGGGATGAGTAAACTGTACGTCCTAAGGTCGTTCAATGTTTGCAGCAAAATGTTAGAAGTGTTCTACCAGTCCATAGGGGCAAGTGCCATCTTTTTCGCCTTCATATGCCGGGGAAGTAGTGTGCGGGTGTCTGATGCTGATGAGCTAAATAAGCTTATCAAGAAAGCACGCTCCGCTGCTGACTGCCATCTTGACACTTTTGAGGAGGTAATGGAGAAAAGAATCCAGAAGATGCAGGAAACCGTTTGTGCCGACTGCTATGGGAATGTACAACAATTACCGAAGTGTGAAATTCTCCAAGTGCCTGGTGTATTATTGGCGTTCTAATGGTATATCGTACTGACCGGTCATAAATAGGAATGTATGAGATTATACCTGAAAAATTCTACTGTTATGTTGTAATTCATGTATATGGTCTGCTGCTCTGATACTGTAATTTCCCTCAGGATCAATAAAGTATTGTATAAAGTGAGGAGAATAAGTATTTGATACACTGTCAGTTTTGCAATTTTTCAATCCTACAAAGAATGGAGAGGTCTGTAATTTTTATCGCACGTACACTTCAACTGTGAGAGACAATCTAAAAAAACAAAACACAAAATCGCATTGTACGATACTTTAAATATTTCATGCAATTTAATTATTTGATCACCTACCAACCAGCAAGAATTCTGTCTCACAGACCTGTTAGTTTTTCTTTAAGAAGCCCTCCTACTCTGCACTCATTACCTGTATTAATTGCACCTGTTTGAACTCATTACCTGTATAAAAGACACCTGTCTACACACTCAACCATACTCTAACCTCTCCACCTCAAGATCAAAGAGCTGTCTAAGGACACCAGGGACAAAATTGTAGACATGCACAAGGCTGGGATGGGCTATAGGACAGTAGGCAAGCAGCTTGGTGAGAAGGCAACAACTGTTGGCGTAATTATTAGAAAAGGGGATAAAACACATGACTGTCAATCTTCCTCTGTCTGGGGCTCTATGCAAGATCTTGCCTCATGGGGTAAAGAGGATTCTGAGAAAGGTCGAGTATCTGCCCAGAACTACATAAGAAGACCACCTGGTCAATGACTTGAAGAGAGCTTGGACCACAGTCTCAAACATGACCATTAGTAACACACTGTGCCTTCTGAGATTAAAATCCTACAGGGCACACAAGGTCCCCCCTGCTCATGCCAGCACACATACAGGCCTGTTTGAAGTTCCCCAATGACCATCTGGATGATCCAGAGGAGGCATGGGAGAAGGTCATGTGCTCAGATGAGACCAAAATATAACTTTTTGTTTTTTTATCAACTCCACTCGCTGTGTTTGGAGGAAGGAGTATGAGTACTACCCCAAGAACACCGTCCCAACCGTGAAGCTTAGTGGGGGAAACTTTGAGGGTGCTTTTCTGCAAAGGGAACAAGACGACTGCTCCTTATTGAAGAGCGGATTGATGGGGTCATGTATCGTGGGATTTTGGCCACCAATCTCCTTCCCTCAGAGCATTGAAGATGGGTTGTGGCTGGGTCTTCCAGCATGACTATGACATGAAACACACAGCCAGGGCAACTAAGGAGTGGCTCCTTAAAAAATATTTCAAGGTTCCGGAGTGGCCTAGCCAGTCTCCAGACCTGAACCCAATAGAAGATCTTTGGAGCGAGCTGAAACTCAATGTTGCCCAGCGACAGCCCCGAAAGATGACTGAATGGGCAAACATTTGGCAGATGAGGTGTAATGTAGATAAATTTAGAGTAATGTAGAGTAATGCACCAAGGACTGAGTAATCATATTGCTGCATACTCTTTAAATGGGAGTATACTCGGGACTACAGAACAGTAGAAGGATTTGGGTATTCTGGTTACAAGTAAGCTGAGCCAGCAGTACTCAATGTCAAGCAGCAGCCACAAAAGCAAATAAGATTTTAGGATGTATGAAAAAAGAAATAAAATTCAGCGGTCCCAACGTACTGTTACCCCTTTATAAATCACTGGTGAGGCCACATCTGGAATATGGGATCCAGTTTTGGGCTCCACATTTTAAAAAAGGATGCTCAGAAGTTAGCCAGTTCAACTAGATTATTACAAGGGATGGAAGCCCTCTCATATAATGAGAGGCTGAAAAAGTTGAGCTTGTTTAGCTTAGAAAAGACGCCTCTGAGGAGATCTCATTTACATGTATAAATAGATGTGTGGTCGGTACAAAGGACGAGCACATGACTTATTCCTTCCAAATTTGAGATTCTGATTTGGCTTTTATCCGAAGTCATATTGCACGACTCGTTAAAATGTTTATTATTATTATTTATGCCCATGCTACTATTTTAATGAAGTCACAATGAAGAATTTTTGCTTTTAATTCTCTTTGAAAAAACTCTTCATCACCTGGAGTAAGAGCACTCCTCGTACACTGCTCAAAAAAATAAAAGGAACACTCAAATAACACATCCTAGATCTGAATGAATGAAATATTCTCATTGAATACTTTGTTCTGTACAAAGTTGAATGCGCTGACAACAAAATCACACAAAAATCATCAATGGAAATCAAATTTATTAACCAATGGAGGCCTGGATTTGGAGTCACCCCCAAAATGAAAGTGGAAAAACACACTACAGGCTGATCCAACTTTGATGTAATGTCCTTAAAACAAGTCAAAATGAGGCTCAGTATTGTGTGTGGCTTCCACGTGCCTGTATGACCTCCCTACCACGCCTGGGCATGCTCCTTATGAGGTTGCTGATGGTCTCCTGTGGGATCTCCTCCCAGACCTGGACTAAAGCATCCGCCAACTCCTGGACAGTCTGTGGTGCAACGTGACGTTGGTGGATGGAGCGAGACATGATGTCCCACATGTGTTCAATCGGATTCAGGTCTGGGGAATGGGCGGGCCAGTCCATAGCTTCAATGCCTTCATCTTGCAGGAACTGCTGACACACTCCAGCCACATGAGGTCTGGCATTGTCCTGCATTAGGAGGAACCCAGGGCCAACTGTACCAGCATATGGTCTCACAAGGGGTCTGAGGATCTCCTCTCTGTACCTAATGGCAGTCTGCCTGCCTCTGGCGAGCACATTGAGGGCTGTGCGGCCCTCCAAAGAAATGCCACCCCACACCATTACTGACCCACTGCCAAACCGGTCATGCTGAAGGATGTTGCAGGCAGCAGATCGCTCTCCACGGCGTCTCCAGACTCTGTCACATCTGTCACATGTGCTCAGTGTGAACCTGCTTTGATCTGTGAAGAGCACAGGGCGCCAGTGGTGACTTTGCCAATCCTGGTTTTCTGTGGCAAATGCCAAGTTTCCTGCACTGTGTTGGGCTGTGAGCACAACCCCCATCTGTGGACGCCGGGCCCTCATACCACCCTCATGGAGTCGGTTTCTAACCGTTTGTGCACACAGATGCACATTTGTGGCCTGCTGGAGGTCATTTTGCAGGGCTCTGGCAGTGCTCCTCCTGTTCCTCCTTGCATAAAGGCGGAGGTAGCGGTCCTGCTGCTGGGTTGTTGCCCTCCTACGGCCCCCTCCACGTCTCCTGGTGTACTGGCCTGTCTCCTGGTAGCGCCTCCAGCCTCTGGACACTACGCTGACAGACACAGCAAACCTTCTTGCCACAGCTCGAATTGATGTGCCATCCTGGATGAGCTGCACTACCTGAGCAACTTCTGTGGGTTGTAGAGTCTGTCTCATGCAACCACGAGTGTGAAAGCACAACCAACATTCAAAAGTGACCAAAACATCAGCCAGAAAGCATTGGTACTGAGATGTGGTCTGCGGTCCCCACCTGCAAGACCACTCCTTTATTGAGGGTGTCTTGATAATTGCCAATAATTTCCATCTATTGTCTATTCCATTTGCACAACAGCATGTGAAATTGATTGTCAATCAGTGTTGCTTCCTAAGTAGAGATGAGCGGTGTTCGACTAGAACTGTTCGCCAATCTCAAATTCGAGCTGTTTTGGGCAGTGTTCGAGTTGTTCGACGAACCCGAACGATTTGCAAAAAATTCGGCTGTTCGAGGTTATGTTCGATAACTGTTCGTGCACCAAAAGCGTGTCCTGCATGTCTGGTGCTATTTAGAGCACCAATCATGCAGGGATTGTCTGCCACTCACTGTAATGCCACAGCCATGGTGGTTGTGGCATTACAGTGATTGCCCAAATCGATGGGAACAGTGCCAACAGTGAAACATGAAAAGCCGGCAATTCAGCAGCGGCATACACCGGTACCCGACAATTTAGAACCGAAAGAATAGAGCTTCACACATAGATTAGATAGATATAAACATGTCAGCCACATATATACGAAGTACAGTGAAAGTGCTGCTTACTGTACTTGTCATTTAGCGTAAAGGATTTATCAAAAAAAATAATAGTGTTTTCATGCACCGTCTCTTTAAAAAAGCCGGCCGGCAATTCAGCAGCGGTACCCGACAATTTATAACAGACAGAATAGAGCTTCACACATAGATTAGATAGATAGAAACATGTCAGTCACATATATATGAAGTACAGTGACAGTGTTGATTACTGTACTTGTCATTTAGTGTAAAGGATTTATCAAAAAAAATAATAGTGTTTTCATGCACCGTCTCTTTAAAAAAGCCGGCCGGCAATTCAGCATCTGTACCCAACAATTTAGAATAGAAGGAATAGAGAATCACACATAGATTAGATAGATAGAAACATGTCAGTCACATATATATGAAGTACAGTGATAGTGTTGGTTACTGTACTTGTCATTTAGTATTAAAATAAAGGATTTATTATAAAAAAAAATTGGCGTGGGGTTCCCCTTAATTTTAGTCTCTAGCGGAGGTTAAGCAGACAGCTGGGGCAGATGTTTGAAGCCTGGGAAGGGGGTAATACCCACGGAGCTTCCCAGGCTACTAATATCAGCCCCCAGCTGAATACATAGCCTTTACTAGCTATTAAAATGGGGGACCCCCCCCAAAAAATGACGTGGGGTCCCCCCTAATTTAATAGCTAGCAAAGGCTAGGCAGACAGCTGGGGGCTGATATTAATAGCCCAGGAAGGGTGCCATGAATATTGGCCCCCTCCCAGGCTAGAAACACCAGCCGTCAGCCGCCCCAGAAATGGCGCATTCATAGGATGCGCCAATTCTGGCACTTAGCCTCGCTCTTCCACGCTGCCCTGGTGCGGTGGCAGGGGGTAATAGGGCTGGGGTTGATGTCAGCTTATAATGCCAGCTGACATCAAGCCCAGGTTAGTAATGGAGAGGCGTCTATAAGACACCCCCATTACTAACCCCATAGTCAAAGTTAAAAAAAACACAAACACCCAGAATAAAGTCCTTTAATTGAAATAAAGACACAATTCTTTATTGTTCTAAATTAAACCATACTTACCATCACGCCCATTCCAGCTGAAGCCAACGATCTCCTGTAATAAAAATAAAATAATAAAGCAACCTCATCCTTACCTTTCCATGGTTCCCACGACAGCTTCAGCTCTGCTACATCGAGATGACAGGCTGGACCGCAGCAGAACGCTGCCATCCAGCCTGTCATCCCGCAGACACTGAGAAGAGCAGGCATGCTTGCGCTCCACATTGTCTCTCTGTGACGGCATAAAGATGAGCCAAGGTCATGTCCAATGAACTCTGCTCACCTCATGCACGTCACTTACAGCGTGGGAGAATTCTCACGCTGAAGCGCTGAGTGCAGGAGAATTTTCCCACGCTGTCAGTGAGGTGCATGAGGTGAGCTGAGTTCATTGGACATGAGCTCACCTCATGCACGTCACTGACAGCGTGGGAGAATTCTCCTGCACTCAGCACTTCAGCGTGAGAATTTTCCCACGCTGTCAGTGACGTGCATGAGGTGAGCTGAGTTCATTGGACATGACCTCGGCTCATCTGGATGCCGTCACAGCGAGACACTGAGGAGCGCAAGCATGCCTGCTCTTCTCAGTGTCTGCGGCATGACTGGCTGGATGGCAGCGTTCTGCTGCGGTCCAGCCTGTCATCTCGATGTAGCAGAGCTGAAGCTGTCGTGGGAACCATGGAAAGGTAAGGATGAGGTTGGTTTATTATTTTTATTTTATTGCAGGAGATCGTTGGCTTCAGCTGGAAATAATTTTTTAAATTATTTCAGGAAATTCATGAAATAATTAAAAAAAAATTGACGTGGGGCTTCGCACTATATTTGTGTCCAGTCAGGTGCAGCAGGCAGGAACGGGCTGCCCCCAACCACCAGCTGCCTATTTGTACCTGGCCGGACACAACAATATAGGGAAGGCCTTTTTTTCTTAATTATTTCATGAATTTCATGAAATAATTAAAAAAAATTGACGTGGGGCTTCGCCCTGTCTTTGTGTCCAGCCAGGTACAACTATGCAGCTGGGGGCTGGAATCCACAGCACAGGGAGGCCCAAGCTTTCTGGGCCACCCCCGCTGCAAATTGCAGTCCGCAGCCACCCCGGAAAATGGCGCGTTCACAGAAGCGCCATCTTCTGGCGCTGTACCCAACTCATCCAGGGCCCTGATGCGGTGGCTCACTGGGTAATAAAGGGGTTAGGGCCAGCTTGGCATTATCAGCTGGCCCTAAGCCCAAAATTCATGGGGTCACGCCAATATTAGACATGACCACCATGAATTTCTAGTAAAGTATTTAAAAAAAACACAACACCCAGAAAAAAGTCCTTTAATTGAAATAAACACACAATTCTTTATTGTTCTAAATTAAACCATACTTACCATCACGCCCATTCCAGCTGAAGCCAACGATCTCCTGCAATAAAAGAAAAATAATAAAGCAACATCATCCTTACCTTTCCGTGGTTCCCATGACAGCTTCAGCTCTGCTACATCGAGATGACAGGCTGGACCGCAGCAGAACGCTGCCATCCAGCCTGTCATCCCGCAGACACTGAGAAGCGCAGGCTTGCTTGCGCTCTGCAGTGTCTGGCTGTGACGGCATAAAGATGAGACGAGTTCATGTCCAATGAACTCGGCTCACCTCATGCACGTCACTGACAGCGTGGGAAAATTCTCCTGCACTCAGCGCTTCAGCGTGAGAATTTTCCCACGCTGTCAGTGACGTGCATGAGGTGAGCCGAGTTCATTGGACATGAACTCGTCTCATCTTTATGCCGTCACAGCCAGACACTGCAGAGCGCAAGCAAGCCTGCGCTTCTCAGTGTCTGCGGGATGACAGGCTGGATGGCGGCGTTCTGCTGCGGTCCAGCCTGTCATCTCGATGTAGCAGAGCTGAAGCTGTCGTGGGAACCATGGAAAGGTAAGGATGATGTTGCTTTATTATTTTTCTTTTATTGCAGGAGATCGTTGGCTTCAGCTGGAATGGGCGTGATGGTAAGTATGGTTTAATTTAGAACAATAAAGGATTGTGTCTTTATTTCAATTAAAGGACTTTATTCTGGGTGTTTGTGTTTTCTTTTAACTTTGACTATGGGGTTAGTAATGGGGGTGTCTTATAGACACCTCTCCATTACTAACCTGGGCTTGATGTCAGCTGGCATTATAAGCTGACATCAACCCCAGCCCTATTACCCCCTGCCACCGCACCAGGGCAGCGTGGAAGAGCGAGGCTAAGTGCCAGAATTGGCGCATCCTATGAATGCGCCATTTCTGGGGCGGCTGACGGCTGGTGTTTCTAGCCTGGGAGGGGGCCAATATTCATGGCACCCTTCCTGGGCTATTAATATCAGCCCCCAGCTGTCTGCCTAGCCTTTGCTAGCTATTAAATTAGGGGGGACCCCACGTCATTTTTTTGGGGGGGTCCCCCATTTTAATAGCTAGTAAAGGCTATGTATTCAGCTGGGGGCTGATATTAGTAGCCTGGGAAGCTCCGTGGGTATTACCCCCTTCCCAGGCTTCAAACATCTGCCCCAGCTGTCTGCTTAACCTCCGCTAGAGACTAAAATTAAGGGGAACCCCACGCCAATTTTTTTTAATAATAAATCCTTTATTTTAATACTAAATGACAAGTACAGTAACCAACACTATCACTGTACTTCATATATATGTGACTGACATGTTTCTATCTATCTAATCTATGTGTGAAGCTCTATTCTGTCTGTTATAAATTGACGGGTACCGCTGCTGAATTGCCGGCCGGCTTTTTTAAAGAGACGGTGCATGAAAACACTATTATATTTTTTAATAAATCCTTTACACTAAATGACAAGTACAGTAAGCAACACTGTCACTGTACTTCATATATATGTGACTGACATGTTTCTATCTATCTAATCTATGTGTGAGGCTCTATTCCTTCTTGTCTAAATTGTCGGGTACCGGTGTATGCCGCTGCTGAATTGCCGGCCGGCTTTTTTAAAGAAAGCGTCTTCTGAGCAGTTTGTCAGCTTTTGGACACCTTTGAAGGTGTTTTCTATGTGTTTCTATGTGTTTTTGTTTGCCTGCCATTGGTTTTAACGGTGTTCGACGGTGTTCTAAGGTGTTCGACGAACAGTTCCTCGAACATCCCGGTGTTCGACGAACCGAACCGAACCCGAACACTACGGGGGTGGCTCAACACTATTCCTAAGTGGACAGTTTGATTTCACAGAAGTTTGGTTTACTTGGAGTTATATTCTGTTGTTGAAGTGTTCCCTTTATTTTTTTGAGCAGTGTAGTAATTTGCTGCATCTTTGTTGTGTTTGTGCCCCAGAAGATGTAATCCTAGCTGCTATAGATTTCTGATATCATTTCTGCAATTATTTGGGCTAAATTTGCCCTGTGGCATTTGGCCACACTGAAGATTACAAACTTATTTTACCACCTGTTTGATTTTGAGGTAATCTTTTTTTTTCTGTTGCTAGTGATTGGGCTGATAAATGTAAGTGCACATAACCAGAAGAATATTTGCGGTGATGAGAAGACTTTCCTTACATTTATCTTTTGCCTGCAGTGCCAACTCTGGCCATAAGGGGCTGCTCTTGGCTCGTGTATTTGCAGCCTGGACCTCCTTGCTGTTCAGCATGCTCATTTAGACTCTGTAAAAAACAAGCATTATTAGTTGTGTATTAGGCTTCCTGGGAACGTCCAGGTTTTGTTTAGTTCTTTAATTTGCCAGCATGCGTAAGGCTATGTGCCCACGATGCAGAAATGCTCCGGATTTTTTCCTGAGCGTTTCTGCATCTCCCTGGCAGAAAAAAACGCATGCAGATTGTACATGCGTTTTTCCTGCCAGGGACATGCGGATGTGAAGCGTTCTTCACATGCATTTCCGCATGCGGGTTGACAAGCGCTTTCCAAGCGATTTTAGCATCACGTGGAAAGTGCTGGACAACTTGGTCACACTATATAAATCCATGCAAACGGCATGGATTTATATAGTGTGACCCGAGAGAATGGTTGGTTAAAAATTAAAAAATAAACTAATACCTACCTTCCGATGGCCCCCGAGACTTGCAGCGCTCCTGTGCTGGCTGCCAGCAGATCGCGGTACTGAAAAGACCTGCCGTCACATGACTGTGACGTCACCGCAGGTCCTTCAGTCCTGCGCGATCTGTCAGCAAGCGAAGAGGAGGAGTCCAGGGGCCGTCGGAAGGTGAATATAATCTTTATTTTTTATTTTATTCTTTTTTTTATGGTACCTGGGTGTGGAGGAGAGTCTCCTCTCCTCTACACCCGGGTACCATCCGCACATTAGAGCGCGCCAATTACGCAAGTACAAATGCAGTCTTGCGGAATTGGCGCGTTCTAATGCAAGTCAATGGCGGCGAAAACGCAGCGCTTCCGCAAAATTAATGGACATGCTGCGGATTTTTGAGCGCAGCATAAACGCTGCGGAAAAATCCGCAGCATGGGCATTGAAAGTGCGGAATTGCATTGGAGACCATGGGGGAAGGTTTACCAAGCGTTTCCGCTGCGGAAATTCTGCAGCGTAACCGCTTGAAAAAACGCATCATGGGCACACAGCCTTAGGGTGCGTGCCCACGATGCGTTTTTCAAGCGTTTTTGCTGTGCAATTTGCGCAGCGTAAACGCTTGTAAAACGCTTGGTAATCCGTCCCCCATGGTCCCCAATGACAATCCCCAAGTTCAATGCCCATGCTGCAGATTTTTCCGCAGCATTTTTGATGTGCGGAAAAATCCGCAGCATGTCCATTATTTGTGCGTTTACGCATGCGGAATTGCCTTCTTCAATGCATTAGAAAAATGCAAGGCAATTCTGCATGTCCCAAACGCTTCAAAAACGCGCGAAAACCGCGTGTGAATTTCTGCATGTGTTTTTCCAGGCAAGGACTTGCAGAAATGAAGCGGAAATTTTCCGCTTCATTTCTGCATCGTGGGCACATAGCCTTAGAGGGGGAATTTTCACTCTTTTCTCCCTTGATTATTCGCCATACACTAGATGGATTTCTTAAGCAACATTTTGAACGAAGGCAGATGCTGCAAGACCCAGATTGACCATTCCATCAGGCAAAATATATATTTTTATTTTATTTGTATTTTTGCCAGGTAATAAGAACTTTGCCTTCAATAAAAAGTGACCCAAAAAGTTAAATGTAAGTAACTGCCCAATTTATCCTTAAAGGGGTTTTTCATGTTTGTTCCTTTAGGAATGCTCCGCTCCTCTGCTCCTGAAGAGTGACTGTTCGGGCTGAGACGAGGGCCCCGACTGTGCACTCATTGATGCTTCAAACAGAAGTGGCTTTCCCTCTTTAGCATCAGAGCAGCGCTTGTAGCTTGCAAGTACACACTCCTTGCCTAGGAAACCGGCCACCGCTGACAGAGCAGAGATGGCCGGTAACCAGCTGTAAACTGTACAAGTAAAGGGAAACTGTCAGCAGGTTTTGTTATATAATCTGAGCATGATGCAGGGAGAGACCCTGATTCCTGTGATGTCACTGCTTTTTCTGATGTAGATTTACCATTTTTTTCTGAATGCTGAGCTCTGTGAACCTCACCCACACCACCAGCTTTCTGCCTATGCACCGTGCACACAAAGATGCCAGTCCGTGGTATGGGTGGGGTTATACTAAGCTCATCATTCAGGGAACTGTATTATCAAAACTACAGCGAGCAGCCCACTTAGCGATGCATTACTGGAATTTGTGTCTCTGTCCCTATATAATTCTGCTCTCAGATTAAATGGTGAAAACCTGCTGAAAGATTCCCTGTACGAGCCCCTCTATTCTGGGGAACGGAGCGATGTTTAATAAGCACTGTTCAGTGTTAACCAATTATGATCATGAGACGGCCTCTTTAATCAGTTAATGTTGCCCATTCGCAATACCACATTGTTATTATTATTATTAATAATTATAATAATAGCTTTACATGTGAATCATTTATTTGCCCCTGTTGGTCATTGATCACTAGAATTATATTTCCCTCATTTCATTAATGATTATTACTGGAAAGAGTCTTAATTCCTGGTGCAACTTGGTGAATCAGACAATGATATTGCTGTTTAGTTGCCTTGTATTGTTCAATGATTATTATTCCTCTTCGGTAGAAGTGATTAATGTCCCTCACTCAAAGCTAGACATTTAACCCCTTTGAAATACCCTAATTCAATCTTCTAATAAAGTACTACTTCTTCCTCTATATTACAACAGCGAGCCTAAAACAGAGTCCCTGCTCTGATGCCACTGACTAATTTATTTTATATTCAAATATTTTTATTTTATTTAAAATTTTCAAGTAGAATGGGGGAAAATATCTATATATCTATATATATATATATATCTATATATATATATATATATATATATATATATATATATATATATATATATATATATATATATATATATATATATATATATATATATATATATATATATATATATATATATATATCTCATACAAACAGTACATATATAGTGAAATAGAGGTACACAAGTAAACAAGGTGAATACTGTCGTAAACCTGAAATTATTTGGTTGGTGATATGATTCATAGCTTTAGATACATAAGCTATATCTTATAGGTGCATTTTATAGACGGGTAACTTGGTTGATTCGTTCATAACATAAGTTGCCAAGGTATACAAAGATAACTATTTATATATTTGGAAGTACACAGAAATGTTTCAGGAAAACAAGGGGGAAGGGAAAATCGGATGGTGATATCAAGACACGATATGCCCGCTATGACTATCCTGTAAGTTAGATACAATTAGATGAATGAGGATGATGAGTCGAGTTAGATTGAGAAGAATAATATAGTCTCTACGCTAAGGTCTCTACGGTGAATGTTTTGGCATCATAATATAGTTCCAATCCTCCCATTTTCTGAAGTATTTTTTTAAAAGATTGTTTCTAAGGGCGTATGTATATTCATACGTGTTGTGGCATGCTAATTTTTCTATAGTTTTTTCCACAGTTGGGGGAAGAGGGTCTTTCCAAAGGGTGGCAATATTGCTTTTTGCTGTAAGGAGTATATGAGTGATGATAGGTCTATATCTGCATGGGAGGGTGTCAAGGCCCAAAAGGAGGAGCACCAGTTCTGGTGAAAGATGTATGTTTAAACCTGTGATGTTAATTAAGGATTCAATTCCAGACCAGTATGATTTGAGCGCTTTACAGCTCCAAAAGATGTGAGTCAGACTGCCAGTAGCATTACAATTTCTCCAGTAAAGGGGGCAGTTAGTGTTCTGAATTTTATGAAGTTTAAGCAGAGGGAAATACCAGCGTGTGTAGATCTTGTAGTGGGTTTCTACAAGGGATGAGCAGGGAATGTCAGTATAGATAGATTCGAAGACTTTGTGCAGAAGATCGGTCGTAATTTCTATACTTAATTCTTTTTTTCCATGCTTCTATATTTGTTGTATGTGGAAAGTGAGTGTCTTGGTTGAAGTTCTTATATGTGACCAGTTTTCCAGAAAAGGGGAGTTTGTGGGTATTTGAACATCTGAGCTAGATTTTGAGGGAGAAAAAAGTTTAGGTTGTGAGAGTTGAGTGTTTTGAATCTTCTTCCATGTATTTTCTTCTAGAATGTTGAGTTTGAATTTATCTGTAAGAGATTGAAAAGGTATGAGTTGTTTCTTGTCATCCATTATATCTGAGATAAATTTAATGCCTGACTTCTTCCATGAATCTAGTTTGATTCTTGAGGATAACAGTTCAAGAATATCTACAACTATCCAGGTTGGAGAAACCGTGGGGTAGCTTTTGTGAGATAGTTTTAGTAGTAATCTCTAAGAGAATTGCAGATTGACAAATTTATTTTAGAGTACTGCTTTCTCACTAATTGCCATTTCTCTTTTAAGCAGTGCCTGTAGTTACTGATCTTGCCACTTGGTGGCACTAGACACTATACAATTAAGTTACTGGGAGAATTCTTTAATCTGTCATAGATCTCTATAGTTTGTATCTGACCATCTGGGTAACGAGCAGGAAATTACTTTTCCTATGGATAGACACTCATAAGAGCTAAATAATTCCTTTGCATGCTACAATTTTCCAATATTAAGTATGTCCAATATTCTTTTTTGCTTATTTACAATGACTTCAGTGAGTTTTTACTGATGGAAACAGTTTGGATCATAAAGTGAGGTTCCTGAGCTTAGGACCCACTATGCATCTTCTTTTAGCCTCCATTGGGCACAAGATAAGGGGTTTTCCTCATGCGACTGTTCATTTAATACAATGGAGTAGGAGTCCCGCACCATCTTGTATATAGCAGCAGGTGCCGACCTCAGTCCGGATGGAGGTTTTTACATCGCTACTTAGTAGTAGGTGGATGGGTTTGCTGCCATCAGTCATTTCCCCACTTCTATAGTGTTATCTCCCCGACAGAACAAAGTGTTTTATAATCAGTCCTTGAAGACTCCTGCCATAGTGAAGCCAGTCCCCTCTCTGCCATAGATCAGACAGATGGTGGGTATTCCTGAAAGACCTTGGCTTTGTTCACGACAAACAGCTTCAGTTTATGGCTGTTATCCGGATTGGCACAGGAGAGCTGTAATCCCGTCTTTGCTCATCTTGATGCCTTCAGCAGCTTTTCTCCTGGATGCCATCCATCATGGGCTTGAGCAGCCTGTGCCAGCCGTCCATTCTCCTCGGTGCTGTGGCACAGACTGAGCAGCAGATTTTAGTTTTCTGCAATGGCACAAAGATTTCACTCCAACACTTTGCAGGTCTGCGGTGACTTCTTGTGTGAGGCATAGCGTGGGTGCCTGTCTGACTCCCAGGTTGCACCTGCACGCAGTGCTGGAGGCCTCCGAGGGTTATTGGTCTTTGGCAACTTTTGTTACCCACTTCAGCTTTGTGTTCCACTTTATTCAAAAGGGTTGAACGGTGAAAACAAGTTATCAACCTATCCACAGGAATAGCGATGACTTCTTGATCGATGCGGATCCAAACTCTCAGACCCACAGAACAGGGATGTTACCTGGGTCTCGGTGGTTTCTTGAAAGCTTTAAAATTGCTACCGTGGCTGCCTGTCAGTGCCGGGGCGCGGTTACAGCCGCCCCTCTCTATACTCAGAGCGGTGACTGAGCTGATGCTGCCCCGTGACTGAAACCAGAACGCTGCCAGCAGGAATAAAGCTCCTTTTCTCCCGGAAGCGTTTCCACTATGTGCAGGCGCCGCGCAGGTTAATAACGCCATTAACCTGCAGGATAACCCCATATCTGCAGGGTAATAGCGTTTTTTTTTCTGGTGACCGGTCCCTTTTAAGGTTGCAGTTTGTCACCTGCTGCTTCTGCATTTTTCCCTAGTTTATGAACCGGTGTAATTTGTCAGTTATTGTTCATTTGAGTTTTTCTATACCTAATTTTAAGACCACCTAAGGACCAGATTTTTTTCTTTATTATGATACACAGTTGTAAAATTCAAGAGGTGTACTTAATTTTTCTCATGACACTACTCCTTTTTTTTTTTTTTTTTTAACTTATGTTGAAATCCAACTCTCTCCCATTGAGGAAGAATTGGAAACATTTTAGATAGTTGCAAGTTCCTGTCAAAATTGGTGGTTTCTGCTGACTTTTATCTAACGCGTATGGCCATCTTGAGTAGACTCGTATATGGATATTAATTAAAACTAGTTTTAAAAAAAACAAAAACACATTTTTTGCATTCTTATTTATAACCTTTTAAGTCTTTTTGCTTTTTTTGATTTTTCAGAAATGCTGAAAGATGCAACTTGAACTACACTTAACATGCAAAAGAAAGGGACTCATCCAATACACCTTAGATTGAATTCTGCTTTATTTCATTCTGTCCCATTGCACCATTGCTATACGTAAGGTGTATAAAAGTCTGCATGGCTTTATATCTTTAAAAATATTTGTAAAGGAAGTGCTCATTTTAAAGAGCTCAATGAATTTAAGCACTGTAATGTAAGAGGATGCCACCTTTGCAACTAGTAAAACTTAAAATAAGTACAAGTAAAATTTCTTCTCTCCTAAATATTCCACGATTTACAGTGAGTTGTATCATTGAAAAATGGAAACGTGTTCTTATGCCACTGAAGGCTACATTGATGTAAAGACTGCAGAACACATCACCGCTGCAGGCAATCACTGATCTAAGTGGCTCTGCCAATGTAGATGGCTAATGTTGCTGTGCTCAGTGACTGGCTGCAGTATTTTTATTTTTTTTTACAAACTTTTTTTTTTTCTTACTTTTCACAGTACTTGTGAGTCCTCTTAGGGACACCATGTAACAGAAACCAGTCTCTTTTGAAGCCCAACCACAAGCAGAGTTATAAAGGAACTCTGTAATTACAGGCACAAGGTTCATCAGCTGACCACCAGCCGTCTTAACAACCCATTGGCGACCTGCGATCATGTCGCTGGTGCCCCGATGGACGAAGAGAATGAGGCGCAACCATGCCTGCGTGTGTTAAATGCCTCTGTTGGAGATTGACAGCGCCATTTAACAGGTTAACCATCGTGGGCAGAGCTCCAGTCCACCCACGATTTAGTGGTGGGCATGTCTGTAATAGACAGCCACCACCTGGCAAGTATGGGGCGAGCTCACCCTGTGAGCCCACTTCATACACCCGCTTCCGATTTGCGCCATATTTGTCCAGCGGATGTCGTGAAGGGGTTAATGAGCACATTTTGATTGTCCTATATGAAATTAACACGAAGATCTTCTGCTTTTACACTATTCATAGCGGTGCTATATAGTAGAAAACCTCAATTTATTTTCCACCACCTGTAACAAAAGCTCACAAGGGACAATCTGGTCGTTGGGCCTTATAGCCACTGTAATAGCTGTCCATGGGTTCATCGTTCATACATACACTCTAGAAAAAGGGTGGAAGATTGAAGGCAATGCAAAATGTTGAGAAGTTGGAGAATAAAGCAGAAAATAATTTAGAAGGGTAAAGAGCAGTTTTGGGGAGAACCTCTGGTCACCCGTAAATAATGTGGAACTAATGCAGTAAATTTAGGGACGTGTGAGGAAGTTTTGGGGGAACCGTATTGAACAGTACATGGGGTCTAAAGCTGCCAAAATGTATTTTGCTTGTTTTGAAGTTGGTTGTATGATTTGCCATGTACCAAGTGAAGGGATACTTTCTCCCAAGAGTACAAAAAGAAATGGAGTTGACTTTGGGGTGAAATAAAGAAAGCAGTCATGTTTCTTAAATCTCTATCCGTGACATCACTCCTGTGCATGGGCTGGATATGATGCATGCGTCCATATTTATTTTAAAGCTGTAATACTGGGCATGACCAGCATGGCACTGTCTCTGGATGAAAGCAGCTATGTGTTTCTAATTTCATACATCCCATATATGTTCTCATTTTTACAGCATCGGTGTCTATAAGAAAAAAACAAAACAGTACAGAATAGTGGAATTAAAGGGGTTGTTTAGGACTTAATAATTGAATACCTGTTCTTAGAGTAGGTCATCAATATGAGATCGGTGGAGGTGCCTGAACTCTGCAGCGCCGTAGTTTAATTAGTAGATATGAGCAAACCAGAACTTTAAAGTTTGCTGAACTACAGATACGGACTTTTCCTTGAAGTTCGGGGTGGCTGGAGGTGGGAGAGAGACCCACCCAATTGATTTCTATAGGGTTCGAGTACTGTTCTGGTACCCGAACTTTGGACTAAAGTTCAGCCGAACCCAAATTTCCATAGAATCCGCTCATCCCTATTGCTTACCTGCGTGTTCTTCAGTTAAATGTTAATTGTTGATTTGTTATCTGGTGGCTGTCGGTGCAGATTTCAGCTGATCGCATTGCTGCCAGGTGCAGACCCCCGCAGATCTCATATTGATGACCTAACCATCAATCAGTTGTTAAGTCTTGGACAACTCCTTTTAAGTAACAAAAAAATGCAAGGTTCCATATTTTTACATTTGTGTCACCATTGGCTCATTGCTTTGGTCTCGTACCTCATGTTTTCATACATTTCATATCAGGTCATAACTTCATTCTGTGTCATGGGGGCATTGTCGTCATTTGGACGTTGTGGTCTCCAAAGTCATAACAAAGCACAGCTCATAGCCCAGCTTGGCAACTGAGGCTGTTTTAGAGAAAGGTGGAAGGTTGATTGCTTCCAACACTGAACACATGCACAAAGCTGTCAAACATTTTAACAGTCTTTAACAAACTAAAGTCATCTTGTCGGCACAAAAATAGCCTGTGAAAGGTTGATGCATTGAGAATGTTTATAGACCGCATTCCACAGATCTTATCTCTTCAATTTTATACCTGGTTTATCTTAAGTAAAAGGAAAAAAAGTTGGCACGCTGATTTAATAATTTCAAGTCTTTTGAAGTAATGTTGGTGAGTGTGGGATAGGAGATCCTATATTGTACGGCCATGAGTGTTCATAGTCTGCCTCGTGATTTATGAGGCTGTGTCTTCATGTGCTAGCGCTTGTTCTTGCTTCAGTGAGTAGATTATGCCCTAGATGTCTCCTAGCGTGTGTAGTCCTTGTAAGCGACTGAAGATCAGAACTGTCATTTTCATGCTTGCATTGGTCTAGAGAGGAGATGTGCGTATTCCATGTTGGGAGTTCTATAGTATATTGGATCTTCCAACATTGGCAACCATATTTTTGGTGAAAAACTTAAAGGAGTTTGCACACCAAGAACATTGATCACCAGTGGAACTGATGAGGATAGTTATGTACTCCGCCATTTCAGTCAAAGAATGGATGGTGAGGTGGTGCATGTGCTTTTGAAAGTCGCTGTATTCATATGGAGGCCACAGGACCCTCATTTCTGGGATTGTTAGGTCCCCCAGTGGTCCTCTACTTATACCCTATCCTGTTTATAAATGATTAACTTTTTTAGTGGCCTAACTGCTTTTAAAGTACCATTCCTGGTTTGTTTGTATTTTATTATTTCAGTTTCTGTATGTTTAGTGTGTGCATTAAAATACTTACCAGTCGCTTTCTTCTGCTGTTTCCAGCGCTGCTCGAGGCCCCTGTAGGTGTGACCAGACGGCTCACACAATGTTTTGTGTGGACCATAAGTCACTGTCCATGTAAGGCCACAGCCCCACTATCAGTATTTGGTCAGTACTTTTTTCACAGGAGTGGGTAATAAATGCAGAATTGGTGACTTGTTTCTATTATACATTTTCTCTGATTGTTCCTCACCTGGTTTTCGCTCCCACTCTTGAGAAAAAATACTGACCAAATACTGACCAAATACTGATAGTGGGGCCGTGGCTTTTGTCTGATACTCACAGCAAGGTTCTCATAGACTTGCATTAAGAAAAGAATCAAGGGACAGCCAGCAAGAGAGATGCAGTCAAATGATTCAGGAGAGGGAGCGAGCACGTGCTGGAAACTGCAGAAGACAGCAACCAATAAGTACATTACTGCATGCATTCAACATACATTACTGATTGACAAATGATGGAAAAAAAAGCTGTAATGGGACTTTATGTACAAGATCTTACATGGCTATAGGAGGTGTAAAGTTTGCAGTTGAATGTAGCCCTGGTGCATGAGTCCCTTTTCATTATCTACACAACTATAATAAATAACACATGGGGGGCTGTTTTTTTATGTAAAAAAAAGCTCATTTTATAAAATTTGTGCAAAAAAAAATAAAATGGAAAAGCTGATCATATCTAAGTGAAATGTTGCAATTTAAGTGTGATCCTCACGATAGACCCAGGTTAAGTAAAGAATTTCAAAATGTTATATTAGGGCAGACTAGATGTGCCAAAAGTTGCCGATTTTCTGAGTTAATAAAGATATTGAAGTACTCAGTCTCAGTAGTTATGATGATGCTTACTTGTATAGCCCATTATATTCCACCGCGCTCTACAGACATCACTGTCCCCATTGTGGTTCACTATCTAATTTCCCCAACAGGATATCTTCGTTGTGTGGCAAGAAACCCACAAAAATAACGGGAGAACATACTAACTCCTTGAATATGTTGCCCTTGTGGGATTAAGGCTAAGTGACCACGATGCAGAAATGCTGCGGAGCGTTTCTGCATCTCCCTGGCAGAAAAAACTCATGCGGATTGTACATGTGTTTTTTCTGCCAGGTAGAAGCGTTTGTGAAGCGTTTTGATCATGCGATTTCGCATGCGGGTTGTCAAGCACTTTTCCAAGCGATTTTAGTATCACCTGGAAAGTGCTTGACAACTTGGTCACAGTATATATATCCATGCAACCGGCATGGATTTATGTTGTGTGACCAAGTTACGATACTGCAAATGCAGCATGACTAGTTAAAAATAAAAAAATAATTATTATACTCGCCTTCCGATGGCCCCCGGTCTCCTTCTCTGGTGTGTCCGGTGTCTTCGGCGGCTCGCGGTGCTCTAAAAAGGACCTTCCATGACGTCATTTAGTCATGTGACAGGTCACGCGACCGCCGACGTCAGCGGTCGCGTTACCTGTCACATGACTAAATGACGTCATGGAAGGTCCTTTTTAGAGCACCGCGAGCAGTCAAAGAGCCAGCAGCGGAGAAGACTGGGCCATCAGAAGGTAAGTATATGTTGTTGTTGTGTTTTTTTTTTTTTTTTTTTTTTTAAATTCTTTAACTACAGGTACTGGGTCTGGAGGAGAGTCTCCTCCTCTTTTTCAGACCCGGGTACCATCCTCTCATTGAATCGCATAACATCCGCATGCTTATGCGGTTCAATGCAAGTCAATGGCGTCGATTTCGCCGCGATTACGCAAAATTAATGGTAGTGCTGCGTTTTTTTCCGCAGCATGTGCACAGCACATGCGGATTATCATTAGGAAACATGGCAGACAACTTAACATGCATTTTCGCGGCGGAAATGCAGCCGAGGAAACGCATTAAATCCGCATCGTTGGCACGCAGCCTTAAAGGGAATCTGTCATCCCCTGGGACTTATCTGACCTACTGATATGGGCATTCAATTGATCGAAATGTAAATCTAGACCTACCTGGATGCCTCCACATTAGAGGTTGCTGTGAAATGTCTTTTTATTCATACAAGTTTCTGATGGGTTCCAATCCCAGGGCCCGGAAGAATTCCCCACTTACTGTGTGAATTACAATGTTTTCCCCCTCCCCTTCACGTCAGTGCCCTGTGACGTCCAATTGCGGAGGCCAAATCCGGCGCCTGCGCACTTAATAATAATAATTTTTATTTTTATAGCGCCAACATGTTCTGCAGCACTTTACATTTTAGAGGGGAATTGTACAGACTAGAAAATACATTCCCAGAACAACAATAGTCAAATTAACAGATACCAAAAGCAGAGAGGGCCCTGCTGCTCGCAAGCTTAAAATCTATGAGGAAATAGCGGAGACATGACGGGTGGATGGTAACAATTGCTTGTATTGTACGGTCACCCATAAATATAATAAATAGGGTAATCACATAATGCTACATGAACCAGTCGCCAATCAGTATGTGCAATTCACTTTTTACAGAAGGCGCACTTGTACTATGCAGTCATAGTACTGCAGGGATCTTGTGTGCAGGCTCTGGGAAGTCAGTGACTCGCCTGCACACAAGATCCCTGCAGTACTATGACTGCATAGTACAAGTGCGCCTTCTGTAAAAAGTGAAGTGCACGGGATTTGGCCGCGGCGACTGCATGTTACAGGGCCCTGTGACATGCAGGGGAGGGGGGAAACATTAGAATTCACACAGGAGGCGGGGGTTTCTTCCTGGGACTGTAACGCATCAGTAACCAGAATAAATAAAAAGAAATTTCACAGCATCAAGACCTCTCATATGAGGCATAGAAATGTAAATCTATACCTACCTCTATCACCTGTATACCCATATTAGAGGTCAGATAAGTCCCAGGGGGTGACACATTCCCTTTAATGGGAATCTGTCACCACATTTGATCTATTTAAACTATTAATTTGGGCACAAGACTGCTCAGAGTGATACCTGTCTGCCTCATATCAGATGTGTTGTTGATAAATCATCTATCACCTTATATAAATGACCTCTTCCAGGCTCTGTGGAGGACGCTGCCCAGAAGATAATTCTGCCTCCAGAGATTATTTTACATGAAAAATAGGAGCCATGTTTTTCCAATTTTATAGTGCAATGATTTTTATTTTTTATTTTTTTTTACTGTAGTGCAAGAAGACACTATTGAATGAATAATGTTTGGCTTATGCACCCAGAAAGTTCCCAATACATACAGGGGCGCCTTTAACGGACACAAAAAGAATGTTGTGTGCGTTTTTAATACACTGGGATTCTTGTGGGCAATGGAGGTGGTTATTGTTAGTTTTTGTGTGAAAAATGCATAAAGAAATATTTTCTTTTGAAAACAGAGGTTGGGACTAACATAGGCTGCACAGAGCTTCAGGGCTTTTTCGCATGTTGCATTTTTTTGTGTGCTTTATCACATTTCAAATCTGCGGCATGTCCTTTCTTTCATCATTACTGCACCGTTTTTCCTCCATTCAAATGAATGGAGTAAAAACTCACCAAAAATGTGTGGATTTTATGCAGCAGTTTACCTGCCTACTCTCTGGTTTTTGGTGCAGAAAAATCAGTTGCAAATACTTAATATGTTCACATACCCTGCAAATATTTAATGTGTTCACATATCCTAAAAGTAATCCATACAGGTGATAGCCGTCCATTGAACACTTGTTTGGCTATTAATGAGCGCCTCATACTCGTGCATGTAGGTTCGGTTTCGTGGGCATGTGTTTTGAACAGGGTAAGAGGAAAAACCCATAGCTAGAGACTTGCCACGAGCCCAATACTTGTTCCTTTGACATTCACTATGCTGGATGAATGTTGGACTGGTTTAAACAAAATGGAGAAAGAAATGTAGCCCACCAGAACAATTCCATAGCTGTCCAACTCGTCCCCGGTTCAAGGCTTGCAGGTAGACATGGAGGGAGAGAGGAAGTGTCCAGAATTAACGGAAACTGCAAAATACACAATCCAACATTTGTGTGAGCATGTCGGACCGGTTTAGGCAGATTTTACACTATTAAATTAAGACCTATACATAAGGCATAAGAACCATGGTATCATAAAATATAACATTTATTGGTAGGATAAGATAAAATCACATAAAATGTTTATAAAGGGAAAAGTGACACAAAAAGAGAGAGGGAGGCCAGGCTCGGGGGTATGAAGATAAACAAATTACAAGTGTGCCACAAAAATGCTGGCACATAATAATATATAATAATCACCACTCGAATTGCAAATATATAAATAGTAAGGTATATAAAGAAAAAGTATAAAGTGGTTAGTGCCAAGTAAACTACTCCACACTACCTTAGATGTGAATAAATAAATGGGTTAAGGTGCTATGGACCTCAGCAGTGATGTCTCTATCAACCAAAAAAAATAATCAGAATAAACAATTACATAGTAGATGTGTAGCATACATGACAACAGATGAAACAATAGCATGCAATGTAAAATAGTGATGAATATTACTGACCCCCTGAGAGCTGGCCGGATCCAACGCGCGTTTCGCCACTGGCTTTGAGCAGGGGGTTGGACCAGATGACCCAGGAGGTCCCTTCCAACTCTACCATTCTATGATTCTATGAGGATATAATGTTGGAATGTGGAGGTAAAGTATTTTAAAAGGATTAGGCCAATCAGAAACGTCCATAATGGGCAGTCAATTTGGAACATCTGTGTGTGTATATTTGCATGGCACCATGCTGCCGATCGTAACTTCCTCGGGCGAGCTGCGTCTCCATGGAGCGCAGCACCTCCGTGCAAGGCGGCGTCTGCGTGCGTGTCATGGTGGACCGCATATAGCGGAAGTGATGTAACAAACATATCTGGGGGAGGAGAGATCGGTGTGCGTTCCACTGTGGAACGCAGAGGAAATAAGGCGTGTCCAGGGATGGAGAAGTCAATGTGCGTTCCACTGTGGAACGCATGGAGAAAACCATAGGCAAAGATGTGAGTGCTACATACATTTTGGGAAAATATATACTGTGAAAAAAATATGTATAACATATGATATATAGTAACACCTGCCATATGATATAACCCATAAAGTGCAGTTGTGCTAGTGAATACAAAGTGATGAATATGAAATTAAAGATATATTTGTATAACAAAACAGCATGGGGCACATATATGCAAATATTATAAATGCATTACTGGGAGATATTTTAATTCTTTAAAATATAAAGAGAAGTTCAAATGCACTGATGAAATGATGCTCTGGAAAATGACCAACTCCGAAAAAATAAACGGCAAACGTCAGGCGAAATTACTAAAAAGTTTTCTTTTCTTAAGTGTTAAAGAATAAAAACTATTAAAACAAGATAGAAATAAAATGACCTTAATACAATGTACTCCACTAAGCACCACCCACCAGCATTAAAGAAATGATACAAAACTATGTCTCATTGAGACCATGGGGGGTCAAGGTGTTCAACACAGTGATCCACCTTGCCTCCTTCTGTGCCAGGATTTTTTTCCAGTTCCCTCCTCTAGTGCCTGGGTAGACCCTATCAAAACCACTCACCTGGAGGCCGGAAGGGTCACTGTTGTGGAATTTCTTAAAGTGACGTAATGTCTTAAGCTTATCCAAATTGTCAATCTCTTTTGCTGCCTTGATATCTAGGTCCTGTTCTCTAGTTCTTCTTCGGAGTTCTCTTGATGTAAGGCCTACATATATTTTGTTGCAAGGGCACTTAGCACAGTAAATCACCCCAACCGTGGTACATGTGATAGTATGAGTAATCTTGTACTACTTTGTACCTTTTTGAATTTGTAAAGATTTTCGTAATCTCTATATTGGGGCACTCTACACAAGAGCCACACGAGTGGCAGCCCCAGCTTGGGCCCTTAGATCCAAACAGACCCTTAGCTGCTGCTGCCCCCCACCCCCCAGGTGGCTCTTCACCAAAAGATCTTTCAAATTTTTTGAGCGTCTATATGTAATAGCAGGATTCTTTGTTTGAAAGATGAGAAGAGCGAATTGGATCAAGTTGTAATATTCTCCAATGTTTTTTGAGTGCTTTCCACATTTCACAATTCCTTACATTGAATGTGGAGATAAAACGTACAACATCTTCGTTGTCCTTTTTCCTAGGATTGTAGAGAAGTTCCTTCCGTTTTGAAAATTTGGCCCTACGATACAGTGACAGACATTCAGTCAGGGTATCCCCTACGGTTAAATCTGTTTTTTAGATCTACAGCTTGATGTTCAAATTTAGTGTTACTGGAGCAGATGCGCCATATCCGCAGAAATTGTCCCGTAAGGATACTTTTTATAATATTTTTGGGATGCGATGATTCAACATGAAGAAGTGTATTCTCCAATGTCTGCTTACGGTAGGTGTCCGTCTGAATGTAGCCATTAGTATCAATAGCCAACAGAATGTCCAAGAAATCCATCTTATGTCTTCTTGTCTTTAAAAGTTAATTTGATACTCAACTCATTTCTGGTCAGAGTGTTGATGAAGGATGTGATATCTTCAACGGGACCCTGCCATTAGAAAAAAATGTCATCAATGTATCTACCCCAAAATAAAATGCGATTAATTTGGGGTATTGGATTGGTCATGAAGATTTCCCTCTCCCACAGCCCCAGGAACAGATTGGCATATGAAGGGTCACATGCCGCCCCCATAGCCATGCCCCGGAGCTGTGGAAGAAGGAATCACGAAAAAGAAAAGTCATGACTAACTGCAAACTGTAACAAATTCATGACCAAATCTTGTAACTCACCATTCAAGCTGGACATTGTAAGAAATGTTTCAACTGCCTTAAGACCATCATCATGATTTATCGAGGTGTAAAGAGATTCCACATCACAAGTGACCATCAGGACATCATCATCCACGTGAATGCCATCAACCCTCCTGAACAGATCAGCAGTATCCTGAAGATAAGAAAGAAGTGTTTCGACCAATGGTCGTAGTATATGATCGATAAATTTACATATTGGTTCACAGAAATTTTCAACACCCGAAACAGTCTGCCTACCTGGAGGGTTGATATGATTCTTGTGGATTTTAGGAATCCAATAGAACATAGCAATGCGTGAATTCTTGTTAAATAGACATTCTGATTCTTTCTTAGTGATGGTACCTTTTGGTTTCTGCATCTTTCAGGATCAGTAAAAGTTCAGCCTGATATTTAGATAAAGGGTTGAAAGTGAGTTTTTTTTTTTTTTGTATGTCCTTGCATCTCCCAGTTGTTGTTTTTTTTAGCCTCCTGCACGTACATGGTGACTGTCCATAGGACCACATTGCCACCCTTGTCTGAGGGTTTGATGATTATGTCATGGAGTTGTTGTAACTCCTTGATTGCTTTTCTTTCCTCCCTAGTACAGTTATCAAATGGGAGAGACTGAAATTTTTTTGAGATCATCATCATCATCAACCAGACGTACAAAGAGGTCAATGTTAGAGTACTTCGGAATGATGGATGCTGGTAACTTACTCATTCTATTTTTTTTTTTTTTTATAAACTTATTGAAAAATTCCACAGGATAATGGTTACAAACAGATACTGTAATAATATAAGGTCAGGGCAATCCAAACATTAACCATTCTCCGTTTAATACAATTTACATCACGTTCTCAATGATCAGAGTAAACATAAGAAAACAAATAGTTTGAAACATAAGCTTCATTGTGGAGCACTGCACTTTTTACTAAACCGGCCCATTCCCTATCAGAATTCAGTATATATATCAATTATAGTTGCAATAGAGGTACACTCTTACAGCCCATATATATCATATGTCATTTCCCATGCACTCATATATCAGGACTCATAACGTGAGATTAGCGAAGTCATGGCACCAGGAGACAAGTGTGTAAAGGGCGAATCACACCATCTTTCCCATATCCTTTGGAATTTCTGGGGACATCCCCTATTTCTATATACTATATTTTCATACAGTATTGTATCATTCACTTTTTTTTTTCTATTTCTTGATAGTAGGAGATTTCCCTCCCATCCATCTTGGTGCTATTGCTTTCCTGGCCATTAATATAACCTCCCGAAGGAATATCCGATCATAGTGTGTCCACATTTCCTCATCCACAATACCCAAGACACAAAACTCTGGACTACATTCAATTGGCATCCCAACTATCCGTTCCAGTGTAGTGATCACTTCACCCCAATATCTTCGTATTATCCCATAATTCAAAATAAGATGCAGGGAATCAGGAGCAGATTTCTGGCATCTGTGGCATTCATCAGATGCCATTCTACCAAATCTATACATTCTCACTGGGGTCAAGTAAAATTGATGTAATATATAATTTAATTAATCTATTATTGGCGGCTGGTGACACCACCATATGCGCCTCCAGCTCATCATTCCACTGATGGTCAGTTATAGAAAGGATTAATTGCCGCCATTTACTCTCACCAACAAGTTGGGTAGAAGTGATTTTAGAATTCAGTAGAAAGGTATATAGAGAAGATACCAGTCCTTGAGTTTTTAGTACTCCTATTAATGGGTATTTAGATAATCGCCTCCTAGGATGTGGGAATTGGTGTGTTATGGCATGCCTCATTTGTAGATATCTGTAGAAGTCCCTATGAGGGATTCCAAACTTTATATGAATTTGATCAAATGACAATAAAATTTCATTTTCAAAAATCTGATTTAAGTGTTATTCCGTGTTGCTTTCAGAAGATTGTGTCCTGTAGGTTTTTAAGCTGCGGAAATTCAGGGTTATCCCACATTTGGGTTTCTCCCATTTGATCAGTAAATCTCACGATACACCTACTCTCACGCCACACCTGTATCGCTAGGCTATGTGCAAATAATAAGCCATGTGGTGGCCTGTAGGAGCCTTCTAATATAGCCCATGGTATATTCCCATTTAAAAAATGTATAAGATGCGCTTTTGCATTAGTGAGTTTATCACTACTTATCCAGCACTTCAAATATCGTATCTGACCAGCTAAATAATAGAGAAATAGGTCGGGCACCGCGCTACCCTCTTGATCCTTGGGTCTCTGCAGATCTAATACTTAGTTTGGGCCTTACTGAGCCCCATGTAAATGTCGCCATCATGCCGTGCAGTTTCCGAAAAAAGTCTTTGGGTATTTTAATGGATGAATGTTCTAATACATACAAACATTTTGGAAGGATGATCATTTTGATTAAGTTAATTCTTCCCGCCACAGACAATGGAAGTTGGGACCAGCTTTCAAATTTTTTCCTCATCATATCCTTTATGTGGTACACATTATCCTTCAGATCCATAATTGGGTTTTGATTAATTATAATGCCTAGATATTTGAATTTTTGTACTACCTGTAGTCCAAAAGAAACTGGTTCGGTTATGTTATCTATAAGTGGCATAACCACAGATTTGCTCCAATTGATTTTAAGGCCCGATAATTCCCCAAAATAATTAATAAGGTCAATTGCTCTTGGAAGGGATTGTTCTATTTTGTTTAGAAAGAGGATCAGGTCGTCTGCTTATAACCCCACTTTATCTTTTCTAGAGTTTATACGAATACCTTCCTCCATGTGGTCCTGACTAATTTTAAGGGCAATAGGCTCTATCGCTAGAGCGAAGAGCATCGGAGATAAGGGGCAACCCTGCCTAGTTCCTCTACCCAGGTTAAAGTATTCCGATAGTATTCCATTTACTAAAATGTTAGCCCTTGGCATATAGTAGATCAATTTAATCCAGCTACAGAATTTATCAGAAAACCCAAATTCAGGAGCACACACTGTAGGAACGTCCACTCCAAGGAGTCAAAGGCTTTCTCCGTATCTAAAGAAGCTATAGCCCAGGGTTCCTGATATTTATGGCCTATCTGTGTTTAACACTTGAACTCTTCAAATATTAGATGAAGTAGATCTTCCCGGCATAAAGCCAGATTTATCCTCATGTATAATGTTTAATATTACTGTTTTTAATCTATTTGCTATGAGTTTCGTAAGTATTTTGCAATCTGTATTCAATAGGGATATAGGGCGATAAGAACTACATTCCTCAATTGGTTTATCTGGTTTGGGGATCAATACTATAGTAGCATCATAGAAGGATTGGGGAAGTGAGCATCCTGAAAGTGCTTCAGAGAAGGTTTGCAACAGAACTGGAGCAATTAGGTCTGTGTATCTTTTATATAATTATATGGGTATGCCATCGGGTCCCGGTGCCTTCCCATTAGATAGACATGGCTGCTTCCCTTATTTCTTCCAAAGTTATATCTCCATCCAGGAACGTCCGATGTTCACAAGAGGGTTTAGGGAATTCTATTTGATTTAGGTATCAATCAATTTCCCCTATAGTGTGATTGGATTGGGAGTTATAAAGTTCTCTATAGTATTCTTCAAATCTGCTTGCAATCTGATCTAATTTAAGCAGCAGGCTACCTTCCCTTGTGGCCAGTATTGATGGGGACATCTGATTTTGTTGTACTATGTATGCTAAAAATTTACTCGATTGGTTACTCAGCTCAAAGTAAGTTTCTTTTGAAAAGAAAAGTTTTCTCTGTGCTTTTTTCCTGCAAATGGGTCAGGTACTCCCTCCCTTTCCCAAGCCAATTATGTAAGGAATTATCTGAGGGATTAATATATTCAGCTTCTAATAGTTTGCATTCTTTGGCAAGCCTCTGCTCCCCAATAGATGATTCCCTTTTAATGTATGAAATCGTTGATTTAACGCATCCCCTTATATATGCTTTAAGTGTGTCCCATACTATCAATCTGTCAGGGAAGTCCCTATGATCTGCTATAAATACTTCCACTTGATCTGGTATCCTATCATGTTCTCCTAGAAGGTACAACCCAAACGGATGTATGCGAAACCTCTTGGGTCTATTAGGACCCCCCAAATGAAGGGATGCTATCAGTTGAGTATGATCCAATACCGTTCTAGGGGAATATTCAATTTTGCTTAAATCTGAGAATGTAGTACTGTTTCCAAATATATGATCAATTCTAGATGAACATCGAACAGCAGGTGTGTAGCAGGAAAATTCTGTCTTGAATGGGTGCTGCTTTCTCCACAAATCAATCCAACCCACCTTCGTTATGAAAGTATGTAAAGCAGTGGTGTCTTGACTATCAGACTTAGTGTTTGCAGGGCTCATTTTATCCAAGTGTGTATTAAGAATCATAATAAACTCTCCCATACATAACATTTTAGCATCTGAGTACTGTGATACAAAAATCACTGCCTGTTGGAGTACATCCATTTTGGCTGGTGGTGGGTTGTATATGTTGAGTATTACATATGGCACCATATCTATAAATGGGTATATGAAAATAAATCTACCCTCTGGGTCTCTTTTGACAGTTTGAACTGACCATCTCACTGACTTATGCACAATGGTAACTACACTTCTAGAATAAGAAGTATGTGTAGCCTGTTTATGCCACTGTATCCAGGGTTTGTTCATTCTGGACACAGTGTCCGGGGTTAAATGGGTTTCCTGAAGGCATATTATTTGCGCCTGAGATTTACGTATCTGGGAGAATACAATATTCCGTTTCTTGGCATTCCCCAATCCCCTAATGTTCCATTAGAGAAGTTTGTGACGCCATAGAGGTTCCATTTAAAACTTTGACCAAGGAAATTATTCCCCTCAAGAGTTCATGCTTCAATCATTTGTAGGCCATTTCTGAACAATGAAGTAAGAGTGCAGTTCTCGCATTCAATTAAAGTTTACAATCAGATATAAAACAAATGACCAGTAGTGGCCATAGAAATACAACTGGAGATGCCTATAAACTTAAAAAACTTAAGTACAGGCATGAAGAGAAATCCCCCCCCCCCCCCCCCTTTTTTTCTGAAAAGAAGGAATTATCCACTTTTCTATCCGAACCATTAATATCAAATTGTAATAAATTCAAAATATATACCTTAAATGATTCTGTATAAAGGCTACTAAAGGATTATTGGTCTGATAACCTGGTTTTTGCTAAACCAAGTCCTTGGACAACTTACTCATTCTTACATCCTCTTGTTCTTCCAATTGACTTTGAAGAATATTCACTGCTTCCTGTTCCTCTGAAGTAGGAAACATATCACTGTCAATAGGTTTGTTAAAGATTTTCTTGATGATCAATTTACGGGCAAACAGGTGAAGATCCTTGAGTGCCGTGAAATAGTCAAAACTGTTGGTGAGAATGATAAACCTTTACATAAAATGTGAGCTGGAAATTTAGTCAATATATGATCAGACAGATTGATTACCTTCATACAGGACGTAGAGATATCGGAATCACTCTGATGTGCATTCTTGAAGTTGTTTTTTCTGAATCCATTGTTTTTCTGCCCCAGTCTGGTGTTGTAGTTTGGTCTCGAGGTAGACGACTCATTGGATTCATTAACCATTGAAAATGCAGAGGATGTTGATGTTTTGCGCTCCCCAGAATATGACTGTGTACATTTCCACTTATACATTTTATTATCCCTATCCTGCTGGTCACGTTTTGTATTTAGAAATTTTAGTAGTCTTGATTTGTTTCTCCCACCTAGTAAAACAATCTTCCATCTCTTTATAGACCCTTCTGGCCTCCAGTTCTTTCACCTGACGCTTGCGGTTTATTTTTTCGGAGTTGGTCATTTTCCAGAGCGTCATTTCATTAGTGCATATGAACTTCTCTTTATATTTTAAAGAATTAAAATATCTCCCAGTAATGCATTTATAATATTTGCATATATGTGCCCCATGCTGTTTTGTTATACAAATATATCTTTTATTTCATCATATTTATCACTTTGTTTTCACTACCACAACTGCACTTTATGGGTTATATCATATGGTAGGTGTTACCATATATCATGGTTTATACATATTTTTTTCACACATATTTTCCCATAATGTGTTTGCGCTATTATCACCATTTCCCCGATATCTTGTCATCAACTTCCATTGCGGTTCTCTTCGTATGTAGCACTCACATCTTTGCCTATGGTTTTCTCCATGCGTCCACAGTGGAACGCACATTGACTTCTCCATCCCTGGACACGCCTTATTTCCTCTGCGTTCCACAGTGGAATGCACACCGATCTCTCCTCCCCCAGATATGTTTGTTGCATAACTTCCGCTATATGCGGTCCACCATGACGCGCACGCCGACGCCGCCTTGCACGGAGGTGCTGTGCTCCATGGAGACGCAGCTCGTCCGAGGAGGTTACGATCGGCAGCATGGCGTCATGCAAATATGCACACACAGATGTTCCAAATTGACTGCCCATTATGGACGTTTCTGATTGGCCTAATCCTTTTAAAATACTTTACCTCCACATTCCAACATTATATCCTCGTCAAAGCGAGTGGCGAAACGCGCGTTGGATCCGGCCAGCTCTCAGGAGGTCAGTAATATTCATCACTATTTTACATTGCATGCTACTGTTTCATCTGTTGTCATGTATGCTACACATCTACTATGTAATTGTTTATTCTGATTATTTTTTTTGGTTGATAGAGACATCACTGCTGAGGTCCATAGCACCTTAACCCATTTATTTATTCACATCTAAGGTAGTGTGGAGTAGTTTACTTGGCACTGAGCACTTTATCCTCTTGTTATATATCTTACTATTTTATATATTTGATATTCGAGTGGTGATTATTATATTTTATGTGACAGCATTTTTGTGGCACACTTGTAATTTGTAATTTGTTTATCTTCATACCCCCGAGCCTGGCCTCCCTCTCTCTTTTCCCTTTATAAACATTTTATGTGAGTTTTATCTTATCCTACCAATAAATGTTATATTTTGATACCATGGTTCTTATGTATAGGTCTAATTTAATATGGTGGACATATGAACACTGTTATTTTTCTCTTTTGATATTGTATTCATAGATTTTACACTATATCTCAGCCTTTGATAACTTCATCGAGGGATTCAGACGTTCATCCGATGGTCATAGACTTAGGCTCTGCGCACTCACTTAAGACCTGCAACTTTGTACTCTGCTTTTTTTTTCCAGCAGTGATAAGCCAGACACTATAGCATTGCCTAGACGTTATAAACGGAGGTGCAAACTGTGGCTGAGACTGTGTCAATTATGACTTGAATGTTTCTCAAAAAAAAACAGAGAAATTGACTGCATGGTAGTAATGTACTGTATGTCACGTGAGACATTTTAGAGTATTTGGCTTTCTAGCACCTGAGTTTCTTTTAGTGGTTTGGTTTTTCTTTTTTTGCTTTTGGCAGTACTGGGCTCCATTGCGGCATCTTCCTTTTATTTCTCTATTTATCTTTGTTTCATCTTAAACATCAATGGCTATCCATTTTTCTTTTTCCATGGTGATACCCTATTATTGCAGCAATATTTCACCATGGCTCATTGCCTCCGCCTCAGATTTATGACAAAAAAATGAAGCGTGAACAACATACATGGTGAAAGACTAAACATCTGTTTGTCATTAGATGTTTGTTCTCCGATTGCCTGATGGCAAAATAACCTGTTGAAAGTGACCTTTCTAGCTAATGCTGTGGCTAGTGCTCAGATGCCTTCATTCTGCTTCATTTTGTTTTCTTATGTAAAGCCTCATGCACACAACCGTGTTAGTTGTACAGAGCTATAATATGGTACAGGCTTTGCCTGCAAATGTACTTTCCAATTTCCGATGAAGGCATACAGAGTTAGTATTCTGTTAGTTTCTGAGTACGACATGCTTCTTTGGATTTTGCATGCACAGTGGTCTCTTTCCCTAAAAGTAATCTTTCTAAGGCCACCAGCAACCTATTAAGCATAGTACGTTGGCATACCGTTAAGGCCTTTGTGTACTGCCAAACAAGCTCTGGCATCTTCAGGGCCCTGGTTGGTGGAGGGGCACATTACCCTTTCTTGGGGCTCATGCAGACGCCCGTGCAGATCGGTCGGCGCATAGACCGCTATTGCACAGACTGGCTGCAGGTCTCCCAGCTGGAGCATAACGGCTTCATGTATATATGAGGCTCACACTAGTCTGGAGACTCATGGCTAGTCCGTGCATTGTGGTCAGAGATCTACGGATGTCTACATGAGCCCTTAAAGAAATTATCATAATTACATTGGTGACATATGTGACGTGTCCTCGTTGATCAGTAGAATTTTTCTATATATATCAAAATAAGGCCTCAACCAACAATGAAAACAAAACTCCTTAGCCAATTGAGGGCTGGAATCCAAATCAAAATGGTAAATACCAGCCTGATCCAATTTGTCTGTTTTTCGTTATGGCAACTCCTAATGAATTCATTCTTATGTATATGGCTCTCGCATTCCTTTTCGCTCTACTGACACCATCTGGGCTTGTTCCTGATAAAGATGTCAGGTGGATCTCCTCAGGGCGTTCATAAGCTCCTAGACAGTTGGCTCCTATGGTGCTGCTTGGTGGCATTGGATGCACTGAAACATAATGTCTCATGGGTTCTCATTTGGATTGTGGTCTGGGGAATGTGAGGGCCAGCCAATGGGAACAAGGCCTTCATCATCCATGAACTGCCTAGACATTCTGGCCACATGGAGTTCATGCATTGTCCTGTACCAGAAGGCCACCAGACCCACTATACCGGTGTAAGTTCTGATAATGAGTTTGAGAATGTCATCCATCATTCAGGGATCCATGTGACTATTATGTGGATATTTGTGTGCCCCGGCAAAGATATGCCTTTCCAGACAGGATAATGTTCACTATGGCATCTCCAGACTATTCCACATCTGTTTCTTATATTTGAAGAGAACGAGGCGCCAATGGTGGACCATCCACTTATGAAGCTCTCTGGTAAACTCCCATCTAGCTGCGCTGGGTTGTGAACACTAGTCTCACTACAGGTCATGGGTCTCTCATGCCACCATCACAGAATCTGTTTTAAAAAGTTAGATCAAAAGCCTATAGATCAGTAGACTGCTTGAACTCCATTTTTTACGATTCTGTAGTCCTTGGCAGTGGTCTCCTTTGCCTTCCTTGCACAGAGGTGCAGATGTCCGCTTTTAACAGCTCTCCTGATGTAATAGCCGTATCCTGGTGTATATATTTTATGCATAGATTGCATGAAAAACAGTATTTCAGTGTCTTTTCATATGCAAAAAATAAAAATCGCGTGGCAGTTTTCCCAAGCTTTTCTAGAAAAGCAGTCAGTGAAAATAAAAATCACATAGACGCCGTCCATATTTGTCTTTTTTTTTTTTTTTGTTTTTTTCTTTTTTCACTGACCCAATCACTTGTATGGGTGAAATATTAACGGTTTTGATCCAATTAGGGAACATGTTTTTTACTTGTGTAGTCCTGGGGAGTATAAAAAAAACCTGACCGCACTCCGCTAGAATTGATGTCTGAATTAGGTCTATGAGAGGGTTGTCTATAGTGTCTGATCATGCATTAACTATGAGTTTAATTTCCCTTGGTCATGCTACCATTATGCTTAGTAGTTATATATCTCCTTTTTTTCTTTTGTTTTTATAAAGTAGTTGTGAGGTTTTATCCTTTTTTTACTTTTATCTAAATTACAGTTAAGTACGTGAATCCACATATCCATGGTAATTTATTGAAGTGAGGAATAGACTGCGAACGATTAAATGCTGATATACTAATGTTTATTTGTGCATTTTATTCTGCTCTGATGATTCAGAGACGCTTTTCTTCAAAGTGATGAAGTTACTGCACTTATCAGGCACTTTGAGATTTTTACCTTCCCCCGATACACAGCCGATATGTTTGCCAAAAAGGAACTTGCAAAATATTTTCAGAGACAAGTGTGCAACTTGAATATTGTAATTTTATTAACTAAGCATTTATTTAATTAGATAATTAAAATAACTGTGCTAACAATTTAAAGGCCCACTGGATTTAGTGGCGACTTGTAGGTTTTTTTTTTTATTTCTATTTTTGTCTCTCAGAAGAACTTTATTAACATATTCACGTACTTTGGGAAATTAAAAGCTGAGCGACGTGACCATTCCAAGCCTTATTGTCTGTGCAGATGAAGTATGACAAAGTTTCCGCTTCCACCTTCCTGTGCCATGATGGTTGGTTGGCAGTTGTTCTGGCCTATGTAGAATGGCAGTAATTAGACTACGTTGCTTAATGGGTTTTTCTTAGTCCTTACTATTGTATTAAGTTTCATTACCAAAAAATTATCACATACTCTGACTGTTTAATGTTTTCTTTATAGTTTACAACAGATGGAAGCACTAATTGGGCTCAAGTGACCATGTCCAGGCCATTCATCTTTGGCCATGTACAATTTTTTGTTTATACTCATTAGATTTAGTTTTTACACATTTTACTAGAGCGAATTATTATTAGCATCATTAAAGAATATTTGTTCAGTATATTCAAAGCGTACTTGTCCTTTCACACGAAACTCGTTGAAAGTATGATCTTGCTACTTTTTAACCCCACAAGTTAAAGCTGATTTGGTGCAAATAACAGTCCAAAATACTCTAAAACTGTCCCTATTCCTATGCGTAGTATTTTGCCATCCACTCTTCATTACATCACATACTGCCAGCGCTATAGGTGTTGAGACTACCTTTCCCTCACTTGTCAGCAATTATTGTCCAATGACTTTCCTGCTTCTAATTGAAAGCTAATTTTTGTTGCTTTTCTGTTTGTCAAAGAGAATGCAAAGACCTGTCCCTACGTCCCGTAATCCGTCAATGCATCTGCTAGAGGCAGATTATGCTTTCCTTTTATGTTTTCCTATGAACAATGTACATTTTAATCAATAGATCTTGGAATAATAATAATTTCCACAATTGGATGTGTTTAAATAAAATGTTCCTGTGCTGAGATAATCTTATAAATGTGCCCCTGCTGTGTACTGTGTAATGGCTGTGTCTGACCGTACAGGAACAGGTCGGATCATACCACAGCTCCTGGGCAGGGGGTGAAGCAAAAGAGAATACAGACAGGACAGCATTTTTTTCCCTTTAGCAAATTCACAAGTACATTGGCAGCAATGAACATTCTCTGACCCTATTTAAGCATTTAATGAGCGCATGCAAATGTCATTGTGAAGGGAAAGGCGGCCGGGGTCAGGTGTGACACTTCCTATTGCAATTAGTGGATCCTGGCTTATTAGCTGTGTCTACAGGTGTTACTTGTCATAGTAATCTTGTCTCTGATGATAAGGCGCCTGCTGAAAACTGTTCCTTATAGGACAGGAAGTCTATGAAAGCCCCAGTGGCCAGTGTGAAAATTGCAAGATTTCTCAGATTAGTTTTTTTCATGAAATTTGTGGTATGTATGTGTATAATATATATGAATACAGTGGTGGCCAAAAGTATTGGCACCCCTGCAATTCTGTCAGATAATACTCAGTTTCTTCCTGAAAATGATTGCAATCACAAATTCTTTGGTATTATCTTCATTTAATTTATCTTCAATGAAAAAACACAAAAAGAATTGTCCTAAAGCCAAATTGGATATAATTCCACACCAAACCTAAAAAAGGGGGTGGACAAAAGTGTTGGCGCTGTTGGAAAAATCATGTGATGCTTCTCTAATTCGTGTAATTAACAGCACCTGTAACTTACCTGTGGCACCTAACAGGTGTTGGCAATAACTAAATCACACTTGCAGCCAGTTAACATGGATTAAAGTTGACTCAACCTCTGTCCTGTGTCCTTGTGTGTACCACATTGAGCATGGAGAAAAGAAAGAAGACCAAAGAACTGTCTGAGGACTTGAGAAACCAAATTGTGAGGAAGCATGAGCAATCTCAAGGCTACAAGTCCATCTCCAAAGACCTGAATGTTCCTGTGTCTTCCGTGCGCAGTGTCATCAAGAAGTTTAAAGCCCATGGCACTGTGGCTAACCTCCCTAGATGTGGACGGAAAAGAAAAATTGACGAGAGATTTCAACGCAAGATTGTGCGGATGGTGGATAAAGAACCTCGACTAACATCCAAACAAGTTCAAGCTGCCCTGCAGTCCGAGGGTACAACAGTGTCAAACCGTACTATCCGTCGGCGTCTGAATGAAAAGGGACTTATGGTAGGATACCTAGGAAGACCCCACTTCTTACCCCGAGACATAAAAAAGCCAGGCTGGAGTTTGCCAAAACTTACCTGAGAAAGCCTAAAACGTTTTGGAAGAATGTTCTCTGGTCAGATGAGACAAAAGTAGAGCTTTTTGGGAAAAAGCATCAACAGAGTGTACAGGGAAAAAAAAAGAGGCATTCAAAGAAAAGAACACGGTCCCTACAGTCAAACATGGCGGAGGTTCCTTGATGTTTTGGGGTTGCTTTGCTGCCTCTGGCACTGGACTGCTTGACCGTGTGCATGGCATTATGAAGTCTGAAGACTACCAACAAATTTTGCAGCATAATGTAGGGCCCAGTGTGAGAAAGCTGGGTCTCCCTCCGAGGTCATGGGTCTTCCAGCAGGACAATGACCCAAAACACACTTCCAAAAGCACTATAAAATGGTTTGAGAGAAAGCACTGGAGACTTCTAAGGTGGCCAGTAATGAGTCCAGACCTGAATCCCATAGAACACCCGTGGAGAGATCTCAAAATGGCAGTTTGGAGAAGGCACCCTTCAAATATCAGGGACCTGGAGCAGTTTGCCAAAGAAGAATGGTCTACAATTCCAGCAGAGCATTGTAAGAAACTCATTGATTACCGGAAGCGGTTGTTCGCAGTTATTTTGGCTAAAGGTTGTGCAACCAAGTATTAGGCTGAGGGTGTCAATACTTTTGTCTGGCCCATTTTTTGAGTTTTGTGTGAAATGATCAGTGATTTGATTTTTGCTTCATTCTCTTTTGTGTTTTTTCCTTGCAAGCAAATTAAATGAAGATGATAATACCAAAGAATTTGTGATTGCAATCATTTTCAGGAAGAAACTGGGTATTATCTGACAGAATTGCAGGGGTGCCAATACTTTTGGCCACCACTGTATGTGTGTGTGGTCTCTGTGATGTAGCCTGGAGTGTTTCTCTAGTGCACGCATGCACGAAGAGGATCGTTTGTTGCACCTGGGAGCCGGGTTACAGGTAGCTAGGAGAGAAGGGTGGGTCCAGCTACCCACATACCTCACCTCTGGGTTTGGTTACAGCCTATATAATGGAGGCTGTTGTTTGGCACGTGGTCTGTGTTTGGAGGGAGAAGGCCTCCTGTGTGTGTTTCCAGACTGAGCTGTGTGCTGGATACGTACCAACCTGTGTGACCATAGGTCCGGTTTACCAAAGACTTTGCTTAAAGGACTATTTTTCTTTGTTTTAGCGTATATAAGTGTGTGTGTGTGTGTGTGTGTGTGTGTGTGTGTGTATAGATCTGTCTGTCCTGTCCTGTCTCGCCTGTCCTGTCCTGTCTCGCCTGTCCTGTCCTGTCTCGCCTGTCCTGTCCTGTCTCGCCTGTCCTGTCCTGTCTCTGCTGTCCTGTCCTGTCTCGCCTGTCCTGTCCTGTCTCTGCTGTCCTGTCCTGTCTCGGCTGTCCTGTCCTGTCTCGGCTGTCCTGTCCTGTCTCGGCTGTCCTGTCCTGTCTTGGCTGTCCTGTCCTGTCTCGCCTGTCCTGTCCTGTCTCGCCTGTCCTGTCTCGCCTGTCCTGTCTCGCCTGTCCTGTCTCGCCTGTCCTGTCTCGCCTGTCCTGTCCTGTCTCGCCTGTCCTGTCCTGTCTCGGCTGTCCTGTCCTGTCTCGCCTGTCCTGTCCTGTCTCGGCTGTCCTGTCCTGTCTCGGCTGTCCTGTCCTGTCTCGGCTGTCCTGTCCTGTCTCGGCTGTCCTGTCCTGTCTCGCCTGTCCTGTCTCGCCTGTCCTGTCTCGCCTGTCCTGTCTCGCCTGTCCTGTCTCGCCTGTCCTGTCTCGCCTGTCCTGTCTGTCTGTCCTGTCTGTCCAAGCTAGAAAAGTTAAAAAAAGAGAAAATTAGGAATTGGTTGTTACCTGCAGATGGCTTTAACGTTGGGCTCAATAACCAAATGACAAAGGCAATTGCATGTATGAAAGCCAAAGGAGCTGCTCCTAAAAATGTATGCAGTTGGCTGAATGGTTTCCTTTCAACTGTACAATAATTGTTGGATGCAGTTAAATGATTTATTCTAAATTGCTGCTGTTTTCTATGTGAAATTTTTGCTCATGCCCTATAATGCTTGAGCCGCTGAGTCAGTTTACTTGCGTAAAAGGCAATACAATGCAGTGCATTTTGTTTGTGGGTAGGAAATTGCATGACAGATTAGAGATGCTTTCCTTGTAACATTTTGTTCCACTTGTCATGTTGGTAAATTTGTAGATCTCAAGTAGTGGGGGGGGAAATGAGTCCTCCCTATGTGAAACATAATTTCGTTCATCTGTAAAACTAATTTTCTGTTTTCTAAAGAGGAGACCTGTGCACTATTCAACTGTAAAGCCCAAATAAACAGTGCGACTGCAATACTTTGGTCAGTTATGATGTCCATGGTAGTCAAGTAGAAGATCTCTGGGGGTGGATGTTCCTTTTGGAAAATAGGACATTGAAAATAATGACTTCTATTATTTATCAAAGTGACTGTTGGCCTCAAATGCTCCTGTAGACTCTAAGTTCCCCTCAATGAGCATTTGCTATGTATTTTCGTTATGCCAAAAAACACTCTTACAATGGGATTTATAGAAATTTCATCCCTACAGTTTTTTTTGTTGTTTTTTTCACGCTTCATAAAAAAATCCGCAACATGTAAATTTTTATTTTTTGTTGCCGTTAAAGTGCATTTAATTTGTGTATTTTCCCCATATAGACTTGAATGAGATGAGGAAAATCCTGACCTACTACAAACAGATGTGTATTTATTACCGTATTTTTCGGACTATAAGACGCACCTAGGTTTTAGAGGAGGAAAATCTAAAAAAAAAAAAAATGTAAGCAAAAAATGTGGTCATGATGCACTTTTAAGGGGGAGGGGGTCTTCTGCTGACACTGGTATATGGGTAATGTCCCCCAATTCTGACAATATCCCCCATCCTGGTATACATACCGCCCCCCTTCCTTTTATACGTGGTCCCCATCCCCATCCTGGTATGCCTGGCATCCCTCCATTCTGGTATGCATGGCACCCCCTCATCCTTATCCTGGTATGCATAGCACCCCTCATACCTATCCTAGTATGCATGGCACCCCTAATCCCTGTCCTGGTATGCGTGGCACCCCTAATCCCTGTCCTGGTATGCGTGGCACCCCTAATCCCTGTCCTGGTATGCGTGGCACCCCTAATCCCTGTCCTGGTATGCGTGGCACCCCTCATCCCTGCCCTGGTATGCGTGGCACCCCTCATCCCTGCCCTGGTATGCGTGGCACCCCTCATCCCAATCATGCTGCACATTAAAAAAAAAATAAACACTCCTACTCACCTTCTCTCCTCCAGCGCTGCGTCCTGTCTGCCTGCACTGATCTCTTCATGTGAGCCGCGCATGACGTCACTGCCATGCGCGGCTCACAAGGAGAGATTAGCTGCCGGAAGTCACTGCTCCCCACGCCGGAACTGTGCGCGGGGACCAGTGACTTCACTCTCCTTCATAGCCGGCACACAGCGGAGCGGCGCTGCGGCTCCTGCTGCTGCCGGCTATCTCCTGTGCCCGCTCATTAAAGGGCATGAATATTCACCCCCTCCCCACGCCCATGGGCATTGAGAGAGGTTGAATATTCATGCCCTTTAACAGCGGGCACAGGAGATAGCCGGCAGGAGCCGCAGCGCGGCTACACTGTATACCGCTATTAAGGAGCATGAATATTCAGTGCTCCCCACTCCCCATGGGCGTAGGGAGCAGTGAATAATCATTCATTTTCTTTAGCAGCGAGGACAGTGTAGGCGGCTGCTGCCTCCTGTGCCCCGCTCCTCCACCGATACCGCTTCCCCACACCACACATAAATATATACCCCCCCCCCCCCAACATTCGGACTATAAGACGCACCCTCCATTTTCCTCCAAAATTTTGGAGGAAAAAAGTGCGTCTTATAGTCCGAAAAATACGGTATGTTTCTGCAGTGAATTGTCTCTTCAGAGAGGAAGAGAACTAGAACTCTAGCGCCACCTACAGGAAGTAGCAATCCTAAAATTCAGTAGTGACCCTTTAACGAGCCTTATCACTTGACTTAGGATAAAAAGCCAAACCAGAATCTTAATTTGCAGACTGTGTTTCAGGGTACTGCCCCTCATCAGTGCAAAGTGTGAGTTCTGGTTTGGCTGAATGAGAAACGTCAGACCGGTATCTAGGCGTAATATCAGGGCTGCGGAGTCGGTAAGCCAAACCCCCGACTCAGACTCCTCAATTTCCATGCCTCCGATTCCATGACTCCGACTCCCTCATACATGGCTCATGTTTAAGTAAATCTACTGCAGAACACATTTTTCTCAGCTAAAAGTCTAGACCCTTAGATCAGCAATAGGACAGACATTTATAGGACATTTCATAACTTTCCCAAATTCTTATGAAAAAATATTCCCCACAAACTGCATTGAACTACTGTACCCAATTTATTATATATTTTAGGAGTTGGTCCATCTTATACCGGCTCCAACTCCACGACCGTGGGTAGTATTTCTCCTTGCTGAGAGTGACGTGTTACACACTAAAAACACTTGTAATCCGCTTATGACTTTATCAGTAAAGTTTTATCAAAGTCAAGTAACGGTTTCCAGAACAAAGCATTTTAATTTAAAACATGACATAGTACTCTAGTTCACCCAATTGCTGCAGAGTATCTACTGCAATAAAAACCAGGGCTGTGGAGTTGGTAAGCCAAACCTCCTCCTCCTCATTATCCCTGATGCCACGACTCCGACTCCACCGCACTGCCTCACTACTGAGCGTGTACATAAAGTGTGATCAGGAAAAGAACAGACATTTATAGGACATTTCATAACTTTCCCAAATTGTTATGAAAACATTTACAGCACACCCTGCATTGTACTACTGTACCCAATTTATTATATATTTTCAGAGTCGGTCCATTTTATACCAAATTCACCAAAGTCCACAGCTCTGATAAAAACACATTAAATACTCACCATGATAGCTTAAAGGGATATTCCCATCTCCAAGATCCTATCCCAATATATAGTAGGTGTAATAATATTAGCAAATACCTCCAATTAGAAATGTAGTATAGTGCTTTTGATTTACTATCTCTTTCCCCATGTGCAGGCATTACAGGACCTTAGGTATCCATGGTTACGTCCACTGATCAAGTCAGTTAGCTAGTTGCTAGTGGTCGTAACCATGGATACCTAAGGTCATGCAATGCCTGCACATGAGGAAAGAGATAGTGGATCAAAAATACTACACTACATTTCTAATTGGAGGTATTTTCTAATATTACTATTATTGCACCTACTACATATTGGGATAGGATCTTGGAGATGGGAATACCCCTTTAAGCTTCATTTACACTGCAAGATAATCGTCAACAAGTGTTTTTAAAAACGCTCGTTACATGATTATCTTGGCATATAAACAGACTGCTTGTCGTCAGAGCAAAACACTTGTTCAGAGGGTGAAATGATCTTTGGCGCAGCTAAAAAGTAAATCATCGTTCTCTGCCTCGCATCTTCCTGATAAACAGGACTCACTGCCAGGAACTATGGTAGACTATGTGCACTGAGCGATATAGTGTAGATCGCTCAGTTCACATCATTTACTTTGGTCTGCCTGTGTAAACATGCATTTAAGCAACCACCGAAAAATTAAGTTTACCGATCAGCGGTCGTATCTTGCCGCCAATCGGTCCATGCAAATGGACCCGTGGCTTGTCTCCTGTCTGATAAAAAGCATTGAGAGTTGCCAAGACAAAACAATGACTGTTAGGCCTCAATCAGACCTCAGGGATACTCCTCATAGGCAAAAAACAATCTTGAGTTTCATCAGCTTTTCTTTTTTTTTTCGTCAGTTTTTCCTCCAATGGAAAAAGGGTTTTTCATCCTTCTCATAACCAACAGTCGGAGAAAATGGACAGCACATAAATGACAAGTGAATGCAGTCCGATTTTATTTTTTTCTCCACGGACCCATAGACTTGCATTTACAATTTTGATTTCAGAATTTGACTAAGATTTAACATGCCTTACCCCCTTTGCTTGTTTTTGGGCGAATGTTATTTTATCCGAGAGTTTTCTTATTACGAATGGCACACTGCAGGGTTGCCATCTCTCGCCCCTAATTTTTATTCTTGCCCTGGAGCCCTTCCTTTTGTTTGATCCAACCCAGATATTATGACCTTCAAAACATTATGTTCAAAACATTTCTTATTAAAAATTGCAGCCTACACGGATAACCTGTTATTTTACATCATTAACCCGATCGTATCACTTCCCAGTTTAAAGTTGGCGTTTAAAAGATACCTCCTCATCTAACTTAAAAATAAATTTGTCTAAATCCGAGGCCATAAACACAAGGGTACGTGCCCACGATCAGGAATAGCCGCCTTTTGGACACAGGTCACCTGCGCTGCATCCAAGACGCTGCGTTCTAAATTACAAGCCCAGTGGATGGGATTTATAGAAATACCGTGCGCACTGTACTTCCTATTAGACACTGCGTAAACTCACCCACGACGCAGGTTTGAGCCGCAGCACGTCAGTTTCTGTTGCGGAGACTCTAGTCTCCACAACAGGAATTTTCACAATAGAATGTATTAGATGCGGTAACTCCGCATGGTTAAATAAACACATGCAGATTTACCTGCGTGATTAGAACGCAGAGTTTTGGATGCAATGAATATACGCTGCTATTGCCTGATCGTGGGCATATACCCTTAATCTTCCAATTAATTTAGTTTCCTCCCTACAAAGCTTGCTTAAATTCTGTTGGTCCTATTCCATCTCCATTATCTCCCATTAATGGTTCTTTGGATTCCCCCCCCCCCCCAGGTTTGTCAGGCTCCGTTTTTCAGCTCTGGATCTCTCTGGGTAGGTTTCGGGCTAATTAAATTGGCGCAAACAATGACTGGCCAGCACTAGAGGCTCTACAAGGTATTGTGGATCCTTCTCTGCAGGGAATGTGACGTTCCCTACCAAATTATGCCCAATATATATGAAGCCTTACAGCATTTGAGAATCTCTGCGTGGTAGAGGGTACGATTCACCATACATGGTCTTCCGTATATTCTTTACTGGTTAACCTACTGGATCAGTTTTCTCCCAGATTTTTAACACAATGGGAGGCTGATTTGGGCAGTCTCTTTCCAAGGAACAGAAAGTTAAGGTGTTGTCTTTAGCACATAAAGAATCCATAAGTTCTCATCTGAAGGAATCCAATTATAAACTCTTGTCAAGGTGGTATAAGGTCCCTTCCAAATTAAACAAAATGTTCCCCTCCGTTGACTCAAGGTGCAGGAGATGTAGATCTTCTGAGGGTGATTTTCCTCACATTTTTTTTTTGTCCTGCCCAGTATTACAACCTTTTTGAACTAAAGTGAAAAGCATAATCAGATCTTTCACAGGACATCTATCCAAAGTGGGTCCTGAACTGTTCCTCCTACAGCTTAACGAGCCCTTGGTGTCCTCCTATAAATGTTCTCTTCTACAATTTTTAGCAATTGCTGCCAGAGCCTGCATTCCTTTGTGTTGGAAGAAAGCTAATCCACCAAGCTTTTGAATTTCTAAAGTCAACGATCCAATGTACGTGGAAGACTTGAGCTGGGGAGCGGGAAAGAGGGAATTAACAAGGAATCCTAGCCAGTGACCCAAGAGGCAATCAAGTCAAGGTTTCGGAGAGCAATAGGCTTCCGTACTCACTAAAGTGCTGGAACTCCATCCAATAAAACCAAATTTTAAAGAAAGCCTCCTATCTGCTGTAGAGTTAAGACTTTTCCCTTGTTAGTTCCCTCTTTCCTGCTCCCCTGCTCACACACCACCTTTTTCTTTCTCCTCCTCCTCCCTTTTCTTGCTCTCTGCTTCTTTTCTAATTCTTTACTTTAAAATGAAAAATCTTGATGAAACCATGTACCGCACTGTGTAATTTTGATTATACTACTGTTTATCTTATTATATGAGAACTTTGAATTTTCTTTTGATTTGACGATCATGTGGTATTACTGTAATGTAGTGATTCAGTATGCACCTGTCAAGTAACTTGTGCTATTGCTATTCTGGTTATGTTTCTATTTAATCTATAAATTAAGAATTAACCCCTTCAGCACCTTGGGTTTTTCCCGTTTGTGCATTTTCTTTTTTTGCTCCCCTTCTTCCCAGAGCCATAACTTTTTTCCCCCCCCCCCACCAATATAGCCATGTGAGAGCTTGTTTTTTGCTGGATGAGTTGTACTTTTGAACGACACCATTGATTTTACCATATAATGTACTGGAAAACAGGAAACAAATTCCAAGTGCGGTGCAATTCCACAGTTTTATTTTGGGTTTGTTTTTTTACCATGTTCACTAAATGCCAAAACTGTCCTGTCATTCTGATTCTCCAGGTCATTACAAGTTCATAGATGCCAAACATGTAGAGTTTTGTTTTTTTATGTGGTAAAAAAAATCCAAGGTTTTTGTAAAAATAAATAAATTAAAAATTAAAGGCGCAATTTTCCTAAACCCGTAGCTTCTCCATTTACCAGGATCTGGGGCTGGGCGAGGGCTTATTTTTTGCTTGCCAAGCTGACGTTTTTATTAATACCATTTTGGGCTAGATATGATGTTTTGATCACCTGTTGCATTTTAATTGCAATGTTGCTACGACCCAAAAAAAAACCAAAAAAACATTTCTGGCTTTTTTTTTTTTCTTCTTGTTACGCCGTTTATCAATTGGATTCATTCTTTTTATATATTGATCAGTAGATTCTGAACTCGGCGATACCAAATATATTTTAATTTTTTTTATTTTGAATGGGACGAAACGGGGTGATTTGAACTTTTATATCTTTTTTTATTTATTTATTTTTTTTTTTGAAAACTATTTACTTTTACATGCTTCTCCATGGGAGACTTGAAGCTGCGATCACCCTATCACTTGTGTCACACATAGCAGGGCTCATCTGATGCCGATGCAGACGGGCGGCGGAGCTAATGACGCGCTTCCGGCCCGATCATGTTAAATGCTGCTGTCAGAGATTGACATTTAACAAGTTAACAGCTGCGTGTGGATCGCGATTCCACCCCCGGCTGTTAGGGGCACATGTCGGCTGATGAAATCAGCTGTCATGTGCCGAAAAAATGCAGGCTCATCGCTGTAGCCCGCACCAAAAAGGAGGAGGCGACCTATGGCATACCGATATATGTCATAGGTCATAAACGGGTTAAAGAGAAAAAGAAATTGAACATGCGTACCTCTGATTTTGTGTGGACCACTCTTTCTGCAAAAATACAAGTGAACCACCCCATAGACTAGACTACAATGGGAAAACCACAGAACTTGTACGAGAAAAAACTGAATGAGTCTTAAATTGATAAATAATCTTAAAGGATTATTACCAACATTGGAAATTATTACCTATCTGTATTATGTGACTGCTTTCACCGATCCCAATAACTGGGCTCTTGAATGTCCCCGTCAGAATGGCGTGGTGGCCATCACTCTACTCATTCTCTGTGGGACTACTAGAAAAAGCTGAGTGCTGCACTTGTCTATTTAGAGAATGGAGCATTAGTGCTCATGTGTGGCCACCGCTCCAATAGGGCATTTGAGAGCAATGTGGATTATTAGGGGTCCCAGTGGTTGGACCCCCATCAGTCAAAGTTTTACTTATCCTGTGGATAGGTAATACACTAACAGACTGCTGCCATCCTTATTGTTGAGCATGCTCGATATACAGGGTGGTCTAAAAGTAGGTGGACAGAAAGTGTAATAAGGTTATGAAGGGGGAGATTTATCAAACATGGTGTAAAGTGAAACTGGCTTAGTTGCCCTTAGCAACCAATCAGATTCTTTTGGGGAGTACTCAAGGACAAAGTTTATAGTCGAAAACCAAAAAGTGTCAGTGATTTGAAAAATTACATGAGATGCATTTCAAGAAATTAATACCCAAAGAGACTTGTGCAAAAGAGGCCGACTTCAAAGCTGTGCAAATCACCTGCGTTGATAAAATTTAAGGGCTTTTGTATTATTGTTCAGAATAAAATTTAATTGTCAATGTTATGCTTGTGTTAGTAACATTTATTTTGATTTATATATAAAATTATATTTATTTTCTCGCCACCTACTTTTGGACCACCCTGTATAGACTGATTTGAGTATGTGTGTGTGTGTGTGTGTGTGTGTATATGTGTGTGTATATATATATATATATATATATATATATATATATATATATATATATATATATATATATATATATGTATATATATATATATATATATATATATATATATATATGTATATATATATATATATATATATATATGTATATGTATATATATATATATATATATATATATATATATATATATATATATATATATATATATATATATATATATATATATATGTATGTATATGTATATGTATATATATATAATATATATCTCAAAAAAATAAAGGGAACATTCAAATAGCACATCCTAGATCGGAATGAAATATTCTCATTGAATACTTTGTTCTGTACAAAGTTGAATGCGCTGACAATAAAATCACACAAAAATCATCAATGGAAATCAAATTTATTAACCAATGGAGGCCTGGATTTGGAGTCACCCCCAAAATTAAAGTGGAAAAACACACTACAGGCTGATCCAATTTTGATGTAATGTCCTTAAAACAAGTCAAAATGAGGCTCAGTATTGTGTGTGGCCTCCACGTGCCTGTATGACCTCCCTACAATGCCTGGGCATGCTCCTGATGAGGTTGCGGATGGTCTCCTGTGGGATCTCCTCCCAGACCTGGACTAAAGCATCCGCCAACTCCTGGAAAAAAGTCTGTGGTGCAACGTGACGTTGGTGGATGGAGCGAGACATGATGTCCAAGATGTGCTCAATCGGATTCAGGTCCTGTGCGGCCCTCCAAAGAAATGCCACCCCACACCATTACTGACCCACTGCCAAACCGGTCATGCTGAAGGATGTTGCAGGCAGATCGCTCTCCACGGTGTCTCCAGACTGTCACGTCTGTCTCATGTGCTCAGTGTGAACCTGCTTTCATCTGTGAAGAGCACAGGGCGCCAGTGGCGACTTTGCCATTCCTGGTGTTCTGTGGCAAATGCCAAGCGTCCTGCATGGTGTGGGGTTGTGAGCACAACCCCCATTTGTGGACGTCGGGCCCTCATACCACCCTCATGGAGTCGGTTTCTAACAGTTTGTGCAGGCACATGCACATTTGTGGCCTGCTGGAGGTCATTTTGCAGGGCTCTGGCAGTGCTCCTCCTGTTCCTCCTTGGACAAAGGCGTTGGTAGCGGTCCTGCTGCTGGGTTGTTGCCCTCCTACGGCCCCCTCCGCGTCTCCTAGTGTACTGGCCTGTCTCCTGGTAGCGCCTCCAGCCTCTGGACACTATGCTGACAGACACAGCAAACCTTCTTGCTACAGCTCGCATTGATGTGCCATTCTGGATGAGCTGCACTACCTGAGCAACTTCTGTGGGTTGTAGAGTCCGTCTCATGCTACCACGAGTGTTGAAGCACAACCAACATTCAAAAGTGACCAAAACATCAGCCAGAAAGCATTGGTACTGAGATGTGGTCTGTGGTCCCCACCTGCAGAACCACTCCTTTATTGAGGGTGTCTTGATAATTGCCAATAATTTCCATCTATTATCTATTCCATTTGCACAACAGCATGTGAAATTGATTGTCAATCAGTGTTGCTTCCTAAGTGGACAGTTTGATTTCACAGAAGTTTGATTTACTTGGAGTTATATAATGTTTGTGTTCCCTTTATTTTTTTGAGCAGTGTATATATGTAATATATATAATTAATATATATAATAAAAAAATGTGTGTATATATAATATTCCCTACACATAAACATGTATTATCCAACATTCTTTTCTTTACCAGATTATTTTCCATGAAAAGTCAGTGTGTAACACAAAGCCAAAGCACAAAAAGGAAAATGAGGGGTGAGGTTGAAACATGAGAATAATATTAAAATTAAAAGATAAGCTTAGTTGCGAACTCAATGAAGGGATCAACTTAGATAAAATCAGAAAAGACAGGCAGGAAATGACTAAGGAACGATCAAGGACCTAGGACCGTGTCAGCTTTACATTAAACATTTAAAAAGCTTTTCATCATGTGCACACAGTGCTCTTTTCTGTGGTGGATAAAAGTATGGAATTTGCTTGAACTTTTTTGTTTTACCCCTCCTATGCATCTTGTTTCCTTTGGACATTGGGTAGTAACAACAAAAAAAATCCTAGTCTGCAGTGTTCTGTAAAGCAGTGTCTGTAATACAATCTGTGCTTCATGCACAAAAAAAGATTGTTTTTGAAGCCATGAATTTATCCCATAAGTTATTTGACCATGTGGCCACCAAAGAAAGCTGAGCAGACCCAATAGGATTAAACATTTATTAAAGCACCACGTCAGTATCATTTTTTTTTTTTTTCCAGTGCTGGAGTGGTGCCATTAATGTAAGATCCCTGACCCTAGTCATAAATTTACAAATCTCGGTCTTCAGCTCTTCCTGGTGCCACTCCGGTCCTGCGTCGTCATCTTGTGACCGAAACGTCAGAGTTAACGGACACAAGCTTTCAATGCAAGTCTGAGAGCCTCCCTCTGGCCTGGCCTGCTATCTGGCATGTCACAAACTACTGGAGACCGACTGGAGCTGCGTCGATAACAGATGAAGATGGCAGCTGGTAAGGGTAATGCTAAGGGCAGGGAACTTGGATTAGTGACACTACTCCAGCACTGCATTAAAAAAAAAAAAATGTTTGGTGCTTCAAATATCATCAAAACGCTACCGAGAAAATTCGCATTTAGATTTTGCCATGTCTCTGAAACACGGACTGTGGTCACATCACAACGCCAGGCTCGACCATCGGGTCTCCAGATCTGACTTAACTGCCTTGAAGGTTTGTAGGAGCTCTGGTCAGGAGACCAGGCCCCCTGTTGCAATGCAAGCATGGTTTGTGTTTCAGACATGTAAAGCAAACATTGACCTCTGTTGTGGATTTGATATCCACTGCATGTCAAATTGTGCTGCAGTATTTCACCCTTTTCACGCCTTACATTGTAATAAGCAGAGAATTTTATGAAATTTGTTGTGGACCTTTTCGTTTATAGAATTATTTGTTTTCCACTCTTCTATCACTATATTTTTCGTCTTCAACTATTCGTTTTTCTCATCTATATCACCCTTCATGGCAAGAATATTTATTCTATGCTTTGTCTGAGGTGTCCTTTACGCCACTTTTAAATCTTTGTTGCCGATCCATTGTGAATAAACCTGCCTTAATTTGAGCTTGTAATGGCTCCTTTCCAGAGGGTATCCGTGTGGTCACATCGCCATGTATAATGAGTTGACTTACAAAACTGTTTTGAATAAAGAACAAGTCAAATCTCAGGCGCCGAAGATGAGGTTCATCTATAGCCGTCATTATTTGTATATGTGGACAGCGTTATGTGGGAACTTAATTGTTTTTGAAGTTCCTAGAAAGTTGTTACCTGCGATCAAAAATGTGAATAGCTCCTTTGTTTCTCTTATTTGCTATATCTTTCTAGAGAATATTTGCCTTATGGAATTAGAATAACATCTGCTAATTATGTACCACAAATGGTAGTTACCGAATACGCTTAAAGTTTACTTTTACGATTTCACGTTTCTAACATTTTAGGCTTTCTTTGGTAAGGTACAGCTTGCAGCATTGATCCAACGAAGCCTTATTTATGGTTTTGTGGAAACATTTGCCATATGTGCCTATACAAATCCAAATGGCTGAGTTGAACAGTGACCCCAAAAGAAATAGCTGCTCATATATTATTTTGAGTAAATCATGATTAATGTCTCTGGACTTGGTTATCTTCTGACTCTTACAGCCATTGACCCTTTGGCTTTTAAATTCTGAAGTATTGTACATGGCTTACAACGTAAGCTAAAAAGTACAAAGAGTCAGCAATAGAAATTAGAATATCTCAATTTATAGTGATCATTCATTAATATGAAAATATACAAGTCTGTGGACCAGATAGCAAAGCAGTGTCTGCAAAATAGAAAAAGGAATAAAAATAATAAAGTTTCAGATACCTGAATGACAGCAGTAGAGGCGATCCAGCTCTTCGTCTTCAAAGCTCATGTTCCACTATTGGCACATTACTAAATTGTGACATCCAGAAATCATAATAATGCACGCTTTTCACTCAAAACTGAAATATCTGCCATCTTTAAAACAATACAAGTGTTATTTTTGGACAGCCTTATGACCCCTTAATGAAACCCAGGGCACTTCACACACAGTGAGTTTGATGGCCAATACACATCTGTCACAATCCGAGGAATTTCCCATTGATTTATAAGTGTTGTATTCGCCACATGGGGTGCCGTCCTTCATAGAATATCCTTACAAGTAGCCTTTTGTGCCCCCCTGCGTGTTTGGTGCCATTTGATTTTTGTCAGGACGCGCTCTACTGGTTTCTGTGAATTTGGGTGGAGAAAGGTAGTGGATGGCGACAATAGCAGCTGCTTCTTGGGACACCTTATAAATTATGACACCCATTGTTATTGTGCAGCATGTGGGGTCACAGCGTAAATGAACTTACAAAAAGTGAGGAGCTGTAGTTTTTTTTTTTTTTTACCCTGATGCAGTCCCAGATGTGGAGCTGATTGCAGAAATGTTGGTTTTAATAAAAATTATGCAAAATCACTTGTATATTATACAAGAAATTACATTGGTCACATGAAGACTATCATTTTTGGGAGTTTTTGGATGAGCAGTAGGTTTATCTTGTGATGGATGACTACATCAAGCGATTTCAGCCGTTGTGGCTGGTCTTTCTGATTTTAATATACTTTCATTACCCAATGCGTACGGATTAGCATGTTTCTAAGAGTATAATTTGCAGTAATTTGTTTTCTTGATATACATTGATGACCACTTTTTTGGGCAAACCTGCAGTTTCCTAGTTCAGCTCCCCGTTTATCAAAAAAGGGTGTTTTTAACAGGAGACCCACATTATAATTTGAGGTCATTTTAAGAGTTAAAAAATCATGTGTTATTGCAAAGTTATTCTAGGTTTACACATGCCGTTCATCGCTATTAAATGGCCGCTGACAGCGCATGTAAGTTAATTTAATGATCATTTATCGGCCTGTTTGCACCAGGCGACAAAACTTCAGTTCGCACGGAGTGAAGGCCAGTATGATTGCTTTGTGTGCGCAGAATATCGTTGTTCTCTGCAGCACATGGCCTGTTTACACAGTACAATATGCTGCTGGTAACTCTGATTTTCAAGCAATTTTAAAAAATAAATTCCCGCAATGAGTGAGCTGATAGTCTGGAGCAAGCAGTCACATGAATGCACGATTCCCAAATATCAACCCATCTAAAATCCACTAGAAATAACAGAAGCCACTTTCTCCTTCATATCCCTTTTTCTCTATTGTCCTTTTTTCATTTTTTTTCACATTTTGCAGGATGAGTTGTATTTTTTATTTTAATGCCACCATTTAATTTTCCTTTAAGTGTATTAAAATATTCTTTGTGAAGTGGTATTAAATAAAATAAAAAAATAAATAAAAAAAAATTGGCAGAGTAGTACATTTTTTTTTTTTTTTTATATATATTTTTTTCGTATTTAATATGTAGCTTATAATAGAATTTTTGGTCACTTTGTCTCTCAAAAAAATTTAATTTAATTTATTTGCCTTTTCTGGCATTGCTATGGCTTTGCAGTATGTTGTCCTGTCAACATTCCCCTCTGGCAGGGCTTATCTAATGTATATCCTCCTTAGGCTGTGTGCCCACGATGCAGAAATGCTCCTGATTGTTTCTGCATCTTCCTGGCAGAAAAAACGCATGCGGATTGTACATGCGGATTGTACATGCGTTTTTCCTGCCAGGGACATGCGGAAGTGAAGCGTTCTTCACATGCTATTTCACATGCGGGTTGTCAAGCGCTTTCCAAGCGATTTTAGCATCACTTGGAAAGTGCTTGACAACTTGGTCACACTATATAAATCCATGCAACCGGCATGGATTTATATAGTGTGACCGAAAGAATGGTAAAAAATGAATAACAAATATTATACTTGCCTTCTGATGGCCCCCGGTGTCCTTATCCGATGCGTCCGGTGTCTCGTGGTTGTGTAAAAGGACCTGCCATGACGTCATTTAGTCATGTGATGGGTCACGCGACCTCAATCAGCGGTTGCGTGACCTGTCACATGACTAAATGACGTCATGGCAGGTCCTTTTAAACCATCGCGAGCTGCCGGGAAGCCAGGACTGATCGCTGAGGAGACCAGGTGCCATCAGAAGGCAAGTATAATGTATTTATTTTATTTCATTTTTTTTTTTCACAGGTTCTATGGTACCCGGGTCTGGAGGAGAGTCTCCTCTTCTCCAAACCCGGGTACCATCCGCACATTGAATCTCTTAATATCCGCATGTGCACATGTAGTGATGCGGATATTATGCGATTCAATGCAAGTCAATGGCGGCAAAAACGCCGCGATTCCGCAAAATAATTGGTAGTGCTGCGTATTTTTCCGCAATGATAATCTGCAGTGGAAATTTCCGCAGCATGTACACAGCACATGCGGATTATCATTGGGGACCATGGCAGACCTTCTACCAAGTGTTTTTTATGCGTTTCTGTAGCGGAATTGCCGCTGCGGAAATGCTTAAACGCTTAGTGGGCACACAGCCTAAAACAGATTGCTTCATCTGGATTACCTTTTTAAAAGAAATATGGGTGCATGATTATGGTAATTTTTATAACTGTTAAAATGTGCTGTTGGGTAGAAAACAAATGTGAAGCAATGCACATAAATAAAATGTACAACCGTGAGAGCTTCCTGCTTGACAAATCATCCCATCATTACATCTGTATTTTAGGGTAGATCCATTTTACTTCATGCATACAAACCTTAGGACGTTAAGCGTTTCATCCTTTCCATCGGACACCAAGCATTGTGAACTTATTTTCCCCACTGTAGATTGGATACTAAGTATTTGATACTGTAGATTTTTCAAGTTTTCCCACCTACAAAAAATGGAGAGGTCTGTAATTTTTACCGTATGTTCACTTCATCTGTGAAAGGATCTAAATATAAAAAAACAGAAAATCACATTATATGATTTTTAAATAATTAAGTTGTATTTTATTGCATGAAATAAATATTTGATCACCTACCAACAAGAATTCTGCCTCTTACAGACCTGTTCTTTTTTCTTTAAGAAGCCCTCCTACTCTGCAGTAATTACCTGAATTAATTGCACCTGTTTGAACTTGTTACCTGTATAAAAGACAACTGTCCACACATTAAATCACACTCCAACCTCTCCACCATGGCCAAGACCAAAGAGCTGTCTAAGGACACCAAGGACAAAATTGTAGGCAAGCAGCTTGGTGAGAAGGCAACAACTGTTGGCGCAATTATTAGAAAATGATAGAAACACAAGATGGCTGTCAATTTTCCTTGGTCTGGGGCTCCATGCAAGATCTCTCCTTGTGAGGTAAGGATGATTCTGAGAGCGGTCAGGAATCAGCCCAGAACTACACGGGAGGACTTGGTCAATGACCTGAAGAAAGCTGGGACTACAGTCTCAAACATTACCTTTAGTAGCAAACTACGCTGTCATGGATTAACCGCTTCCAGACCGCCCACTGTACATAAATGTCGGCTCTGTCTGGGCTCTGTGCAGTGCCGACGTTTATGAACGGTTGGTGGTCTCGCAGCCCTCAGGACCCGCAGGGTCCTGCAAGTGCTGCGGTTGCAGTTCAGAGCGAAAGCTCTGACAGGGGACATCATCGGGACCTGATTGGATCAGGTCCCAATGATGTTAACCCTTTGCTATCTTCTATATGCCGCGATCTATAGTGATCGCGGCATTTAGAAGATAGTGAGAGGAGAGGGGGTCGTCCACTTAACTCTCCGAAGGCCCCCTGATGTCTTCCAGGACCTGCCGTTATGGCAGCCAGAGGTCACATGACCGCCTCGGGATCTGCCATATATGGTGTCCTGCTAGGCTCAGCCTGCAGCTGAACTCTAGCAGGAGACACTGACTGTGAATCAGTCAGCAAAGCTCTCATGCAATGCAATACATGTCTATTGCATTGCATGAGAACAGTGGTTAGAAAAATAAAAATTAATGTCCCATACAGGGACTAAGTAAAAATGTAAAAAGTCAAAAAAATGTTTTCAAACTGTTAAAAAAAAAAATCACAAAATAAATAAAATATTAAACCAATAAATCCGTATATTTATGCAAAAACAATAAAAGTACACATATTTGGTATCGCCGCGTCCGAAACAACCCGATCTATAAAACTGTCACACTAATTAACTCCTTCTGTGCACACCGTAATAAAAATAAATAAAAAACTGAGCAAAAAACTATGCTTTTTCATCATATCGCCAAACAAAAAGTGGAAAAAAATGCGATCAAAAAGCAAAATGGAAATAAAAATGGTACCGCTGAAAACGTCATCTTGTTCCGCAAAAAAAAGCTGCCATACAGCTCCATCAGCTGAAAAATAAAAAAGTTATAGCTCTCAGAATAAAGCGATGCAAAAAAAATATTTTTTCTATAAAATTGTTTTATTGTGTAAAAGCGCCAAAACAGAAAAAAAAAATACAGTAAGTGTAGTATCTCTGTAAACGTTCTGACCCGAAGAATAATGCTGCCTTATCACATTTACCACACGCAGAACGGCATAAAAAAAAAAACCTCAAAAAAATAATTCCTGAATTGTTGGTTTTTGTTAATTTTCCCTCCCAAAAAACGGAATAGAAAGCGATCAAAAAATGTCACGTACCCAAAAATGGTACCAATAAAAATGTCAACTCGTCCCTCAAAAAACAAGCAGTCACATGACTGTCGGCCGAAATATGGAAAAATTATAGCTCTCAAAATATGGCAATGCAAAAACTAGATTTTGCAAAAAAAAAAGCGTCTTTTAGTGTGACAGCTGTCGGTCATAAAAACCCGATATAAATCTGGTATCTCTGTAATCGCACCGACCCGAAGAATAAAGTAATCTCATTACTTATACCGCACGAGGAACGGCGTAAAAAATAAATAAAACCAATTCTTCACCTGCTACTGATTTGTTTGTCTCCCAAAGATCGCAGTAAGGCTCGGCTCACATTTATCCTGTGCTCTGCGCTGAGCACTTACACCAGAGTTTCCGTGTAAATCTCTGAAATACGTGATTCAGACGGAACCCATGACGGAAGATTTTCTGTAATGAGGCAGATATAGGCCACTGTGGATGCCGTCTGGCCTGTGATCCCACGGTGTCATTTGTTTTAGGCGTGCATAAAAGTGCGGTTGGCCACAGTTTTGTGCACTTCTGGAAAAAAGGACACCGCTAAACAGAGGCCATACGGAGTCCAGAGTAACTCTGCTGCCTCATTACAGTGAATGGATCCCGCAGGGGTTTCATCTGAATTACATCACTTAGAAATTTAGATGGAAACCCCGATGTAAGTGCTCAGCCTAGAGCGCCGGATAAATGTTACTTAAAATGTTCCCAATAAAAGCTTCAACTCAGTCCTCAAAATAAGCTAGTCCCCACTCAGGTCCGTCATCTGTTAAAAATATAAGGGACTTTCAAGTTACTGGTAGCAGAAAGGCTCTGGAAAAGCAAAATGGCCCTTACCCCCCAAAAGAAATTCAGAAAATTTTGTGCATCCAAATGTCTATTCTACAATAATTAATAATCCAATTGTCAAATAGCGCTCTGTCCCTCCCAGATCTCGCCTTATGGCTGAGCGGTACGATACAGCCACATATGGGGTATTGCCACTTTTAGAAGAAATTGTGTGACACATTTCGGCACCATTTTTACCCATTGCCCTGTGTGAAAATGGAAAATCTGAGGGTAAAACATTTTTTTGTGATAAAAACATAATTGTTTTCTTCACTGCCCAATGGTATAAATTTAAAAATTAAATACTCACTACTTCCCTAGATGAATTCCTTGAGAGGTGTAGTTTACAAAATGCGGTCACCTGTGGGGGTTTCTGCTGTTTCGGCATGTCAGCGACTCTTCAAATGTGACATGGTGTCTGCAACCTATCCCAGCCAACATAGCGCTCCTTTCTCTTCAGAACCCTGCCGTACACCAAAGCAGTGGTTTTCCCCCACATATGGGGTATCGGCGTACTCAGGAGAAATTGCACAACAAATTTCATGGTGCAATTTCTCCTGTTATCCTTATGATGGAAAATTAGGGCATGAAAAACATTTTTTGTGGGAAAAATGTGAAAATTTTATTTTTACGGCTCAATATTATAAACTTCTGTGAAGCACCTGGGGGTGCAAGGTGCTCACCATACATCTAGATAAGTTCCCTAAGGGGTCTAGTTTCCTAAATGGTGTCACTTGTGCGGGGTTTCCACTGTTTAGGCACATCAGGGGCTCTCCAAACGCAATATGGCGTCTGCTAAATATTCAAACAAATTTTACATTCAAAAAGTCTAATGATTCTCCTTCCCTTCCGAACCCTGCAGTGCGCCCAAACAGTGGTTTTCCCTCATATATGGGGTATCGGCGCGCTCATGAGAAATTGCACTACAAATTGTGTAATCCATTTTTTCCTGTTACCCCTGTGAAAATAAAAAAATTGGGTCTAAAGTAACATTTTTGTGAAAAAGTTAAATGTTCATTGTTTTCTTCCACGTTCCAAAAATTCCCGTGAAACACCTGAAGGGTTAATAAACTGCTTGAATGTGGTTTTGAGCACCTTGAGGGGTGCAGTTTTTAGAATGGTGTCACTTTTGGGTATTTTCTGTCATAAAGGCCCCTCAAAGTCACTTCAAATAAGATGTGGTCCCTAAAAAAAAGTTTTTGTAAATTTTGTTGGAAAAATGAGAAATCGCTGGTCAACTTTTAACCCTTTTATAGCTTCCTAACAAAAAAAAATTTGGGGCCCAAAATTGTGCTGATGTAAAGTAGACATGTGGGAAATGTTATTTATTAACTATTTTGTGTGACATATCTCTCTGATTTAAGGGCATTAAAATTCAAAGTTTGAAAATTGGAAAATTTTAAATTTTTATGCCAAATTTCCAATTTTTTCTCTCTCAAATAAACGCAAGTGATATCGAAGAAATTTTACCACTATCATGAAGTACAATATGTTACGAAAAAACAATCTCAGAATCCGGGGAATCCGTTGAAGAGTTCCAGAGTAATTACTTCATAAGTGACAGTGGTCAGAATTGAAAAAATTGGCCTGGTTACGAAGGCAAAAACAGGCTCTGGCGCGAAGTGGTTAAAATCCTGCAGGGCACACAAGGTCTCCCTTTCCTAGCAAATGTCCAGGCAAGCTGGATGATCCAGAGGAGGCATGGGAGAAGGTCAGATGAGACCAAAATAGAATTTTCTGGTATCAACTCCACTTACCGTGTTTGGAGGAAGAAGGATGAGTACAATCCCAAGAACACCATCCAAACCGTGAAGCATGGAGGGGGGAACATCATACTTTGGAGGTGCTTTTCTGCAAAGTGGACAGGACAGCTGCACCATATTGAAGAGAGGATGGATGGGAGTCATGTATCCTGAGATTTTGGCCAAAAATCTCCTTTCCTCACGAAGACCATTGAAGTTGGGTCGTGGCTGGGTCTTGCAGCATGACAATGACCCAAAACACACAGCCAGAGCTACTAAGGAGTGGCTCCGTAAGAAGCATTTCAAGGTTCTGGAGTGGCCTAGCTAGTCCCAGGGCAGTTTCAGTGGAGTGATGCGGTCGGAAGCCAGATTGTAAGAGGTTGAAGAGGGAACATGAGGAGAGGTGGGAGGACCGTTTAAGGTGGACGTGTTTTTTCCAGTAGTTTTGAGGCATAGGGGAGAAGTGATATGGGGCTAGTCGGAGAGGATGGTTCAAGGGAGGGTTTTTTGAGGATAGGTGTGATTGAGGCGTGTTTGAAACATGAGGGGAAGACACCGGTTGTTAGTGACAAACTGAAGAGGTGGGTTAGGGTTGGGATGAAGATAGTGGTAAGGTTAGGGATGAGTTGAGACTTTATTGGGTCAAGTTTGCAGGTGGTAAGGTGTGATTTGGAGAGTAAAGATGAGACTTGATCTTCTGTAATGGTAGAGAAGTTGGGTTTGGAGGAGGAAGGTTGAGTAGATATGAGCAGGGGCTGTGGGGACTTTAGGCAAAAGCTTTGTCTGATGTCAATCTTCTGCTTGAAGAATGAGGCAAACTCTTCAGCTGAGATGAGTGGAAAGGGAGTAGGCACTGGTGGACGGAGGAGAAAATTGAAAGCGTTTAAATAGTTGTTTAGGGTTGAGACAGGGAGGATATGAGAGATTAGAAGTAGGTTTGTTTTGCTGCTGTGAGTGTGGACTTGAAAATAGTGAGGGTTTGTTTGAACGCGAAGAAGTGAGCGTTGGAGTGGGATCTTTTCCATCTCCGCTCAGCAACCCTGGAGGGCCATCACAGTTCTTTAGTCAGGTTGGTGTGCCAGGGTTGCCTATTGAATGTGCGAGCTTTGGAATGTGTGAGAGGGGTGACCAATTCGAGAGCTGCAGCTGTTGTGGTGTTATATAAAGCAGCAGCAACATCTGCGTCATATAAGGAATTTATGTCTGTAAGAGGGGGGAGAGATTCAGAGAGTGAGTATAGGTCAAGGTATTTGAGGTTTCTGCTAGTGTGTGCAAGTTTGTGAAGTGGGATTGTGGGACTGGAGAGGAGAGGGAAAAGAATATAAGTATGTTGTGGTCAGAGAGAGGGAGAGGAAAGTTAGAGAGGTTAGATGGGGAACAGAGAGGCGGGTGAAGATGAGGTCCAGTATGTGGCCATCTTTGTGGGTGGGGGCTGAAGACCATTGAGCAAGGCCGAAGGCGAAATTGAGAGATAGAAGCTTAGAGACATATGGGTGGGATGTGTCAATGGTGATGTTTGAAGTCGCCCATGATAATAGTGGGGATGTCAGTGGAAAGGAAGTGAGGCAGCCAGGTGGTGAAGTGGTTGAAGAAAGTGGTGACTGGCCCTGGCGGGCGGTAAATGACAGCCAGTTGGAGAGGGAGTAGATGCACATACAGTGCACCTCAAAAGAGGGGAGAGTGACAGAGGGCTGTAGTGGGATTTGGGAGGCGCTGGTATCTGACGGGAGAAAACCTACGCCTCCACCATGTTTGCTGCTGGGGCGGAGGGTGTGGGGAAAGGTGGAATCCACCATGCGAAAGTGCAGCTGGGGAGGCTGTGTCAGAGGGGGTGAGCCAGGTTTTGACGATGGTGAGGAAGAAAAATTTGTTAGTAATGAAAAGGTCATGGATGTAGAAAGGTTTGTTGCAGACAGAGCGAGCGTTTCACAGAGCTCCTTTTAGTGCAACTGGGGAAGCAGGGATTTGGTGGATGGGTATAAGGTTAGAAAGTTTGCGAGAGTTTGTGTTAGGTCGTGGATAGGAGGTAGAAGTGACTGTGGGGATATGGTGAGGAGGACCAGGATTTGGAGAGATGTCGCCGGCAGTGAGGAGGAGCAGAGAAAGTGTTAGCAGGTGGGAGTAGGACAGAGCATGCAGTGGCTCTCTGTGTTTGGAGATACAGGATTGACTGAGGAATAGTTTTGAGGATGGAGGGAGAGCTGAAGAGTTCCTTACTAGGTGTAGGGATTAGGGGGGTTAGTAGAAAGTGGACGACTATAGCGGGAAAAAGTGAAAGCTAACAAAAACATAGTTAAAAGAGAGTAAGCAGTCAAAGTGTGGTTTACCTGACTCCTGCCCTGACCAACTGCCTCTGAAATAACGGCCACTTATCGCCGAAGCCACTTTGCACAATTAGAAGCGCACACAACCCAGCACGCGTGCACCCCTTAAGGAGCTTCTAAATATATAGGGCACGGTAAACCATCAAGTGAGGGTCATTTTGGGAGCCGCTTGTGGCTAAATTAGATCCTGATCAGCAATAGATTAGCAATAGAAAAATCTTTGGATGGAGCTGAAACTCAATGTTGCCCAGCGACAGCCCTGAAACCTGAAAGATCTGCAGAAGATCTGTACGGAGGATTGGGTCAAAATCCCTGCTGCAGTGTGTGCTAACTTGGTCAAGAACCACAGGAAACGTCTGACCTCTGTAATTGCAAACAAAGGTTTCTATACCAAATATTAAGTTCTGTTTTTCTATTGTATCAAATACTTATTTCATGCAAATTATGTAAAAATCATACTATGTGATCTTCTTCTGTTTTTTCCTTTTAGATTCTGTCTCTCACAGTTGAAGTGTACCTACGATAAAAATTACAAACTTCTCCATTCTTTGTAGGTGGTAAAACTTACAAAATCGTCAGTGTATGAAATACTTATTTTCCCGAGTGTTTCTGTATTAATGTTAGGGAAAAAAAATCTTTAAATCTGTTCTATAGTGTATCCTTTTTTGTTTCTCATCAGTTGGAACTGCTTATCTCTCCAGTGTTTTAAGATGCATTGCGGAGGCAGCCCGCAGAGTCCAGGGTGGTCTTCATATATTACAGTTGGTGGGCTCAGATCTCTCTTTAGACAGAATTGCATCTGTAAAAAAAAAAGCCAAAGGGACCACATCTGAGATGCACATTAGCACAACCTGCAATGCAGAATTGGAACCAGCTCACCATTATATTTTATGTATATTTATTTTTTAGAGGTAGACACAACTAACTAGTAAGTTTCTCTTGTGTAAAGTGAAGTGTGTAAACTGCAGGGCTAAATACACAAATGTAGATAAAAAGTACAAAGTTTGGTTAGAAGACCATGCCAGACATTCTTGCAACTATTTAAGATAAATCACAAAAGCCTTTGCGGAACTAATCTGGGTTTGCCATAGTGACAGGGAAAATTGTTGTTCATTATGTTTTTACTGGAACATGATGTCAGACTAAAGAGCACACTGAAACAATCTGTAGCTCTTTTGGACAAGTATATTAATTGCACACAAAAAAATAATAAAAAAAACTCCCGAGGGTCCATTTCCCAACCACCATCATGTCGAAGTCTGGATCTGAAAAGATAAATACAGGGCTGAGAATCAAATACTAGTGTGAAGACTGTTTATGTGATAAGACAGAGCCATCTCTCCTTGAGGAATGCACTTTTTTTTTTTTTTTTTTCTTTTTTAGCATTTGGTTAGTTATCTCCTGCTTACTACGATAAATGACTTTACATCTGATTTTGATGTTGTGCAGTAGGTTAAAAAATTCTTCGGGGAACTCCAGTAACGTAAAATTGTTTTATTTATCTTTTGCTTGCAAAGAAAGTTTTTTTTTTTGTTTTTCCTCTCTGGGAAAATGTGCAGTGACTTTTTAATTTTTACAAGCTGTACTATAGTGTATATATTATGTTATATATGTAGCGGATTCTTAAAAAAAAAAAAAAAAAATGCTTATCCTGAGGCACCCACACGCCCTTTAAAGCCAAATTCATAACCATGTAGGAAAGCCACCAAATGCTAGTAACAGCTTAGTAAAGTACGCGGCAGCACTGGATTAGTGCAATGAGTGAGATCGGCCACTTAGGATTGTAGTATGTCAGGGATGTCAAACTCAAACACACAGAGGGCCAGAATGAAAACTTGGACAAAGTCGCAGGCCAACCAGTATACAGAATAATCGGCCCCACATGGTCATCCATACAGAATAATGGGCTCCACACAGTCCTCCATACAGAATAATGGGCCCCATACAGTCCTCCATACAGAATAATGGCCCCATATAGTCCTCCATACAGAATAATGGCCCCACATAGGGGTGGTGGTTCTGGTGTCGCGGGCCAAATAAGACTACCCTGCATGCCAGATTTGACCCACGGGTGAGAGTTTGACATGTATGTAGTAGAAAGTCGGGCCCTTTCGGGAGACCTTAGGAGTGCTTATGTACAGTTTCGAAAATGTTATATTTAAAAAGATAAACAATTTTGGGCGGCCCACTCTTCTATTAATTTAAAAAGGTGGCCCCAGATTGATTTGTATCCTTTTAAGCCTACATTAATATGACTTATCCATTGAAGGAGTTGCCTCCTATAGCGAAGTTGTTTTAAGTAGACGCTGATCGCTGTAGGTCTTTTCTGTATGCATTTATAGGGCTTATAAAAGTTGGATGAGTTTTTGATTCTGCTTTTATTTTCCATACATCAGAAATGCAGCCGTTTAAAAGTTCCAACAAAGTTGATAAGATTTATAGAAATCTCCTCAAGCTCACTCTGCTTTTTTTATTCAGCGTAAACTGACCTGCGGTGCGTGTTTCAAATCTGCAACATGTCAATTTCTCTTGCGGGTACACGGAGTTTTCTGTGGAGATTTTTCCCAAAGACTTGCATTACATTCTCTGTGGAAACGCATCAAAAATGCGTCATAGAAATGTGTTGTCATAGAAAAATGCCAGAAAGTATCAAAAACCAAGCTGCTTCATTTAAAACATCACACGGCAACAAGAAACAAAAAAAAGTAGCGATAAAAACGCACCTAGAAGCGCAATGAATAATGCAAGTAACCTAACTTAATAGGTGCAGAAGATCTGCAACATCTAAAATTCCCCAAAAGCTCATTGTGGGAGCGTAACCTAAGGGATTATGTGATTTCTAGCAGGCGGGCGGCTCCACATCTACTTTTCATATTTCTTCACTGGTGTTTTAACGTTAGTAGTTGCTGATCCTGCACGCAGTGTTACATGCAGAGTAGGCCATGTAATAGATGAGTGTAGATAAGATACTAGTAAAGTATAAGGCCTGTGGTAAGTAAATCTTGGCCATATGCTCTGAGAACTGCTAATTTATTGAATGCTGGTTAAGCTGGGATGAAGTAGAAGTTATCCTGGTATGGCGAGTCCTATAGATCAATTTTATTTGAGACGTTCCAGAGAACTCCCTGTTGTCCTTCAAGACTGAGGTTCTCCTGCGTGATCATCTGCTGTATGCTTTTTTTTGTTCGTCCTTTTTCTAAATAGCATTTTATGATGTTGGATATCCTAATATTTACTTTGCTCATGCTTTATGGAAGAGTTGACCACACATTTTCGCTTTACAAACTGTGTTGAGCAACATTAAGAAGACTATGTTCACACTTGGCATTTTCGCAGCGTTTTATTCTGTAGAAAAGAAGCTGTTTTACATAACAAGCAACAGCTATGAGGTTTCAGAAATCTCAGGCTTTTTTTTAATTTATTTTTTCCTGACAATTTGTGCACTGCAACATTTTTGAAAATCTGCAGCGTGTCAATTCTTTAAACATTTTTTGCAATGATGTTTTAAAAAAAAAAATTAAAAAAACATACAAAAAAGCGCAGCACAACATTTACGCAGCATTATTGGTGAATATAGCGAACTTTACTAACATGTACTATAGATAAATCACAGGTAATCACCATCCATTTGCTGCATTTTATATGCAGTGTTTTTATTGTAAAAGTGATTGTTTTGGTTGCAGAAAGAAAACTGTGCGAAAATGCCACGTGTGAACATCGCCAAAGGCATAACCAAAGCGAAACCAATATGTAGTTATTAAAAATTTTCCACTAATTACATGAAAAACAAAAAATATTTACCAGTGCGTCAATGGCACATACCCAAAATGAAATAGACAAAGATTCAGCAATGTTATAAATATGAAAGTAAAGCCACAGTAAGAGGGATTAGAATTCCCCCCAAAATTCAAGTATTTACCCAGCATAAAAAGGCTGCAGTGTTTACCTGCCCAGGTCTCAGAACTAATGTAGGATTAAGCAAACCCATGTTATAAACATGGCAGCAAAAATGGGTTTTTGCATCCTGATAATATATAGTTCTGAGACCTGAGCAGGTAAACACTGCTGCCATTTTTTGCTATTAATGTTATGAAATTACTTTTTTTTGCACTAAATTATCTGCAGCTGCCAATATGCGAAAGCCACATATCAAATGAGTTCTGATATCCTTTGTCAATGCAGCATGAAATATCTTCCCACATACGCACCTTTCTTGGACCTCATTCAGACGTTTGTGTTGCACCTGTTTTTTTCCCACAGTTATAGCTCTTACCCATTATCCATTATATATGCTGCTGTTCACGTGTCCGTGTTTTTCCGGCAGCATGAATGAAAAGGGCCAATACAAGTCTATGGGAGCATAAAAAACCCGTACAGCACATGAATGGCATCAGTCTGCTGTCAGTGTTTAACATTGCAAAGAATGAGAAGCTTTGTAATTTTTTTTTTCTTCATCCATCCATCAGAAACACTGATAATAAAAACAGACACCCGGATGCGCGACACTCATGACACTGGTACAATTTTTTTTTAATGTACGTGTTTACACGCATACGTGTGATTTGAGGCCTTATACAAGGTGGTAACGTATAAAAACAGGCAATTACAAGTCCATTGTGGGCTACTAAGATCACTTATATGTAACACTATAAGGGTACATGCACATACCCACATAATTTTTGAAGCAGAAGACTCTTCTGGAGAACACAAGGTGGCTGCTATTACAGACTGCTATCACCACTGTTGCTGTTACTGTTGATGATCTCCATTAGCTTTCATAGTGTTTTGCAAGGTAATTCTGCCAAATTATGCAGACATGTAGGGCTGGGGGATACGCCAGTAATTAACTATGCAGATTTGCCTTTTAAAAGTCAATAGTGTTTGGGGTTGATTAGTATTCTTATTGAAAGGTTGTAAACCTACACAGCAATCATCCCCTAGACTTTTTAGTATTTAGTAGTATGTGATGTAGCAATCAATGGGTTTGTTTGTTCACTTAGTAACTTACTTTTTTTTTTGTTTTGTTTCTTAAAGTATCTTCAGCTATTTCTTTAAAAAATATATAAATTTATATTTTTTCATAATGCATTAGAATACTGCTCTTTACTTCATTAAATGTTTGGTGTTTCAAAATGCAGCCTTCTCATATTGATTAATTGGAGTCCTCTTTCTCTATGTCCACAGGAGACATTTGCACCCATTACTTTCATTGTCTGCATTGTTTGACTTATATTGAGCGGCTCCAGTTTTGCTTTGATTTATTTTGGAACCGGAGCGTTTTTTTTTTATTCTTGTTATAATGCTTGCAGATGTAGGAGGGAGGAAAATGGTTTACTCGGTGTCAGTTGGATAAGACCACATGTGTAGACTTACCTTTGTAAAGAATTGCAGTAGGATACATTATTGGTTTATCATAATCAGAAAAGCTTTGCGAGAATTTAAATAAATCTTTTTGGGTTTTCTGTCCTAAGTTAGATTATTTTCTTTAGGCAAGTTGGATAAAAAACATATTAGTAGGGGTGTACACGTACACACGCACGCACACACACACGCGCACAAACACACACACTGCCACCGCACTTCCATTGTCATAGAACGATTTGTTTATGTATGATCATTCTGAGCGCATCGAGTACCATTGTTCTCAGCAGTGCATGTCCTGTTTACACAAGACAAGATGCTGATGAGTGATTTTTAGCTAAGCTTAAAAATCATTTCACCCAACGAACAAGCTTTTTTGTTCATCTTTTGGGTAATTGGCAGCCTGTTTCCACTACCTGATTATTGGGAGATGAGCACTCCAAGAAACATTTGTTCCTGATAATCTGCTGGTGTAAGAGCATTCTAAAGCTGGCCATACACATTAGATGGCTGTCGGGCCGAACAAATGCTTTGGCCAATTGGTTGAGTCATCTCAGATGACTCACCCATACACAGGAGCACTCACTTGGACAAGCGCTCCTGTGTCCTCTATAAGAAAGCCTCTGACTGACATGTCGGCCAGGGGCTTATCTTGGAAAGAACACTATCTGCCAATCGAAATCGGAGATGTGCGATCAACATCTCTCCCGACCACCAGTTGGCTGGTGCCCCCATAAAAATGAACCTGTCAGCTGAATTAGTTGATATCGGTGGGTTTGGCTGACATTAGTCTAATGTGTATTGCGGCCTTTAGACTGTAGATTTTTATGCTGTTTTGGTCTTTACTGGTTGATGAAACTGGTTTGGGTTTAATCCTGTGAAAACAAGTGGCACCAGAGCTGCACATCCCTCTCCAAGCGGTATCGCTGCATTCACCCTCTTCTTTTGTATAAAGTTTTATTATGAGGTTCCAAGTGTTCTGACATTTTATGAAAAGCAAATGCCTTTTATTGACTGTACAATACAAATTGATGTAACCTTACTGTACATTTTTGAACAGTTAACAGGCCTTCAGAAAATCTCACTTGTCATGAGGAGTGTTTCATTGGTTTAGGTAAAATTTGTCAAGTGCCCAGCAGTTATTATATATGCAATGTGTTTTCAGCCTTTCACATTAACAATGAATGGTTCTATTTTATGATATTCAGTTTAAGCACACATGTTAATATCTGGATTGTTATGGAGGAGAAGGGACTAGTTCTCATTATAGGGAATTTGTCGCCAGATATTTCCTGCACCATCTAAAGCCAAGTTCACATATCCAGCAATCCTACGTTTGAAACAGAACCAGCAGCGATCCGTTATCTTAGCGGGGCAAAAAAGTTGTTCAGTTTCAAATGGAAGAAAAATGGATAGCCTTATAGAAGGTAAAGGCGGTCAGCTTATGAGGCGGTCAGCTTATGTGGCGGTCAACTGAACACTGGTTTATCTCCAATATTTCTCCCAGCTCCACCATACACTTGCATGCTGGACACCTGATGACTGATCATCTCCCAGAGAAACAAAAGGATCAGCAGTTGCTATTCTACTTGGAGAGTTGGGAGGCCTCCATACACACAGGTCAGGTTTACCTGACTCTAAAGTTTATTTTAGGCCACGTGCACACGTTGAGTATTTAGTGAGTTTTTTACCTCAGTATTTGTAAGCTAAATACAGAAGTGATGAGGTGTTTCTATTATACTTTTCCTCTGATTGTTCCACTCTTGGCTTTGCTTTACTAATACTGAGGTAGAAAAATCACCAAATACTCAACGTGTGCATGAGGCCTAAGGGGACCTTTACTCTGACTTGTGTCATCCCATTGCCTTCTATTCATGGTGACAATCACACAGTTCTCACTGGGTATAGGTAATACCTACGGCATGCTACTATTTTTCTTCATTTTTTTGGTACTTTTTTGTGCGGTCATAAGTTAAATCATTCTCTTCCTACATACCATAGGTACCTCTGCCCAATGCTTAAGACGTTTTACGTTCAGCTAACCGTGGGAAACAGTGAGTTTTATGGAGAAGGAAAAACTCGCCAAGCAGCCCGACACAATGCAGCACTGAAAGCTTTGCATGCACTGAAGAATGAACCCATCCCAGAGAGGTCCTCGTTGGTAAGTCTACAGTAGAGTAAAGGATTGGGCATGTTAAAAATCCAACAGCTTGATCCTTCCGCCTCCCACCAATATCCTCTGTCAGTGGAGAGATGGAAAGCCCTATCTGCATCAGTCAGTCCGTCCCCCTGAATTTGACGTCTTTTATGGATGCCTCTACTTCAGAGATCCATCATTTAGTCAGCAAATATGATAGTGTAAAAACAGTTGTAGGGTGCAAATAGAAGGCTATCTGACATCTCACTTGCTGACACAGTTAATATGTTTGATAGTGTAATAATATGCAATATTAAAAGTGTGAGAACCTTGTTCCATCCATTTTTGTCAGCTTATTCTTTAGTTTCAACCTAGTTCATCAGCTTTGGTTAAAGGGATTCTCCTGGAATAGAAATAAATAACTGGTTGAAATGTCATTATAAATAAATCCTAAATATATATAATTAGCAAATCACAATCCTCACCAATCAAGAGAGAATTAAAATGGCCGTCACCTTGTTACCTTGAAATGCCTGTGACCATGTGCAGTAGGAAACTCTTTTGCTGTGACCCGGAGTTATTAGATTGTTCAGAAAGATGGGGGTCTTGGAAAGACGAGCACAAAGTAGTGTGAGCTGCCTCTTCTTACCTCGGCACCGTTGGTATCTCCAGTGGTATCAGAGGAGCACATCCACGACGTATAAAGGAGGTCGGAGCTTCCACTGCACATGCTCACAGGCCCCAGTCCTAATATTTTACTGCAGGTCACTGTGAAATAAGGCAGCGGCTATTTTAATTCTATAGTGATTACCTCCCTAAAAAAAATGACTAGTTAAATGTTTAGGAATTTATTTATACTGGCAATCCCTTTTTAGTTTGTTTTTTTTTCCATTCCCAAAGAACCCTCTCAATAGGTTTTAAACAGGTGAGAGAGAGGAGTTTCCTCACCTCAGAAAGCTAGAATATGCCGTCCATTTTCAATCCGTGGGGAGGTCAGTATGTTGCAAATGTATAAGAATGCAAAGGACAAGAATATTTGTGTAGCAGGAGCTTTAAGGATATCTGACTTGAAACGTTCCTTTGCTTCAGTCATTTCAGTTTTTGGTATTGGACCAATGCTGCAGTCCTGGCGGACGAGGTGTTTTTGAGTAGTCTTTTCATTTGTGCCTGTTTTTAGGTTTTTTTTATTTATTTTTTAAGTTTTCCATAAAGCATTTTTTTTGCTCAATTGCAGAATGGGGAGACAAGAGGCCCTGATGAAGATAAAGATGCAAACAAATCCGAAATCAGCTTGGTGTTTGAAATCTCATTGAAGCGGAACCTTCCTCTCAGCTTTGAGGTGAGGCCTGCTCATTCCCTGGACTCTTCTGTCCTCCTTGATGGATAGTTTGACATTCCCTGTCAGTATTTCAGCAATCTCTTTTGTACAGAGATGTTTTATATCTTTTGGTGTGGAGGAGATTCCCTAACCTGCTTTCTAGAATATAGTAACCCCACAAAGAATAGCGCAATAAACCTTTATGTAGCCATTACCTTTTTAAGCTATAAAGTGAAAGATGGTAATGTGTTAGAATTTATATGTACATTAAATGTATATGGCTTTCTGTCAAGACTCATTGATTTTTCAGTAGTATGCGTAGACCATGATGCAATCGTCAATGGAAGTTGCCCTATTACGAGGCAATGATTCAGTAGATGCAATCAGCGAAAGAGGAGTCACCACTCATAAAGCATCTGAGGAAAAATGACTTTCCTCAGTATACAGCGTACACATCCCAAGACAAGGCCTGGTGATAATCTTTTATACTGAAACTATATATATTTTATATTTTTTTACTTTTTAAGAACCTAGTAAAATCCATTCTGTCTCAGATCTTTGTGCTTTCATCTAAAGCTGGCCATACGCTTTAGATGGCTCGGCCGAGCGCTCCTGTGTTCTCTGAGAAAGCCGCTGGCTGTCATGTTTGACGGCGACTTATCTCCAGAAGAACATTGTGATTGTGCATGTCCGATTTCAAACTGCCAATCAACCTTTTCCCCAACCATCAGTTGGCCGGTGCCCCCAATCCACATTAGACCATTGGATGAACACATTGGTATCAGCGGATTTGTCCGACACTAGTCTTGTGTATGAGGCTTCAAAGGACTTGGCTAGTCTTAAACTACAAGTCTGCAGTCACTCTGACTGCAGACTTGTGAATCCTCACATCACACGCAATGCACGAGGATTCACCAATACTAGAGCAGCAGTCATGTGACTGCAAGTATGATATATGTAACACTTCAGGCCACATTCTGACTAAACTGTCTCCAGCGTCTCTCAATACACTGGCATTGAGCAAGACTGCGCCCATCTAGTCTGAATGTGGCCAGGAGGCGGCGGCAGTGGAGAATGCGCATTGTGTGCTGTGAGCAATGTGAGATTTCACAAGTCTGTAATTACATATGGTAACTGCCGATTTGTAGTTTAAGATCAGACAACCACTTTAAGCCTAAGTTTATACTGTACCTGCATTGAAACCATCTGTAGGGGACTTTTATTGCGAATTCTGTCTTCATCAGAATTAAACGTTCCACTTGGGGACCGATGCCCTTTGTGTCTGTCTTGTGACTAATCCGTTGCTTTCATGTTTGGTCATATTGTGCAGTAATGGTTCTAGAGATTCCAAATTGGGAAGGGGTCAGGTATGAATAACTTGCAAAATGTGGACTTTGTTTAAAGTACTAGTAAAAATTGGTATGCAAAAAAAACGCGCCATCCAACTGAATAGTGTGAGAGCCGGCCAGTGTTGGACAAGTTTCCGTTTACTTGTGTGGGGGGTGGTCGATGCTCTGTCTCGCCCGAATTGCCTTTTCTCAACAAAATCTGCCTTCATTCGTAAAGAGGAATCATAACTATAGCAAGAAATGTTTATTTATGGTATAACATAGACGTATAAATAAACTATTTTGAAAAAGGAAAGACCACCTACGCGTTCTGGGTTTTCCCATCATCAGGGATTAAGAGGTGATGGAGGATTGGTTTTCCCTGCAAGAAGTCAGTGGCAACTTGTATAGCACAGGCTGGTCCTTATGGGGGGCGGGTGAGGGAGGCACAATGTATGCAAAAATTTAAAGGAAAGAGGAAAAATTAAACAAAATGAATAAAAGCTAGCCACCACCACCAGTCCGAATTGCTGTTTCTAGCCCCATCACTCTTGGGAGAGAAATAATGAAAAAAAAAAAGTAAAGAAGTTTTTGATGGTTTACAAGAATTGTGAAAAGGGAAAGGCAAATTAAAATGTATCTCATTGGCCCCTAAAAAATAAAAGCAAATATGAAAAAATTAGACATATTTTCTTCAGAACCCCCCAAAACAAAACAAAAAAAAAAGATTGTATATCATTAGGCTCACAGTATCATAAAAAAAAGAAAGGGCAAAAATTATTTGAATGTCTGTCCACAAAAAATTGCTTTATGTTCGTGAAGAAAATGTTCAGGTCAAGTGTACCTTTCCTTTCACAGAGAACCTGTAGAAAAGCAGATCTTTTGCTTCCTTAATCACCCAGAAAAACTTAAAACAGCTATTGGTGCACATGCCAATCCAAATGTACCGTATGTACATCTGTTAGACGCCAGCGTACCCATTACAGAAGAAGCTTCAGTAAAATATGGACTTTTTTTTGGAAACTGCATATATAAACTAGTGCGCAAGAATGGAGTGGACAATTTTTTTTTTTTTAACCCCCTTCTCGACTTCTGAAGCCTGAAGCAGTTAGAAGAAGCTCAAGTCGTTTTGACGTTGCAGTGCATATGTTCATTCTTTTAGCCATTTATAAGCTCCTGCTTAAAAAAGACGTATGCAAATACCCAAAGATGTCCAGGAACTGTCCTGATTCTCTTGTTCCGTTACTTACTTTCCTTTTCTTTTTTTTTTTTTTTTTGGTGGGTTCTTTACATCCCTTCTGCCAGCACTATAGTGGCAGGGACTTCCTTTTCCTTGCTTTTCATCATACATTGCTTCTGCCCTATCTGATATAATGGCTTTTCTGTGTGTATCTGGAACTCAACGTCTGTTATTCTTTTATGCAATTTAGCAAACAGGAGAGCAGGAGCAAAAAGACAAAGATCCACGTTACGTTATTCGTCTCAACGCCTCTAGAGAGGAAATACACTTAACTGGTAGTGGTGAACATAAGGAGACATTGAGGGGACTGCCGGTTGGAGTTGTGTCATCGGGGATAAGAAAACGTAATTTTTAAAACCAGTGTTATGCGGATTGCCTATTTAGCTTTACATGATTCATGCTTCCAAATGCACGAGGTCTATGGGAGAGACCTGTCAATCACTTGGAGTGCTGTTAGTTGAGGTTGGCTGCATGGAGTCGCCGGACTAGTCTGGTCTTCGGCTTTGGTCCCTGCCCGGACTATCTGAATGCCATGGCATTTCAGAGAATAATATCCCAGGCTGCTATCATACAGCCAGACTGCTATTCATGCTGCCCATGGTTTGGGCAGGATAAATCAGCAGGCAGGTTCCTTTTAGGGGTTTTCTCACACTTGTGTATAAATTGGACGCGTGCAATCTCATAAAAAAATCAGATTGCACTCACATCAATGTTATTCAGTGAGGCGGTGCAGATCTGCGTATTTTTTCTCACCTGTATTTGGCATGAGAAAAAAATCACAGCATATTAAGATTTCACTCTGAAACCTGATGGGTGTGAGAAAAAAATTAAATTCCGTACGAACCATCAGTGTAGCTTGCAATTTTTATGGCTCCATTACAGTTCTGTAAAATGGGAAACTGCAAATTGTTCTTTAAAAGATTAAAGGAGTTGTCCACTACTTTCACATTGATGCCCTATCCATAGGACAGGGCATCAATGCATGATCGGCCGGGGTCCTGCACCCGGCAGCCCCGCCGATCAGCTGTTATCGGTGCCGCCTGCCGGAAGTACTTACGGAGCTTGGCTGTCCACCTGTAGTGGCCGCTGCGGGGTACTGCACATCGGCCTCCCGTTGAATTGAATTGAAGGCGGATGTGCGGTAACCAACTCCAGCCGCTGCAACTTGAGGGCCAAGCTCCTCAGGTAAGCACTTCCTGCTGGTGGCTGCCGCCACAGATTACAGCTGATCGGCGGGGGTATCGGGTGCGGGACCCCAGCCGATCATACATTGATGCCCTATCCTACAGATAGGGTATCAATGTGAAAGTAGTGGACAACTCCTTCAATAGCTGCTCGGGGAAAAAAAAAAAGATTGCACACGGATGACAAGTTAGAAAAAATCGTACCACTTTTCTGGATGATAATGGGACAGAATTTTTTTTTTTTTTTTATACTCAAGTGTGAGCGAATCCTAAGGAGAAGAGAAATGCTTGCTGATATTGATTGACTTATATGTTGCATAATAGTATAAAAGTATTTTACTTCTGACTAAGTTACAAGAATAAAGGTTCTTGGTAAAGCATTCAGCTTTAGCTTTCTTTTTTAAGAAAGGAAAATACCAGGTAATGCCGAGGGCAGATGTAACATGGCTCTTTGTTACTCATTTCTTTGCTTCTTTTCAAGCATTCAGGAAGCCTTGAGGCAAGACGACACGTTTTTCTTTTACTTTGTGTCTGTTACACCTAAATTATTTTGATAAATTATTTGTTTCATAGTAATACATTTTCTTCATATTAGACATTAGCGCTGTTGCTCCATTTATTTATTTTACTTGTTTATATAGTGCCATCATATACCACAGCACTTTACAGACATTGTCATCACTGTCCCCATTTGGGCTCACAATCTACATTCCCTATCAGTATGTCTGAAGTGTGGGGAGAACATACAAACTCCTTGCAGATGTTGTCCTTGGTGGGATTTCAACCCAGGACCCCAGTGCTGCAAAGTAACGGTGAAACCAGAGCCACCGGGCGGTGCTAACCACTGAGCCACCTCCAAAGGTTTTATGATTTCAGAAGTGCATAAACTATTCATTTTCATAGTGTCTGTACGTGTTTATAGAATTATTGTAGAATTCATTCAATTTCATTTATACTTTTTCTGTAATTTATTAATAGTGTAATCAATGAAATGCAGCAGTGTTATTGTTTGTGTGGGATAATAAAGGGATTGTCTGCTACAAAATTATCTTATGGGCCCATGGCGGTTTAAGAAAAAAAAAATTCTTCACCACCTGGACCCCTGCTTGTACTTTTCAAGCTGGGCATATATCCCACCAGTCTCATTAATTCTTCTTCTGTTGGGAATATGATGTGACTGCTGCAGCCAATTACTTGCCACTGACTAGCTGCAGCCTTGGTGTTCTGTCTCAACAATAAGTGAAAGCAGGGCCGGCTCCAGGTTTTTCTGGGCCCCGGGCGAAAGAGTCTCAGTGGGCCCCTTTAACACATACCACGATTCATGATGCAAAGATACGGCAGAGAAATATATATATAGTACAATGCAAAGATTTCACTTCTTACTTTACATGAGTGATATCTATTGTAAATTCCACAATAGCTCAGACACCGGCGAATCGCTCCAAACAGTATACTGGCCCCCATAAAATGCTCCATACGGAATACTGGCCCCCATAAAACGCTCCGTACAGGATACTGGCCACCATATAACGCTCCATACTGGATACTGGTCCCCATATAATGCTCCATGCAGGCTGTCCCCCCCTCCCTTATAATGCCCCATGCAGGATGTCACCCCCCATATGATGCCCCATGCAGGTGGTCGCCCCCCATATAATGCCCAATGCAGGATGTCGCCCTCCCCTTTTTATAATGCGCCATGCAGGATGTCACCCCCCCTCTTTATAATGCCCCATGCAGGATGTCCCTTTCCCCCACCATATAATGCCCCATGCCTCCATACATTAAAAAAAAAAAAAATCAAATACTCACCTCACTTCTCACCTGCTGCAGCTGCTCAGGTCCGGACTCCAGCGTTGCCGGCGTCTTCCCGCTCAGCGCTCCCTGTGACTGCTCAGGGGAGAGCGCGGTGGAAAGACGTCACCGCACCCTCTGACCTGAGATGTCACAGGGAGCACACAGCAGGAAGACAACGGATCTGCGGAGGCACGGGGAGAGGTAAGTATCCGGCTGCCGGGGCCCTGAGCAAGCGGGGGAGAAGAGCGGGCGCTGGCACCACTCTCCTCTGCCCATAGCCCGGCGGGGTGCCCAACCTCGAGTGGGCCCCCCCCCCCGCCTGCTCAGGGCCCCGGCACTTGCCTGGGTGCTGACACCGGCCCTGAGTGAAAGCTAGGAGAGGGAGAGCAAGGGTGACGCTGCAGGGGAACTGCAATCTTATAGCTGCTTATTGTCGGGTCACCTTACAAACAAAATTGAATTTGTGCAAAGTCCTCCATTATCACCCACAGAAGTAGTCTAGTGATAAACAGCCTGAATTATTGTCTACGGAAAAACAGAACCTTTCTTGGTTGCAGTAAAAAAGATGAACATAAATTCTGCATGGAAATGGAGCGTTGTGTTCATGTAGCCTGTATGGTGGCATCCTTACAGTTCTCTACGATAGAGCTGTAGACACTTCATGTGGGACAATATGCTGTCTTCACCCTGCCCAATATTAGATGCGTCAAGACTAAGCCGTACATTGGAGGATGTCACAGTTTAGATTACATTTGACTGACTGCGCATGGGATCAGAGCCGTACTCATACAGGACCTGCAGTTGAACCCAGAAGTTTACATACACTAGAGAAAAACATGCATATGTGTCTTTTTTATAAATATCTGACATGGAATCAGAATAAACATTTCCTGTTTTAAGTCAATTAGGACTACCATAATTTTTAATATTTGCCAAATGCCAGAATGAGAGAGAGAATGTTTTAAGGCATTTTTATTACTTACTGCAAAGTCAAAAGTTTACATACACTAAGATTACTATGCCTTTAAACAATTCTGGGCTGCCCATATGATGATGTCATGTGTGTGGAAGCTTCCGATAGATTTTTTTTCGCAACATCTGAGTTAATTACAGACACACCTGTGTATTTATTTTAATGCACACCTGAAACACACTGCTTCTTTGCGTAGCTTCATGGGAAAGTATAAAGAAATCAGCCAAGATATCAGGAAGGGAATTGTGGACTTGCACAAGTCTGGCTCATCTTTGGGTACAATTTCAAGATACCTGAAGGTGCCTCGTTCATCTGTACAAACAATTGTACGCAAGTACAAACAAGATGGGAATGTCCACCCATCATACCGCTCAGGAAGGAGATGGGTTTTGCGTCCCAGAGATGAACTTGCTTTGGTCCGATATGTGAATATCAACCCAAGGGCAAAAGCAAAATACCTGGTGAAGATTATGGCGGAAGCTGGTAAGCTTGTGTTAATATCCACAGTGAAACGAGTACTGTATCAGCATGGGCTGAAAGGCCACTCTACCAGGAAGAAGCAATTACACCAAGACAAACATTAAAAAAGCCAGATTAATGTTTGCAAATGCTCACCACAACAAAGACCTTAATTTTTGTAGGCCTGTTTTGTGGTCTGATAAAACTAAAATTGAACTTTTTGGACATAATGACCATCGTTACGTTTGAAGGAAAAAGGGAGAAGCTTGGAAGCCTAAGAACACCATCCCAACTGTGAAACACGGGGGAGGCAGCATCATGTTGTGGGGTTGTTTTGCTGCCGGAGGGACTGGTGCACTTCACAAAATAGATGGCATCATGTGAAAAGAAGATTGTGGCAATACTAAAGCAACATCTCAAGACATCAGCTTGGAAGTTGAAGCTTGGGCGGAAATGGGTCTTCCAAATGAACAATGACCCGAAGCATACTGCCAAAATGGTAACAAAGTGGCTTAAGGATACCAAAGTCAATGTTTTGGAGTAGCCATCACAAAGCCCTGATCTCAGTCCTATTGAAAATTTATGGGCAAAGCTGAAAAGGCAGGTGCAAGCAAGGTGACCTACAAACCTGGATCAGTTACACCAGTATTGTCTGGAGGAATGGGCCCAAAATCTGACCAACTATTGAGAAGCTTGTGGAAGGATATCCCAAACGTTTGACCCAAGTCATTCAGTTTAAGGGCAATGGTACCAAATACTAATGAAATGTATGTAAACTTTTGACTTTGCAGCAAGTAATAAAAATGCCTTAAACCATTCTCTCAAATTATTCTGGCATTTGGCAAATAGTAAAAATGATGGTAATCCTAATTGACCTAAAATGGGAAAGGTTTATTCTGACTTCCTGTCAGATATTGAGAAAAACATTCATGTGTGTCTTTTTATACAGTGTACGTAAACTTCTGGTTTCAACTGTATATGATATAGGACCTATGCATGAGGCGCTTAGTTTGATGGTTAAGCAACCATTGAACAAGGGATCATCTGGTGAACTATCATTATTAGTGATGAGCGAGTATGTTCTGTTAACCTTTTCGGCGAGCATGCTCGAGTGCTCGCCGAGTATCTTCAGTGTGCTCAGGCGTTATGTTTTAGTCACTCTGTGCGCATGAGTTGCGACTGTTTGACAGCTTTAATACATGTGAGGAATGCCTAAGAAACAGGCATTCCTCACATGTATTAACCCCTTTATCCCCGGGCCATTTTTCGTTTTTGCATTTTCATCTTTTGCTCCCCTTGTTCCCAGAGCCATAACTTTTTTTTTTTTTTTTTTTTTTCAGTCAATATGGCCGTGTGAGGGCTTATTTTTTGCGGAACGAGGTGTACTTTTGAACGACATCACTGGTTTTACCATATCATGTACTGGAAAACGGGAAAAAAATTCCAAGTGCAGTTAAAGTCCAAAAAAAAGTGCAATACCGCATTTTTTTATTTTTTTTACCACGTTCACTGGATGCTAAAACTGACCTGCCATTATTATTTTCCAGGTCATTACGAGTTCGTAGACACCAAACATGTATAGGTTCTTTTTTATTTAAATGGTAAAAAAAAAATCCAAAGTTTGCTTAAAAAAAAAAGTCGCCATTTTCCGAGACCCATAGCGTCTCCATTTTTCGTGATCTGGGGCCAGGTGAGGGCTTATTTTTTATGCACAGAGTTGACGTTTTGGGTAGATCTGATGTTTTTATCGCCCATTATTGCATTTTATTGCACTGTTGCGGCAACCAAAAAAGCTAAATTTTGGCGTTCAGATTTTTTTTTTTTCTCGTTACGTCGTTTACCGATCGGATTAATTCTTTTTTTATATTGATCGGGTGATTTTGAACGCGGCAATACAAATTATGTGTGGTTTTTATTTATTTATTTATGGTTTTATTTTGAATGGGGCAAAAGGGGGGTGATTTAAACTTTTTTTATATTTTTTTTTTTTATTTTTAAAAACTTTTTTTACTTTTTGCATGCTTCTATAGTCTCCATGGGAGACTAGAAGCAGCACTTTCCTGATCGGCTCTACTGCATACAGTTGATGAGCAGATCGCCTGTATGCAGCAGATGTGCTCACTTGCTATGAGCGCCGACCACCGGGCGGCACTCATGGCAATCTGGACATGACAACCACAGGGGTCTGCTGCAGACTCCGGGTTATCATGCCAACCCATCGGTGACCCGTGATCATGTGACTGGGTCACCGATGGGCGGGGTAAGTGACGCGCATCCGGTTTGCGCTAGTTAAATGCTGCTGTCAGAGATTGACAGCGCCATTTACCTAGTTGACAGCCGCGGGTGGATCGCACATGTCGGCTGTATAAATCAGCTGACATGTGCCTGGTTCAGTGCGGGCTCCGCGCCGGAACTTGTGCTGAAACGGGGGTTCCGACGTGGTGTGTACTTGTACGTACCATGTCTTAAAGGGGTTAAAGCTGTTAAACAGTTGCAAATCATGTGCACGGCGTGACTCAAACATAACACCCGAGCACGCTCGTAAATCTCTAGTAACGAGCATGCTCGCTCATCACTAATCATTATGCCATCACATTCATATACTTTGTAGATTGCATTGTTTATAGTTCAAATTGGTCATATGTGTGCAATGATATTCTTTTTAACGATAAATTGCTCGTGGATGAAAGATCTTCCCTTCAACCAAAGATTTTTTTTCCGACTATTGGATGAAAAATTCAAATACACCTTAAATAGTAACTGTTTTTTTATTTAATTATAAATGTATCCACCTATTAGCCCCTTTTTTCTTCTGCACCAATCATTCACTCTCAAACTGCTCATATCTGCCTACAAATCTGTCTTCAGTGAGGGATCAAACTACAGCTGCTTCTTAAAAGCCTATGGAGCGAGCATGGGGAGGATGGGGGGAAACAAAATCTGAAAGGCGCATGGAAGAAGTGCTTCTGCTTCTCTTGCAGAAAAAGCTGCCAGAAATTCAGGAAGGCAAGTCCTTTCAGGTCCTGTAATAGTGTTTCCCCATATACACACAGACCATAGCTTACGGTACTTTATCAATGTCTAAAATTAAACTTTCAGGTGACGTTTCAGTCTGTGATCTGGTGACTAAAACGATCATTTGTTGTTAAAGAAGCACTCCTCCTCCCATCAAAGTTTTTATCCTGTTAATATTTTGCAGTCGTCATATTATACCGCACTGTGTACTTAAAATTTCTCATTTTACCTTTCTACCCAGTTTTCCATTAGATCTTTCTGCATCCTTCAAAGCTCTACATAGAAACAGCCTATTTTCCCTGCATGACCATGGGTCACTGCAAAAGTGTCTGGCAGGGGAAGGAGCGGAGCATTTGGGTCAGTAGTTAGAGGGGGATGATAAATGCAGGGACATGAGACTTCCTGTTTCTACATAGAGCAGAGAAAAGAGACAAATTAGCTAGGTAGAAAGGTAAAATGAGCAATTGTAAGAACACAGTGCTATATAATAGGATTGCAATATATTAAGAGAATAAAAACTTTGATGGAAGGAGGAGTGCTTCTTTAACTTGCGCTCTTTTTGGTTAAAATCGTCCTTTACGTTTAGGCTATGAGCTTGTACTTACTGCGTTAGAGGTAAAAGGAGTCTGTTAGGCCAATATGACATTCAAACCAAGCATAGGCGGTCTGTGCAGCCTTCACGTGGCCAAACAGTTTAGTGCATAGGGGCAGAGAAAGATGGAAACAAGTAGGTTGGAAGGTGCACTAAACTGTTTGGCCACGTGAAGGCTGAACCTGTACTCGGATTGAACAGTCATTTTATGCCGACAGCCTCCCTTGAAGCCTTAATGTAACAAGAAATCAAAAGATTAATTAAATTATTATTAATTATTAAAGGTCTAGGCTGAATGGAAGCAGACAAACTTGGCTACATTTCATGTTTTTGAAGATTGAGGAGGACATTTTTCAATAAATCAAGCTGCATTAATGAGGTCACTAATGACATTCTGTCTGAAACCAACTTCTATTATAGCCGAAGGCACAAAACTTGCCAAGATTAGTCTTCCAGGCCAAGGTCCAATTCCATATTAAGCCGAAAGGATACATTATCATGGCAAAGTCACAGATCACCATCACGTAGATGACATAAGATTAAGAAGACAAGATTTGAAGAAGAAAGTTACAAAGCTGTTCTAAATACAGGGTGGGCCATTTATATGGATACACCTAAATTAAATGGTAATGGTTGGTGATATCAACTTCCTGTTTGTGGCACATTAGTATATGGGAGGGGGAAAACTTGTCCAGATGGGTGGTGACCATGGTGGCCATTTTGAAGTTGGCCATTTTGGATCCAACTTTATTTTTTTCAATGGGAAGAGGGTCATGTGACACATCAAACTTATTGAGAATTTCATAAGAAAAACAGTGGTGTGATTGGTTTTAACGTAACTTTATTCTTTCATGAGTTTTTTACAAGTTTATGACCACTTATAAAATGTGTTCAAAGTGCTGCCCATTGTGTTGGATTGTCAATGCAACCCTCTTCTCTCACTCTTGACACACTGATGGCAACACCACAGAAGAAATGCTAGCCCAGGCTTCCAGTATACGTTGTTTCAGATGCTGCACATCTCGTATCTTCACAGCATAGAAAATTGCCTTCAGATGACCCCAAAGATAAGTCTAAGGGGGTCAGATTGGGAGACCTTGGTCCACGACGACTGACCCATGACGACCAATCCACTTTCCAGGAAACTGTTCATGTAGGAATGCTCGGACCTGACACCCATAATGTGGTGGTGCACCATCTTGTTGGAAAAACTCAGGGAACATGCCATCTTCAGTGCATAAAGAGGGCAACACATCAGCATGTAGCAATTTGAGATATCCAGTGGCATTGAGGTTTCCATTGATGAAGAATGGCCCCACTATCTTTGTATCCCATATACCACACCATACCATCAAGATACGAGATGTGCAGCATCTGAAACAACGGATACTGGAAGCCTGTGCTAGCATTTCTTCTGCGGTGTTGCTATCAGTGTGTCAAGAGTGGGAGAAGAGGGTTGCAATGACAATCCAACACAATGGGCAGCACTTTGAACACATTTTATAAGTGGTCATAAACTTGTAAAAAACTCATGAAAGAATAAAGTTACGTTAAAACCAAGAACACCATTGTTTTTCTTATGAAATTCTCAATAAGTTTGATGTGTCGCATGACCCTCTTCCCATTGAAAAATAATTAAAGTTGGATCCAGAATGGCAGACTTCAAAATGGCCGCCAGGGTCACCACCCATCTGGAAAAGTTTTCCCCCTCCCATATACGAATGTGCCACAAACAGGAAGTTGATATCACCAACCGTTCCTATATAATTTAGGTGTATCCATATAAATGGCCCACCCTGTGTATGAAAACTGGTCAAACATAGTTCAGATGTATGTCTCGATCAGTAGTTATTGGAAGGCCAAGTTCTGTCAAATTTCTCTAATGCCACGTCCACGTGCCCCAGTTTTTGTTACACTACGAGTTTGTTGGAGAAATTTCTGTATGAATTAATATTGGAATTTTTTTTATGGCAAAAATTGCAGAAATGTTACACAACTACCAACTATGCAAGTTTTACAACATCTTTCTGGCGAAAAATGTTTAAATTGTGGCCATAATGTTAAAAAAATAAAAAATAAAAAAAAATAAAAATCTGTATTTTGGAGCTGATTAAGACTGATGCTCTGCCTGCATTTTGAGAGCAAAATTATAATAATGTATAAATAATTTTATAAGACTTGTGTATGAAAGTCCCTGAACATGTGAATTCACATTATGAAAATGTGTTAGCTCAAATTACACTTTAAGGCCTCATGCCACACTGCCTTGCATCACCGTACAAGCACAGTTGTATATTGTCATAGTACAACTCCCACAAAAGTGTATGGGGCCATAAAGAATCTCAGAAAACAAAATTGTAGAGTTCTTCTATTACTTCGGAGAGTTGATCCTTCTGAATGATTCTCTTAAAGTCAACTATGTGGGCATGCAGGTCTTAGAATGTTGAATAAAATGAATGATACTTTCAAGTTGGTATCTCCGATTCAATGTGTTATTCCCGAGAAATCTCAGTTTTTCTTAATATTTAAATGAACTGTTAAGATCTCTGGGCGGAACAGACATCTTCCTGAGAGTCTGCCGCTGGGGACATGTACTTATTTCCTCTGTTTTGACATTGCTCAATCAATAAGCATGAAGGAACCACCACCACAGTAGCTTGGAGCAGGTTTCTTGGTGTGAAACATGTAATGACCGTCTGCTATCCTCACTGATCTCTCTGAAGAGCTGTGTGTGATTACAAAATGCTGGGAGTAAATCAGCGATGAGCATGATTTGTGACACTTTTTTCAGCTATCCTCATGGCTGTCAGTGTGGTAGGAAGGGCAGTGCAGCTGAGCTTTTGTTCCTTGCAAACACTTCTATCAGCTATCCTTTTATGGTGCTGTGCTGCCCCTAGTGAAATTATCGCAATCATATCTGCTCTACTGCCAGCACTTTCTAATCATGCACAGCTTTGCAGTGAGAGCAGGAGATCACTGTCTGTCATTACATGTCTCGCACTGAGAAACTTGCTCTGAGCTACCGCATGGGTGTGTTTTTCTTTTCCCAGTATTTTGCTGCCTATTTATGATTGGCCAGAATCATACAGGGGAAGAAGTACACACCCCCAGCAGCAGACTCTTGGGAAGTATCTCTGTACAACCCATAGATCTTAACAGCTCATTTACATATAAGAATATTGTGGATTTCTCAGGGAATAAGACTTCAGATAGCAGATTATCATTTTATTCAACTTCCTATGACTTGCATCCCCATATAGATGGCTTTAGGGGGTTGATCCTTTTGACAGATTCCCTTTAAAAGGGACAGGTCATGTCCAGAAACACTATTAACCTACAGAATTAGGTTTCATTTCAGTTATGTAGTATTAAAATCTTATTAGGCTATCTTACTGGAAGCATGGCTACAGGGAGAAAATTAACTTGTATAATTTCTACAGCCACTTTCTTCCAGTGAACGAACTGTAATCATTCTGCAGCGCAGCACTTCACCTCACCTCACTGGAAGAGAGCAGCTGCAGGGAGGATATTGGTTAATTTTATCCCTGTAGCTGCACTTCCAGTGAGGCAGGCTATTTATCTTCGATTTTACCCTGTTTTTTCAGGTGACTAGCGTTTTTAGACATGACAGGTTCCCTTTTAAGGGATTCTGACCAGAAATGAACAATGCTAAAATCATAGCATGAATCTCGCTGTTATTACAGCTGTGTTTTACTCTGAAATGCTGTGATATTTCATGGAAAACACACTTTAAAAAGGTGACCATAGAAGAGATGACAGTAGAATATGATGTTTTGTTTTTCTTATTTTTGTGGAAAACAAGCGGACTGCATTTTTCGGTCTCTCCGATGCTGCACGTTGGAATGTATTGTTATCTATAGAGTCCTATGAAAGTCTTCAGTATTTTCACTCGCATGCTTTCTCCTATAATGGTGGCCTCGGGGGCATAATGTGTACTTACCAGTTTCCCAGAATCTTTGTCTGCTGATTAAGAATATGATGTGTCTTACTGCCCACAGTTTTTTTTTGTATTTTACTTCACTGACGTAACTCTGTGACATTTTCTAAGAACCGTGGGCAGAGAGTAATGATTTCCTGCTACCTGCGCTGTTATCAGACCACATATGCAGGAGATTCGTACAGGCACATTCCAGCATAGAGATTGACTTCAATGAAGAAGACTCAGCCTGATTCATTCTGATTACTGGACTTCCGGCTATTTGTCATTTTCTAGTTTCTACCAATTAAAGGGATTTTTTGATATTAGAATATTAATTCCCTATCCTCAGGACGTGTCTTTAATATCCTATTGGTGGGGTTCTGATTCTCGGCAGCCCCACTTACCAGCTGTTTGTGAAGCTTGCTTAGTGCTGCGGCCCCTTCTGCTCAGTTTAGTACCACTGTATTGGGTATGGCAGTGCCGCTACTACAGTTAGTTCCATATATATTTGGACAGAGACAACATTTTTCTAATTTTGGTTCTACACATTACCACAATGAATTTTAAACAAAACAATTCAGATGCAGCTGAAGTTCAGACTTTCAGCTTTCATTTGAGGGTATCCACATTAAAATTGGATGACGGGTTTAGGAGTTTCAGCTCCTTAACATGTGCCACCCTGTTTTTAAAGGGACCAAAAGTAATTGGACAATTGACTCCAAGGTTATTTCATGGACAGGTGTGGGCAATCCCTTCGTTATGTCATTCTCAATTAAGCAGATAAAAGGCCTGGAGTTGATTTGAGGTGTGGTACTTGCATTTGGAAGGTTTTGCTGTGAAGTAAACATGCGGTCAAAGGAGCTCTCCATGCAGGTGAAACAAGCCATCCTTAAGCTGAAAAAACAGAAAAAACCCATCCGAGAAATTGCTACAATATTGGGAGTGGCAAAATCTACAGTTTGGTACATCCTGAGAAAGAAAGAAAGCACTGGTGAACTCATCAATGCAAAAAGACCTGGGCGCCCACGGAAGACAACAGTGGTGGATGATCGCAGAATAATCTCCATGGTGAAGAGAAACCCCTTCACAACAGCCAACCAAGTGAACAACACTCTCCAGGAGGTAGGCGTATCAATATCCAAATCTACCATAAAGAGAAGACTGCATGAAAGTAAATACAGAGGGTTCACTGCATGGTGCAAGCCACTCATAAGCATTAAGAAGAAAAAGGCTAGACTGGACTTTGCTAAAAAAACATCTAAAAAAGCCAGCACCGTTCTGGAAGAACATTCTTTGGACAGATGAAACCAAGATCAACCTCTACCAGAATGATGGAAAGAGAAAAGTCTGGTGAAGGCGTGGTACAGCTCATGATCCAAAGCATACCACATCATCTGTAAAACACGGCGGAAGCAGTGTGATGGCTTGGGCATGCAAGGCTGCCAGCGGCACTGGGTCGCTAGTGTTTATTGATGATGTGACACAGGACAGAAGCAGCCGGATGAATTCTGATGTATTCAGAGACATACTCTGTGCTCAGATCCAGCCAAATGCAGCCAAACTGATTGGTCGTCATTTCATACTACAGATGGACAATGACCCAAAACATAAAGCCAAAGCAACCCAGGAGTTTATTAAAGCAAAGAAGTGGAATATTCTTGAATGGCCAAGTCAGTCACCTGATCTCAACCCAATTGAGCATGCATTTCACTTGTTAAAGACTAAACTTCAGACAGAAAGGCCCACAAACAAACAGCACCTGAAAGCCACCGCAGTGAAGGCCTGGCAGAGCATCAAAAAGGAGGAAACACAGCGTCTGGTGATGTCCATGAGTTCAAGACTTCAGGCAGTCATTGCCAACAAAGGGTTTTCAACCAAGTACTAGAAATGAACATTTTATTTACAATTATTTAATCTGTCCAATTACTTTTGGTCCCTTTAAAAACAGGGTGGCACATGTTAAGGAGCTGAAACTCCTAAATCCTTCATCCAATTTTAATGTGGATACCCTCAAATGAAAGCTGAAAGTCTGAACTTCAACTGCATCTGAATTGTTTTGTTTAAAATTCATTGTGGTAATGTCTAGAACTAAAATTAGAGAAATGTTGTCTCTGTCCAAATATATATGGACCTAACTGTATGTACAGAGCAGAAGATGCTGCTGCGTTCGGGCAGCACGGCTCCCTCAAACGTTTGCTCAGAAAGGATGAACGTTGGACACTCACAGATCAAATGTTGCATCAACATTCTGAACCTAAAGAACCTCTTTATGCTTTGAAAAACAAAATGCCAAATTTTTTACCTATTGGCATCTGATTTAAATAGCGATACTAAGCAAATACATAGAAAATATGAAGATATTACAAGTCACCAGGAGGATGATTTGTTTGATTTGAAAAGCGGAAAAACACCGGGATATGAAGCTTAGGTCAGCCTGATGAACATTTTGGTATTTCTTTAAACTTTAATATGAAGATAGAATATATTTAGATTCACAAAATGATGGTCTCCTTGGGAGCCGAAAGACATTATATAGAGACACATTATAGAGATCCCTCAAGCCTCACTTTCCCCTCTTCCCCAGGTCAAAGAATGATGGGGATTTTGGTTAGTGGCTGCTGTGTTTTTTGTTTTTTCTCTTTACTTCTATGTACAACAAAAAATTATATTGTGGTACCGTGGTGTTCAGAAAAATCTATGTACGTACCTTTTCTGACAGAAGTTTTCTTGGAGTGATGCCTTTATTGGCTAACCAGAAGAAAATATATATTTGTAAGCTTTAAGAGCACTGTGGCTCCTACTTCAGGCAGGATTACAAATGAATTAATAATGATTTGTAATCCTGCCTGAAGAAGGAGCCTCTGTGCGCGCTGAAAGCTTACAAATATATATTTTCTTCTGGTTAGCCAATAAAGGCATCACTCCGAGAATACTTTTGTCATATAAGTATAGATGTAAATTTTTTTTTTTTTTAATCGGTTTTCTGAACAAATGGGCATCAGCCGCCTAAAACCTTACTGATACTTATGGGATGTGCTTTCACCTTCGGTTTTGAATGGTTGAATAAGCATGACTATCGATTTCTATTAAATTGGTAAATCTTAAAGGGGTTTTCTGGTCTAAATCTACAAGTCTACAGGTAATCTATGTGACTGCAGACTTGTGAATCGTGCTGTGAGGATTCTCCGGTGCCAGTGTCTGGAGCGGCGGTCATGTATGTGATAGGCATGCTCCCGGCCACATTCCAACAAGACGTATTCCTACACATCGCATGAATGCCAACTTATGCTCCTGCTCATTTCTTTCTTTGGTTTTGTTGTTCTGTGTTTAAAAGTATAAGCAATGTGTATGTGATTTCATGAAAACCCATGCCCATTGTTTTTTATTTATTTATTTTTTTGGTGCGTTTTTTTTCTTTACAGTGTTTGAGCTCATAAAAGAAGTCATTAAAAAATGCTCCAAAAATACATAAAAATCGCAACAAAATCACGATCCTAAGACCAGATTGCTGTTGCATCTTTTGGTGTAGACACTTGCAGACCAAAAAAAAGCAGCGTTTTCGCACGTGCAATCATGACCCCACACGTTGCGAGGTATTTGATTTGTGTAGTTTGTCGACTTTCTCAATCTTTTCATTTTCTTAACTCTAGGTGACTAAGGAAAGTGGTCCTCCACACATGAAGAGTTTTGTTACAAAGGTGACAGTGGGTGAGTTTACTGCGGAAGGTGAGGGGAACAGTAAGAAGTTGGCAAAGAGGCGGGCAGCTGCTGCTGTACTGCAAGAACTGAGGAAGCTCCCACCTCTCCCCGTGATTGAGAAACCAAGGCTTTACATAAAGAGGCGTCCCAAAACAATAATTAAGGTATTTCCAATTAATTTGCATATTCCTCAAAATATGACACAGCATTGCAAATGTCACCTAGTTGCTTTTCCATTGTCTATGCATTACCATACATATCCATACACCATCTATGGAACTGCTGGAGGTGGCCATATAGATTGCATTCTGTTTGTGTCAGTAGGACTTTGCAGATATTGTCCGCTTTTTCAGACCTTTTGCTGGAAAATATTGAACAGTCTGTGGTCTGAAACTATACAGGCATTAATATAAACCTGATTATATAAGATTTCTCTGGGTCCCTCCACGCCTGTTATACAATGAAACCATTTCCATACTGTTTGCTGTTGGATAACTTGCTGCGGTTATCTGCTGCCTGCACAATGTCAGTGCACCCAGTAATGAGTAACCAGCAGCCATGTTTTTGTGTTGGTCTGTGGTTTGCACATGTTTTTCATTGTATAACCTAAACGAGTCTTATTATCTATAATTGTAAGGATTTCATAGTAACTACTGCTGGAATAGAGGAAAACGACAGTATAAATAGCAATACTTCATGTATTATGTAATGTTTATTGACGCTGTACAAAACCATATATTTAGGACACGGCCCTTTTATTTCTTACTATGTACAGGTCACTCTCCAGTTCTGTTTTAGTGCTTTACAAGGAATGTATTATCAGAAAATGACAATTCAGGTTTCATTATAATTTTTTTATTTCACAAGTGTTTTGTTTCCTTTTTTTTGTTACTGTCCACATAACTGAGATTTCAAGATTATATACGGTATTTTTTTTTTTTTCCCACTTTTTGCCGCTGAGCAGATGCAGTAATATGGGAGATCCTTTTTTTTCTTTTGCTAACTTTTTGATCTTTGCTTTAGACTGGGTGAGAGTCTGCAGAGGGAAAGAACTGTCTATACAGGCAGTGAAGGAAGGAAATATGGACTTGTAATATGGCATCAACCAGGAAAATGTAGAAAACTCCTTCAGTGGCATAACTTAAAGGACCTTTACCAATTTTTTTTTATGTTGAACTGGACCCAGGATGTAATATTGCCTGCTGAGCAGAATATATTTTTTTCCCTCTTCTCCATTGCAGAGATACTAGTCATCAGAATATTTGGCATCTAATGTGATATATTTTTTTTAAAGGGAATCTGTCAGTAGCATCACCCCTCCTAAGCCGTTTATATGGGCATCTAAGTCATGAGAAGCTGAATAAAATGATACCTTGATATCTGAGATTCGATGTCTTATTCCACATTTTACTTGTATGTAAATGAGATGTAAGAACTATGGGCCGGACACTGATCTGCATGAGAATCTGCCTCCAGATGTTATTTGAAATAAAAGGGGGGCATTACCAGTGTGATGTGTGATGGCCGCTCTCTGCTCTCCTGATCTCACTGCAGAGCTGTGTGTGATTATACCTGACACATCTGCAGGCTCCTCTCAGCTTCCAGCTCACAGGCAGACAGGGGGTAATATTGTTTTGCTGCAGCTCTCACAGCTCTGCTGTAGTATATGTGCTTCTTGTGTGACAAAATTCAGTTCTACAGTTCTGTGTTAGTTTCTTGTCTCACACTGGTAACACCTCCTTTCATATATAACAAGCGCTGGATGCAGATTTTCATACAGATCAGTATCGGGCCCATAATCCTGAACCGCTCATATACAAATACGAAAAAAGTGGTTTTCTCTGAAATAAGACATCAGATTGCACATACCAGTGTATCATTTTATTCAGCTTCCTATGACTTACGTGCCCATATAGACTGCTTAGGAGGGCTGATCCTACTGACGGCACTCACTTGGACTTGAAGAGAATCTATCAGCCAGACATTTTTCACTGGGCGTGTGCATGTCTTCTCCCTGTGTGATGCTGACCAATCACAAGCAGGCAGCAACACTCAAAGGAAAAATGAACTCTCCCCTACAATATCTTAGAGCAGGTTTCTCACTGTTTGAGATGTAATGATACAGCTCTGATCTCCTGGTCTAACCTCCTGCATGAGTCGGTGTTGGGGGAAGGAGCAGTGCAGCTGAATTTAGCTGTCGCATTTCTAACCCTTCTATCATCTCTCCTGATTGCAGAGTGTTAGTGATCGCACTTAGGACTCATTTACGTGTCTGGTTTTAAACATGTACGTGAAAAAATGGTACTGGTGTCATCAGTGTTTTGGATCAGTGTATGTTCCGTGTGTCTGTTTTTAACATCCATGTATCATAATTGTATTTCTATAGCGCCAACATATTCTGCAGCACTTCACATTTTAGAGAGACTTGTAGAGACATTACAGAATAACACACAGCTCAGATACCAAAAGGAGTGAGGGCCCTGCTCTCAAGTTTACAATCGCAGTGAGCCGAAAGAAGCGTGTACTCATCCGAAACAGCTGTTGCTCATCTCTTTCTCTGTCTGCAGTCCTGTGAACTAAAGTGCATTTTACTGAAATGGCCTGTGGTAAGTGCCGCTTCTCTTGCTCTCTTCTGAATCTTCTGATTACATGTTGAGCCCAACAGACATGAGTGTTATGCTGACATATCTCTGGACAGGCAATGTGAAGGGAGGATCAATACAGCAGAAGTGGCCACACTAGAAGAAGTAACAGAAGGGTTTGCAATGTGACACAACTAAAATCTGCTGTTCTGCCCCTCACCCCACAGTGACCATATCTCAAAGGTGTTAGTCATCTGTGCTTTCTAATCATGTAGGAGGTTAGACCAGGAGATCAGTCTCCTTATATCTCACACAATCAGAAATCTGCTCTCTGTAATTGTGGGGTTGTGGTGTTTTTCCTTTTGAGTGTTGCTGCCTGCTTATGATTGTTCAGCATCATACAAATAGAAGTAGTACATGCCCACACTGAGTACTTTCTGATAGCACCCATGTGGACTTAAGTTAACTCATTAGGTGCCAAATACTTTCATTGCTAATATCACTGCAACAGAGGTGAAATAATTTAAGATAAAAAAAGCCAAAACAATACAACCCAAATGTTTTATTCTGCTCTGCAGCCACGATCACACACTGTGTTCAGTTCATTAAAAAATTTGGTGAAAGGTCCTATTTAAATCTCCTTGATCCCATTGGAAAGTCTGTAACTAGTCCCTGCATCTAACAGGTGCAATTTATGATATATGCTTTGTGTAAGAAAAAATAACGTTTGGACCCTCTAATGCAGGGTTCCCCAACTCCAGTCCTCAAGGCCCACCAACAGGCCATGTTTTCAGGATTTCCTTAGTATTGCTCAGGCAATAATTCCATCACCTGTGCAATACTAAGGAAATCCAAAAAACATGACCTGTTGGTGGGCCTTGAGGACTGGAGTTGGGGAACCCTGCTCTAATGTGTTCAGACCTGGGCGTGAATACTACCTCTGTGCCCACTATTGCTGCACTGCTGCATGCATTGCTTCTTTTGTATGTACTTAAACCTAATTAATAAACACAGAAATTAAATGCATGAGACATCCCACTAATGGGGAACGGAGAGGCAGAGATTATAATGAGCAAATAATCACATTGCCTGTTGCTTTGTCTCTGCAAACAATCAATAGACATGTATGTGGTCATATGTAAAATCCTCTTTTTTATAAATGGTGCAGTTTAAGATGATGGGTTAAATATTAAGAAATGTCTGGCAGCGGCTTTCTCTACTCTACTCATTGAAAACACATGAACCTTTGGCCGAGGCCAAAATATCTTTCCTTCTACAAAATATTTTACATCATTGAAAAACAAATCAAACATTGTGAACTTCATTTCACGTTGTTGTACGATTGGTTGGCTAAAATGATCTCTCTGTCTTAAAGGTTACCCGACAAATAATCATTTTGGTTGATGCCACTCCTTTTCATCAACTGTATACGAACGCCTTAATACTGGAATTGAACATAAAACTCGCACAAAAAAATAAAAAGTAAAACCCTACCTTATGCAATCTCTATGGTCAAACAATCAATGGAATGAGTTATACTAAAGATCTTGCAGATTTTCTGCTTGGTATTGTATTGGCTTTGGGTTTTTTCAAATACTGCTAAGGTGATGGCATGTCATTTCACAAGGTGACCATGGACATAGCTGCAGCATTGTAAACCAGTAAGGGTACCTTTGGACTGGCCACGTTCATTTCACAATTAAGGGGTTTTCCCACTAACAAAGTTAATTTTAATCAATAGATCTTGGAATAATAATAATTTTCTACAATTAGATGTGTTTAAAAAATGCCCTTGTGCTGATATAATGTTATAAATGTGCCCCTGCTGTGTACTGTGTAATGGCTGTGTCTGACTGTACAGGAACACGGTCTGATCATACCACAGCTCCTGGGCAGGGGAGAGAGCAAAAGAGTATACAGACAGGAGAGTAGGGATTCACATTTAATTCTTTCTTTGAAGTAAACATAGTTTAAGTAAACAGACAGGGAAATGTTTTACCTCACAAAAAGAATCCGCTGTGATCCCCTGCTGTCCTGTCTGTATACTCTCTTTGCTTTCTCCCCTGCCCAGGAGCTGTGGTATGATCAGACCATGTTCCTGTACGGTCACACACAGCCATTACACAGTACACAGCAGGGGCACATTTATAAGATTATCTCAGCACAGGAACATTTTATTTAAACACATCCAATTGTGAAACTTATTATTATTCCAAGATCTATTGATTGAAATGAACTTTTGTTTGTGGGAAAACCCCTTTTAAGCTTACTTAAAAATCCTTGATCTCAGCAGCACATCATGTAAACAGGACCTGAGCTGCCGAGAGCTATGGTACTCTATGCTAACAGATCAACCTGTTAACCTAACCATTATTCTGTGCGCATCGAAACTATAGTTGGCCTGTCTAAACAATCAGACAAATTTTGTGTAGCCGATCACCGATCGTTTAAGGCTGAGGATCGACCATTGTAGACTTACTGCTGGGGTCACATGGCTGTCGGTTCTCTCAGGCGACCGAATTGGGCCGATTATGTGAATGACACTGGACTCAAACTCTATCAGAGTTAGTGTGATCAGATTGTCTCGCATGAGAGAATTGCAGCATAGGTGAGGAGAAAACGGAGAACTTCATTTCTCAATCTTTGTGGTTTCCAAGCATATACATGAGACTGCACTCGGATGACATTCGAATGCAGTCCGATGTTTTACACGCACCCATAGACTTTTGTATGGGTGCACGTTGTCCAATTTGTGGAGAAACTAACAGCATGCTGCGCTTTTTTTTTTTCTAATGCCGATTCAGCATGAGAAATGACCATGCTGCAATTGTTTTCTCATGCTGAATCGGAATTAGAAAAAAAATTGCAGATCTGCACTGCCCCATAGTGTAACATTGGCCGAGTGTTATGCGATAAAACATCAGATGGCACTCGTCCGAGTTATACTCTAGAGTGAGTGAGCCCTCGAGGGACTATCTGCAACTGGGCAGCTGGAGATTGGGAAGGTAAGTTTTCACCACTGCAAGTAATCCATTCCTCACCAGATAAACACATTTACATTGGAGGTTGATCCTCCACAATAACCCTCCACTACAACAACAAAAAAACGGAGTAAAATTGTCCATAAAAAATCACAAAACTTTATTAAATCCAAAGCATAATTACATAGGCAATTTAAACACCTTCAACATGATTAGCAGTTTAGATCAGGTGTTACAAAGTATGACCCCCACAATAAATATTAGGCTGGACTGGGCAGGAAACCTGTGATCAATATAACTCGTTTAAATTGTCAGTGCTAGGATAGAGATACATCCTAGATCTACAACCCCTGGCAAAAATGATGGAATCACCGGGCTCGGAGGATGTTCATTCAGTTCATTAATGTTGTTGAAAAAAAGCAGATCACAGACATGGCACAAAACTAAAGTAATTTCAAATGGCAACTTTAAGGCTTTAAGAAACACTAAAAGAAATTAAGATAAAAAATGTGGTACTCAGTAAGGGTAATTTTTTTCAGACCAAGCAGAGAATTATATGTCTAAGTCTCTTGCAAGGACTTCAACCTTTTTTTTTTTTTTTTTTTTTTTTTTTAAATTGATTTAAAAAGATAAAATAAATCAAACACAAATAATCTTTGTTCTTTTACTGATCTATCCATATAAGAAAAGAAAAAAACTTACAGAATTGGTAACACAAAACCTAGGAAGTGCTAATAATTTGTTTTTCTTCTGAATATTCAGAGCAAAAACAAATTATTAGCACTTCCTAGGTTTTACGCATCATTGCAGGTACAGTGTTACTAATTCTGCAAGTTTTTTTCTTTTATTTTCTTTTTTATTCTCTGTAATATTCTGTTTTATACTATATTTGTGTGGAATATCCTATATATGTAAGCCTGCTGGCAGAGCTGGTTAGTTGACAGATTATAATAAAGCTTGAATCTTAGTTCCTTGACTAATATCAGTTTTCAGATTGCACTTGGGGATTTTCCGGCACTAAGGTGGGCTCTGGCTGAAAGCTCTTGTCAGCCCGGACATGTGACATTTGTTTTGTTTTCCATGTATGCCTAAAACGTTATTAAGCACACATGGTTTTAATATAATATGTGCAGTGCCATCTGTGAGGGAAGTATCCTGTCTGTAAGCCATGGCCGCGGTTTTCCACTGACATGAAAAGCTTGAGACTATAATAAGGCCCATATTTTACAGGCAAGGCTGCGTGTGCAGCTTGGCTTATACTGTGAGCACATAGAGGCCGTACCCTGAAGTATGAAAAGCCGTAGTTTTACTTATTTCTAGGATGAAGTTATAGAAATGTGATGGCCAAATTAAAGAATTTTTTGGTCCAAAAGTGATCCCCCCCATGAAGGCACCACGGAGAGAGGGGATCCGCCCTTCAAGGTCAGGAACCCTACAGATAAAAAGGGCGGTACCTCTCTCCCGCATCAGTTGGTTTCCTGTCCTTGACGGGACCCTACAGTCCGGAGGAGTCATACCTGCGGGGTGCCAGAAGATGGACATCGTGGGATGCCCGGCCAGTCCGATCCAGGCAGCGGGGGTCCCCCTGCCTCGGCTGGTGCGGTGTCCTGAAGCGCCACTGCTGAGGTCAGTGGGCCTTTAGGGTGTGCGGAGGGGGGTCTGGACGAAGAGGAGGCCGCCAGGACTGTGCTAGACCCCCCCTGGTTGCGGAGGTGAGAATGCGCTCGGCAGCATGCATTTAAGCTCCCTGGGGGACAGGTCACTACAGGCACTATGGGAGGGACCCCCAGTGCCTTAAAACACAGCAGAGGACGCCAGTATTTGCTCTTCTGGGCTTTGGCACGCTGTGTGAAAAAAACAAAACAAAACTATATACTGTAACAATGAGTGACCAGGACCTACCTGAGGAGCAGCAGCTACATCCTCAGTCGCCACCACTACCGCCAACCCAACGGAAAAAGGGACCGGAAGGCCAGGCCAGGACCGGAGAGGAAGCGGGCACTCTGGCAGATCGTCGTAGCGCAGCAAGGACTCCACCTCGGCATCTTCCAGGAGGACTTCGGCTACAAAGATGGCTCCACCTCCTGAACCGGTACCTGCTCTTCCGTCTGGTTGGTGAGTGAACTTCATGAAAGTCCACTTTGTAACTAGGGGCCCTTGCTCTCTCTCTTTTGTCTCCCGTAGGGAAAAAAAGAGTAAAGGGAAAACAAAAAATAGGACTTGTGCATTATGCACTGAGGCCTTGCCCACTACTTGGGAAAAAAGACTCTGCAGCTCCTGCATTGAGCAGACCATATGTGAAGGAACCCTGAGATTTGCCTCTGATCTTAGAGACCTAATTAAGTTGCAAGTTGAAAACGCTATTAAATCTTTTCAGGGCAAAAGATTAAAGAAAACTGAAAACATATCCCCCCCCCCGAGTCCACGTCTAGTAGTTCTGAGGATGACGGGGATTCGGACACTTCCACCTCTTCCTCCTCCTCTTCCTCGTCTACAGTTAGAGGAGGTCGGAGCTGTTTTCCCGTTGAGGAAACAGCCTCATCAAGGCAGTCAGGTCTACCATGGGTCTAACAGATCCCCAACCCAAAAAATCCATACAAGACATGATGTTTAGCGGCCTAGAACAGAAAAAGAGGAGATCTTTTCCACTCAATGAACATGTTCATTCGCTGATTATGAAAGAGTGGAAAAGACCGGAGAGGAAGGGCTTCCTTTCCTCTAAACGAAAGTACCCGTTTGAGGACCCCGTATGCTCCTTTTGGGAGCAAGCACTGAAACTGGATGTCGCTATAGCCAAAGCCTCAAAAAAATACTCCCTTCCATTTGAGGACATGGATATCTTGAAAGACCCCATGGATAAAAAGGCAGACACCCTCTTAAAGGGTTCCTGGGAAGCCGCTGGGGGGGGGGGGGGGTGTGTTTAAAACCGGCGATAGCTGCCACTTGTACGGCCAGATCCCTAATGGTCTGGTTGGACCAGCTAGAATCACAACTGACAGAAGACATCCAGAGACCCAATCCTTGAAGCCATCCCGATAATGAAAGGGACAGCGGCCTTCCTGGCAGACGCCTCGGCGGACTCCGTCAGGTTAAGTGCTAGAGCGGCGGGGCTTGCCGACGCGGCTAGACGAGCCCTCTGGCTCAAATGTTGGCCCGGGGACCTACAAGCTAAATCCAGATTGTGCTCCATCCCCTGTGAGGGCGAGTTTCTATTTGGGCCTGCCCTTGATGACATCCTGGATAAAGCAGGGGATAATAAGAAACTGTTTCCTGTCCCGTCTAATACTGCTTACAGAAAACCTTTTCGGGGTAGAAGATTTATGCGTAGGAAACCCCCTAAAGAGCAGGATAGGTGGGAAGACAGGAGAAGGAAGACCAAGGGATTCCTATTTAACAAGCCCTCCAGTGATAATAGAAAGGCCCCCCCAATTAAGATTTGCCCCGGGTGGGGGGAAGGCTATCAAGTTTTCTCCCGGCCTGGGAGCTAATATCCAACAGCTCAAGGATTCTGACCCTAATTCAATCGGGCCGGAAACTCCAGTTCTTCAAAGTCCCTCAGAGAAACTTTATTATAACCCCCGAAAGATATTCAAACGAGGAGCAACTAGCCTTGGAGCAGGAAATCCGGGGACTAGTAGGGAAAGCAGTCCTCCAGGAGGTCCCGGAGGGGGGGGGGGAGGCATGGGCTTCTATTCTCCACTATTCCTGAGAATAAAACCAGATGGGATATACAGGACGATTGTGAATCTGAACAAGCTGCTGAAGGTGGAACCCTTCAAAATGGAAACCATAAAATCTTCAATAAAAATGCTCTTTCCTGGTTGTTTCATGGCCGTCCTGGACTTAAAAGATGCTTATTATCACGTCCCGATACACAAGGACTACCAGAAGTTCCTCAGGGTAGCTGTTCCTATGGGTGGAGTGGTCAAGCACTACCAATATACAGCTCTCCCATTCGGCATCGCCATAGCCCCAAGGGTCTTCACCAAAGTGGTTGCAGAGGTGATGGCTCAGCTAAGGGAGCAGAACACCCTGGTCGTCCCATACCTAGACGACTTCCTGATAATAGGCAGCTCCTTCCTAGACTGCAAATCCCATCTGGAAAAGGTCATGGATTCCTTGACTCACTTAGGGTGGCTTTTGAATCTGGAAAAGTCCAAGACAGAACCATGCCAGATACAGGAGTACCTAGGCGTCATACTGGATTAAAAAATTCAGGAGTGTCGTCTCCCCTCAGGGAAAATTCAAAAAATCTTAAACCTGATATCACGGGCGAAATCCCACCCGTCTATGTCCCTTCGGAAGGCCATGTCCCTGCTAGGTTCCCTGACAGCGTGCTTTCCGGCCGTTCAATGGGCTCAAATACATACCAGGACCCTTCAGTGGGAAATCCTAGAGGCAGAAAAAGCACTAAAAGGGCGTTTAGAAGGGCTGTTAACGCTATCTGTAAAAACCACACTTTCCCTAGAGTGGTGGGGGAACATACACAATCTGGCCCATGGGATTCCTTGGACAATCCCGACACCGCAAGTCCTGACCACAGATGCAAGCCCCGGGGGCTGGGGGGCCCACCTCAACAACCTGGTGGCTCAGGGGGTCTGGACAGAACACGTGAAACTAATGTCCTCCAACATGAATGAGCTCCTAGCAGTAGAGCAGGCACTCCTGGAGTTCATGCACACACTACAAGGACATCACTTGAGGGTCTTCTCAGACAACTGAGTAGTAGTGGCATACCTGAACCACCAGGGGGGTACACTGTCCCATTCCCTAATGCAGACGACAGAGGTCATCTTTCACTTAGCCGAGGAGAACTTGCAATCCCTATCTGCTCTACACATAAAAGGGGTAGAAAACCGCACCGCAGACTTTCCGAATCAGACTCAGTTGAAGCAGGGCGAGTGGGAATTAAGTCAGGCGGTTTTTCGGCAGATTGTACAAAGGTGGGGCCGTCCCTCCATAGATCTGTTTGCCAACAATCAGAACAAAAAAACATGCTCTTTTTGCTCCCTCGATCCCAAAGGGAACCCGGTAGCCGTGGATGCCTTTATGATCCCTTGGAATTACCCTCTAGCTTACACTTTTCCTCCGAGGGCTCTGATTCCAGCTGTTATGAGGAAAATCAGAGAAGAGAAAGCGAGGGTAATCCTAATAGCTCCCTTTTGGCCAAAGAGAGCATGGTTTTCATGGCTGAGGAGGTTGTCAATCTCCGATCCATGGGTTCTCCCGGAGCTCCCGGACCTTCTTTCGCAGGGCCCGGTCCTCCATCCTCAGGTGTCAAGCTTACACTTGACAGCCTGGAATTTGAGAGGGCTCTTCTGAAAGACAAAGGTTTCTCCCCAAATTTGATCACCACACTACTTCAAAGTAGAAAACCAGTCACCACCAAACTATACGGGAAAACCTGGAAGAAATTCCTTTCAGTCTCAGGTTCCAGGTTGGGTGGGGAGGTTCCGTTGACAGCTATCCTGGAATTTTTACAGAGGGGTTTGGAGCAGGGCCTGGCCACAAGTACCTTTAAAAGTTCAAGTTGCGGCCCTGGGAGCACTCTATAATTTTGACCTAGCCAGGGATAGATGGGTATCTAGGTTTATTAAGGCATCCGCTAGATTCCGCCCTATCCCATCCTGAAATACTACACCCTGGGATTTGAATTTGGTCCTTTCAGCCCTAACTGAGGCACCTTTTGAACCCCTGTCAGAAGCATCGCTAAAAACTGTCTCTAAAAACAGCACTCTTGGTAGCTTTCACATCCGCACGTAGGGTTAGTGATATTCAGGCCCTATCGGCAGGGCCCCCCTTCACACAAATCTTGGAGGATAGGGTTATTCTGAAAACTGACCCTGCCTATCTACCAAAAGTGGCGTCAAGATTTCACAGGTCCCAGGAAATCACCCTCCCTTCTTTCTGCCCTAACCCTAGGAACACGAAAGAGAGGGTCCTGCATACACTAGACGTCAGAAGGTGCCTAATCCAGTATCTAGAGGCAACACAAGAGTGTAGGCAGGATAGTTCTCTTTGTCTGCTTTCAGGGTCCTCGTAAGGGGAAGAAAGCTTCTAAGGGCACGCTGGCCAGATAGATAAGGGAGGCCATCACATTATCTTACTCCTCACGTGGAGAAGCTGCCCCGGAGAAACTGAAGGCCCACTCAACAAGAGCCGTGGCAGCCTCCTGGGCGGAGAAGGCCGGTGCTACGATAGAGCAGATATGTAGAGCGGCAACCTGGTCTTCCCCCTCTACCTTCTTTAATCACTACCGGCTAGACTTAACCTCTTCTTCAGACCTTACTTTCGGGAGAAGGGTTCTGGAAGCTGTGGTCCCCCCCCCTAATGAGTCACTTCTCTGCAATTCTCTCTGTGGTGCCGTCATGGGGGAAGGAGAAAGACGTAGTTACTTACCGGTAACTGGATTTCTCAGAGCCCATGACGGCACCCGTACATTCCTTCCCTTCACGTGTGGGTGCGCACGCTTATTGGTTAATTATTGTAGCCACGTGGTGTGTCGAATGAGGTCTTAAATTGTAAAATTTTGTGTTACTAACCTGGTGGTCCTCTCATGCTCTGTAAACAACTGATGCGGGAGAGAGGCACTGCCCTTTTATCTGTAGGTTTCCTGTCCTTGAAGGGCTTATCCCCTCTCTCCGTGGTGCCGTCATGGGCTCTGAGAAATCCCGTTACCGGTAAGTAAGTACGTCTTTTGTCCTTCTGGGCTCATTTAATGCGGACTGTTTTATTTTCAGTTTTATGTTTTTTTTAAGTCTAAGTATACTTTAAATATATTTAATCATGTTTCATTTGTTTTGTAGCAATGTTTTTTTTAAACTATAAGGTCTATTTATGTCAACCTCCACCCTCCGAGTCCTTACCATTAAAAAAAAATAATAAAAAATGACCAAATCTTGTAATGTCATCTTTTCTTGATTTATCAGTATGGGGATGATCAAAATCTACATAAAACCCTTTCAAATACCCTTTCTATTTATTTCAATGGGAAATTCAAATTGCTGTTCATACAGCCCTTCAGAAACCTCTTCAAAAACTCACAAAATCTGAAAGTCAGTGGCTCCTGACGTGTATTTCTCTTGAAAGCTACTTTTGCTTCCAAAATACTCCACATGAACATTGTAAAGTTGTGAAGGCTGAACAAACTCTAATACTCATTAAGTCAGAGAATAAACGGATCCATCATTACAGTAAATCCACCGGCACAATATTTCTACAAATAAAAAGTCCTGAGCCATCAAGGCTCTTGCCTCCATATGACCTCTGAAGGTGTCCAGTGGTGTTTGGAACCAAGAAATTATCAGTAGATCCTTTTTAAGTCTTGTAAGTTTCAAGATGGAGCATCCATGGGTTGGTCATGTATTTCTAGCACCTTCCATAGATGATGGATTGGATTGAGATCTGAGGAATTTGGAAGTCAGTACCTTGAGCGATCACATTCCTCATACCATTCCTGAACAGTTTTTGCAGTTTGGCAGGGCTTCTTATCCTGCTAGGAGGCAATTGACATTAGGGACTACCGTTGCAATGAATATTATTTGGTCTGCAACAATATTTAGGTTGTGGTTACATGTCAAAGTTTGACATGTACATGAGTCATGACATGACATCCACATAAGTGCCTGGACCCAAGGTTCGTCAGCAGAGTATTGCCCAGGGTATCACGCTGCCTCTACTGGTTCCCTGAAGTTCATCCTGGCTGTATACACACCTGGTCATCCATATGACGTGAAATAAAATGTGGTTTGTCAGACTAGACCACCTTCTATGTACTGCAAACCACTTCTCATGTTCTTGTGCCCAGCATAGGCACGTTAATTGATGGACTGGGATCCGCATTGAGTCTGTGCTGACATCTTTCAGTGAGCCTTGGGAGTCTGTGTCCATGTTATGGGTTAAGCTTGGGTCCTTGCTTTAAGCGCATTTAGCACGTACTAAGCACTGCAAGCAGAAAACACCCCACAAGACCTATTGCCTAGCCATCCTAATTTGACCCATGCAAAGTCTCCCAGAGCCTTACTCATTTCCATATTTTCTGCTCTCAAAACATGAACTGACAATTTGTTTATTGCTTTTCAGGAATATTCTCCCTCCGTATACTTGGATATTACCAATCCATAAACTTTGCTTCCTCTTTTTCTTTCTAGATCCAAGATTATATCTGAAATTCAGGCAATACTCTGTTCTCAGATACTGACCCTAAAGCCAATGTCGGAAGCTAAACTACACGCAGCAATTAATGAGGCAAAACTGTGCAAAGCTTCGGGTCCTAATGGTTTCTTGTTAATCTGTAATATGTACCTGTATCGCTGTAATTTATAGGACCGGATACTCACTCAGTGCCCAAGTTATAGACAGACATCTTTTCTTAATGTCTATTTGTCAAAACAATAGCATTTATAATCTCTTCTCTTTCTGGACAGGGCAAGATTTTTGACTGATGGGCTCGTTTCAATGCTACCGAATCTCATTCACAGACCTCCTTGCTCATTAATGCAGAGAAGGCATTTCATAGGGTCAACTGAACCTTCATTGAAGGAAATACTTGCCATAATTGGCTTTGCTGGATAAGTACTCAACTCAATGAGGCATTTGCCAGAGTCCGAGTGAATGGAGGAAAAAGGTGTTTGTAATGGGACTCAACAGGGTTGTCCCATTTCACCCCTAATATTCTTTCCCAGTAACCTTTCCTCGGATTCATTTAAAAATTAATATTGCCATCCCTGCATCTCCATGCCTCCCTGTATAAAGTAGCGGCATATAACCCCACAGTCACCCTTCCCTATCTAATGAACAAATTATGTATATCTAAAACTCCAATTAAATTTTTTTTTCATTGTGCAAACATATTCTGCAACAAACAGGAACATGTACTGACAATAAGGACGTCACAATGTAACACACAGTTCAAAAATTACAGAAGGAGTGAGGGTCATGCTCCTAAGCTTATATAAGGAAATAGAGGGGACACAATGTAGAAAGTGCTGTCATGTACTGTCCAGCCATGATAATAAATAGGGGTTTCCCTATAAAGCTGCATGATCTGGTCATCAGCTAGTATCTGTCTACAGTGGTGTGAAACATTTTGCCCCATTCCTGGTTTCTTATTCTTTTGCATGGTTGCCACACCTAAATGTTTTACACAGGCCCTGTAGGTTTGGATTTCTTTTTTTCTTAGTAATTAAGACCTTCATTTAAAAACTGCATTTTGTGTTTACTTGTGTTATCTTTGTCTAATATTTTAAATTTGTTTTGTGATCTGAAACATTTAAGTGTGACAAACATGCAAAAGAATAGGCGATCAGGAAGGGGGCAAACACTTTTTCACACCACTGTAAGTGCAGTTAATAAGTGCTCAGTTAATAAGTGCTATTGAGTGTATGGAGGATGTAGGGACAGATGAGACTGAGGACCAGAGGAGCTGATTCTGAGGATAACTTAGAAAGGGGGAACAGGCAGGTGTTAGATTAGTGAACTGAGGTGATAGGCTTGTCTAAAAAGACATATTTGTTTTTAAAGCACGCTTAAAAATGTGGGGGCTAGGTATTGGGCAATAACTGGCAATAAACTTAATCGGACGTAATTCATATTATTTAAGCAAGACAACAGAAGGTCTATTGAGAAACTTGCTTAGGCTATGTGCACATGATGCGGATTTGAAGCAGAAACTTCCTAAGCGTTTTTGCCTCTCCCTGGCAGAAAAAACGCATGCGAATTTGACGCATTTTTGATTCGTTTTTACATGCGTTTTTTTTTTTTTTTTTTTTAAGCGTTTTTGTACATCAATGAATGCTTTTTGGAGCTAAATAAAGTTATTTGGTGGGACATTGCTTAAACCCTTGGATTATCATAGAACTGGTTTAGTATATTGATTCATTTAAATGATTAAAGAATGTGTCTGTTGTATTTCAAATAAAGTGTTTACATTGTGTCTGTGTGTTTATTTAACAATTTTTACTTTGGTCATGAAAAGGTCTGATTGGCACCTTGTCATTACCAAACAAGAGAGCTGGGTGTCAGTTCCATTCACCCAATCTTCATTAGCATATCTATTCATGTAATTTATGCGGCTGCTGTGAGCTGTTATTTTTAGCCTGGGAAGGTGCCATTAGGCAAAAATTTTCACTGGTCATAATTAACATCTCACAGCTGGTTTGTTAGCCGCTATGTCCCCCTGATCAGCACTCATCAGCACTTTGGACACAACGTATTTTTGTTGCGTCCAAAATGCGGTGTTAAAATACCGCACTTTTGTTGTCGGTACATGTGAATCCACCGCATATAATGACACTTCAATCGGTCAAAATCTGCAGCAGAGACCAGCGTGTCCGCTACAGAAATTGACCTGCTGCGGGTGAGTTTGGATACTTGGCCACGGTCAGCCGCTGCAGGTTTAACGCAGTGTGTTTATACAACTTCAAAGGGATCACCCGTGGACACTGACATGCGGCACGTCTTTCAGGACCGCAGCATGTCAAATTCTCTTGCGGAGTCGCTGGTCTCCGTAACAGAAATTTTGACCACTAGAAAGTATTGAATGCGATAAATCCGCATTGTTCAGTGAACCGTTCAATATAATGCAACGTTTTGGACGCAGCAAAAAATATGCGTCCAAAGCGCCTGTAGCCTTTACTGGCTAGATTACAGGGGACCCCAGAAAAAAATTGACGTGGGGTCCCCCTATAAAATCTAAACAGCAAAGGCTAAACTAGACAGCTGGGGGCTGATATTAATAGCCAGGGAGGGAGCCATGAATACTAGCCACCTCCGTGGCTATTAATATCGCCCCTCAGCAGTCCCAGAAATGGCGCATCCACAAGATGCGCCAAATCTGGTACTTACCCTCTGCTCTTCTCACTGCCCTGTAGCGCTGGCGAGTGGGGTAATGGGGTTAGGGTTCATGTCAGCCTTGTATTGGCGGTTGACATGAAGCCCAGGTTAATAATGGATGGCCTCTATAAGACACCCCTATTACTAACCGCATGGTAAAATAATCGCCGCCTTTTCAATAAAAACACGGCCAGAATAAAGTATTTTAATGAAATAAAATTTTTATTTTTTTAAAAAAAATAAAAATAAAAAAATAAATTTATTGTACGCCTCCGAAGTCCTCGATCTCCTGAAAAAAACATAAAACAACAGCAACAACCATATTCCTCACCTGTTTGCCGTCAACGACGCAGTCCACGTACCGCCAACGAGTGTCCCACGACGATCTGGGTCACTTCTACAGCTGTGACATCAGCAATCACTGATGTCACTGCTATAGAATACCGCACTGTATACTGACGGGTGTAAAATCACCCCTGTCCGTATAAATGCTGCAGCAGATCACTGAGGTTAATCAGCTGATCAGCCCCGGTGAACTTACCACTCTGGGAACATTCTTGTGAATGTTTCCAGGGTCAGGTGACCATCAGCTGATCAATGACGTCAGCGCAGGTACTGGAAGCACAGTATACTGTGCTTCCAGGACCCGCTGGCCACCGGGGAGACAGCATCTCTGGGGACCAGAAGGACACCTGGGGCTGCCGGACAGGTGAGTATACAGGTTTATTTTTTTATTTATTTTACTTTTCTTTTTTTTAACTACTGCTGGCACGTGGGCTGGGAAGAGCAGACTGCTGCTCCTCTCATCCACGCAGCTCTCGCTGTTATCAGCCAGAGCCGCGGTCGGATGAGAGGAGTAATAGCCTCCTCTCCTGACCTGGGTGCGATTTCGCGCCTATTGATTTTCATTGAAACCCAGCAATTCCACAGGTATAGATATTCTACCTGCGGGTTTGCTTCTATTCAATGCAAGTCGATGGGTGTGAATTCGTCCTGGAACCGCGCAATAAATGGTAATGCTATGGTTTTTACCGCAATGGTAATCTAGAGCGGAAATATCCGCATCATGTGCACAGCACATCCAGATTACCATTGCTATAAATGGCAGGTCTATTAACAAGCGGTTTTAATGCGTTTCCGTGGCAGAAAAACAACCGCGGAAACGCATTAAAACCGCATTGTGTGCACATAGCCTGAGTTTGACGCTATGTGCGCATGATGTGTATTTGAAGCAGAAATTTCCTGAGTGTTTCTGCATCTCCTTGGCAGGAAAAACGCATGCATTTTTTGGTGCGTTTTTGACGCATTTTTTACATGCGCTTTTTGAAGCGTTTTTGGAGCTTATTTGGTGGGACATTGCTTAAACCCTTGGATTACCATCAGAACTAGAGTGAGTATATTGGTTCATTTAAATGATTAAAGAATGTCTGTTGTATTTCAAATAAAGTGTTTACTGTGTCTGTGTTTATTTAACTCTTTTTACTTTACTTTAAGTTTGGTCATGAAATGGTCTGATTGACACCTTGACATAACCAAACAAAAGAGCTAGGTGTCAGCTAGTCCCATTCACCCAATCTTCAATAGCATTTTTATTCATGTAACTTACGTGGCTGCTGTGAGCTGTTAGTTTTAGCCTGGGAATGTGCCATTAAGTAAACATTTTCACTGGTCATAATTAACATATCACAGCTGGTTCGTTAGCCTCTAAGTCCCCCCAATCAGCACCAAGCAGCGCTTTCGACTTGGCATATTTTTGTTGCGTCCAAAACGCTGTGTTCTAATGCCGCAGTTGTCTTTACATGTGAATCCACCACATATAATAACAATTCAAATTGGTCAAAATCTGTCGTGTCCGCTACAGAAATTGACATAGTGCGGGTGACTTTGGGTACGTGGCCACGATCAGGAGCCGCTGCAGGTTTGACGCTGCGTGTTTATACAGCGTCAAACCCGCAGCGTCCAGATGTTACAGCATAGTGGATGGGATCTACAGAAATCCCATGTCCACTATGCGTGCATCAGAGGCTGCAAATCACCCACGGACATGCGGCGCGTCTTTCAGGACCGCAGCATGTCAAATCGTCTTGTGGAGTCGCTAGTCTCCGTAACAGAAATTTGACCACTAGAATGTATAGAATGTGGTAAATACACATGGTTCAGTGAACGCATGTGGATTTACCTGCGTTCAGTAGAATGCAACGTTTTAGACGCAGCAAAAAATAAGCGTCCAAAGCGCTGCTATGTCCAAGCACAGAGCCTAAAATTTTTTTAAAAAATGACGTGGGCTCCCGTGTCATCCAGCGTCAAATCTGGCGCTTAGCCTCGCTCTTCCCACTGCCCTGTAGCGGTGGCGAGTGGGGTAATGGGTTGGGGTTCACGTCAGCCTTGTATTGGCGGCTCACGTGAAGCCCAGGTTAGTAATGGAGGGCGTAGTAAAGTGGTCAGCGCTTTATCAATAAAACACACTGCCAGAATAAAGTATTTTAATGAAATAAAACACGCATGGTTCTACAATTTGTTTTTTTTTGTTTTTTTATATTATCCTACGCACGCAAAGCCCTCGATCTCCTGAAAAAAAAAGTAAAATAACAACCATATTCCTCACCTGTCCGCCGTCAACAACGCAGTCTACGATTACGCCAACGAGTGTCCCACGACGATCTGGGTCACTTCTACAGCAGTGACATCAGCCATCACTGTCACTGCTGTAGAAGACAGCAATGTACACTGACAGGGGTGTAAAATCACCCCCTGTCAGTGTACATTGCAGCAGGTGGTCACTGCAGGTGGTAACTTTTTTTTTTTTCTTTACAGGGCGTCGTAGCCGGCTTGGATAGGAAGACTACTGCTCCTCCCATCCACGCTGTTATCAATGGGAGTGGCGGTCGGGATGAGAGGAGTTTAGTCGTCCTCTCCACCCTGAGTACCACACATGGCGCGTTTCTGCCGCAAATTCGCGGCCATTGATTTTAATTGAAACGCAGCAAATCCACATATCTGCGGGTTTGGAGTGGAAATTTCCGCATCATGTGCACAGCACATCCGGATTCGCTTTGCTATGCATGGCAGACCTATTAACAAGCGTTTTTGCGGCGGGAAAACTGCCACGGAAACGTATCCAAAAAGGCATCGTGTGAACTCAGCCTAAAGTGGACAAGTTTTGCACTTAACCCCTTAACGACCGCTGATATGCATTAAACTGCGGCCGTTAAGGGGCCTTATTCCCTCATTGGCATTTTAAATCTACTATCGGGAAAAAACGTTATCGCGCCCCCCATAGTCCGAAAATCTATGGGAGGGGTATCTGAGACCCTGGAGAACATCATGGCCAGTTTTTACGGTCACCGATCACGTGATCGTCATTATTCAATGAATAACGCCGATCAAGTAATAATAAAAAAAAAAAAAGTGTGCCACTGTTACAATCATTTCTGACATGTTATAAATGTCAGAGGAGAGAGAAATGATGTCCCCTGGCCCTCCACGTCATCTTCAAAAAAACAATGGCGGGGGCAAGCGCAGTGCTGATGTCGATCTGCTGGCCGGTACCCGGCAGCAGCAGATCATTTTTTTCTATTGATTCCTTTTGATCACTGTGACAGACCCTGTCACAGTGATCAAAATCCAGTTATTGGTTAATCAAATCCCCTTTGTCATACCCCTAGTCTTATAAAAATTATAAACCTTTTTTTTTTTTCATTCTTTGCAGTTGGGGTTAGGGTTGTGTTAGTGTTTTGTTAGGCTTAGGGGTTGTTAGGTTTTTTTTTTTAAAAAAAAAAACAAAACTACTAGTGTTGAGTGCAAGTGTTCGCTACTCAAGTTTGCTCAGGTATGCACTGAGTATTGCGGGTGCTCAAGTGACATGCTTGCGTCTCTGCCACGCATGTCTCGCGGCTGTTAGACACCAAAAAAAAAACATGCGGGAATTGCCCATGTATGGCAGGCAAGCATGTCACTCGAGCACCCGCGCTACTCTGTGCATAACTGAACACCCAATGCAAACTTGAGTGGCAAGCACTTGCGCTCAACACTAATGACTAGCTTTAATACCTTTTTTTTTCTTTTTAAATAGTACAATCTATGATTGTGTATATCAAGAACCAGCGGAACAGTTCCGTGCTGGGTATTCGCTCATGTTTTCTCACTCTATAGTAGGTGCACCACTGATTTCAGAGATCTACATCTATAGATGTAAACATCATCGGTAAAGAATTTTTAATAATCCAAAAGTCAGATTTTTCTCAGAATAGACTAACCTAGTTTCCTATGATGCACATGAATGTAAAAAAGACTTCAGGAAATTGCCCAGTATGATGTCATTAAACTGAGAAAATAACTTGTATTTCCACTGAATATCTGTACAGATGTAATGAACAGCTGAGGCTGGTGCTGCTTTGATCTTTGCAATCCCCCAATGACCTTGAGGACTATTCTTAGCCGAAGAATAACCTGCAAATCTACTGTAAAAGGGCAGACATCTACACATGTTTCTTTTGCATTGAGGTTGACCTGATGTTTTGATGTCTAGTGAAGCAGTGTGTTGCATGGTCTATGTGATTGCCATTATGCACCCTAGATAAAAGCAACAAAGCACATGGGCGAGATCAGATTTCCCAGGTCGGATCCATGCCTAGACCATTAACTTAGTATGAACACACGGAATTACTTTCCATGACTTAGTTCTTGAATAGTCTGGATTCAGATCTTCAGTATAGAAAAACTGGTGGTAGCCTTACCAGAGACTGCATCAAGAGATTAATTTAGAGATACAGTATATCATTATCATTTGAGTACATTCATTACCTATTTTGACATTGCAAAATCATTTAAGCTGAAGTTGTCTTTAAGATGGTTATATTATACCCATGTGTAACAGTCTGAACAGAGTTTGGGAGTCACAGAGAGACCTATGGTGCTGGAAGTTTGGTTTGGTAGTACCACAAGGGCTGCGTGTTGCAGCAAGAATATAAGCTTCCAAATAGAACCTGACAACTGATTCACGCTGCCTGAGTCGCGGGCAGCAGGAGTCAGACACTGGCTTTGATCCTGCCGCCGTGAATGTTTGTACTCTGAAATGCTGCGACATTACAGAGAACACATACTTTGAAAAGCCATCGGCTCCCAATGCTTTTGATTTATAGTCCAAGTGGCAGGTCCCTGGGAGCTTCTCTCCGCCCCGCTCCCCTAGATTTATGTGTTGTATATAGGGAGAGACACTTTTTCTCAAAAGGTGCGGGACAAGGAAAAAGGCACAAGGGTGAGGCCTCTTGTTTGGACTAGTGATCCAAGAAGCATGGTCTCCAGCTGGCTTTTCATGCTATGTGTTCTCTATAATGCCTAAGTGTCTGAGTAAGACATCCATGGCTGCAATAAAGATCCAAGCTGCCTGTGGTTCGGGCAGCAGAAATCTGTTGTCAGGTTCACTTTAAACACTGGTACTATACAGCCGTCTAAATGAGGCCTGATTCTACCAAATACCGAAGTTGCTTAGCCAAGTCCTCACTGGAATGTTATACCTTGCAATCTCGCATTCACTTTTTATGAGTGTAAGGGGGAAGACCGGGGTGTGAATGCTTTCAGAACAAGGCATCCGGAACTGCCGGGGCCGTGCCTCTGGTTGCAGGGGGGAAGACAGACTGCGAGCTCAGGAGTCAGGTGACCGGGAAGCTGGGGGCATGGCCAGAGGGGGGAGAGCTGGGAGGTCAGGTGACCGAGGGACTGGTGACGTGGGCAGAGAGAGGAAGAGACTAGGACGTTTTGCGCGGGAAAGCGGAGCTGGGTCCTGCTCAGCAGAGCAGTGTGAGAGGGTCCAGGCTCCTGGCTCCAGGACTGGGAGCAAGAGCCGAGTGCTGTGGACCGGAGGAGTCAAGCCGACTAGAGAAGAGACGCAGGGTCGGTGGAGCCGGGGCACGTGAGGTGCCGTGTTATGGACTAGGGTCTCAGCGGGCAAAACCGGAGACCACCCGCTGCCGCCAGAAGACGGAGCATTGCTTGGGCGGTGAAGCCTGAAAAATCAACACCGGCATCAGCTTTCAACTGCCTTGTGAGGAGCGAGAGTCCGCTAAGTGAAAAAACTGTCGATTATAACCGGTTCGACTCTGCTACATCTAGTTAAACTGTGACCTGTCAGTGATGGACTTTTACCTGGTTTTTTTCCCGTGTTACTCCCTGTGTGGAGATTGACCCTGTTATCATAAACCTCCCCTGTTTATTAACCCCTTATTGGCTGCTCTGTGTTTGTGTCACTGCATCTAAAGTACCCGTGTTACATAAGCGTGAAATTTTCCTCAGGTAAGATGTGCCTCAATCTATTGTTTTAAAAAAAAAAAAAAAAAAATGTCTGTCTCCAAATCCTGCTTTTGCTCCTGACAATTGTGTGTGTGCTTGCTTTTTTAGTGTGTGTTTTCAGCAGCAGAAGGGAAGGAAGGGAGACACAGATCCATTACTAGTGGGTAGGCAGAGCCCCACAGGATAGTTCACCTCAGATTAGAAAAAAGTGACGACCGGCCCCTCCAGCTTAGGCTCCTCCTACTCCCATGTCCTTCAGTCTAAAATTTGAGGTCGCAGAGGATAGTTGCTGCCTTTGCAGCTCCTCAGAAAAAAAAATTATTTTATCATTTCCGGAGACCTGGACCCCCCCGTGGTCTAGAGGTCTCAGGGGGTCTCGGTGCTGCTGGGACCCCTGACCCTCCCCTGGCAGACCTGCGTACCCCCTAAGGAGGTCCCCGCAGAAGCCTGCCGGCCCCGGGGGATACAGGGCGCTCCCTGGCGGAGACGCACACTGCTTCTGTGGGGTCCCTGTGCGCTCCGCCGTGGGGGGGAGCTAAGGGCCACGGCGCCACACATCCCTGGGGGTCCCTGTGGCGCTCAGCTGGGTAAGTGCTCTCAAGGTCTGAGTGCTTCAGCGGCCCGCTGTTACTGTTACAAGTGGTGACTGCTGTTTTGTCCTTGCAGGAAGGATATCACCGCTGCATACGGCGTTTGTGTAACTCCCTGCTAGCAGGAGAGCAGGGACTGAGGAGCCGCGGGCTCCGTTAGTAGGCAGCGGCGGGGGGCGTAGCTTCGCGCCTCTCTGCTGCCTGTCATCTTAGCCTCAGGCAGGAAGCGCCCGGAAAGCGCGCGCTGGAGCCTACCCAGCCCCTTCTTCTTCCGGGTCCTTCTGCCGGCGTCCATTACCTCGTGCAGCGCCTCCTGCTCCCTGCTCCCCGCTCTCTACACCACCAGACACCGGGAAGAGCAGTCACCGCGGCCAGCTGGTGAGTCACTTCTGCCTTTTAAGGCAGAAGATTCCTTTTTCTCACTATTGCAGCGCAGAGCACCTTACTGCTGGCCTGTTAAGGCAGACAGGGTGTGCTATATCCGGCGCTGCTACCTCTCTGCTGAGGAGGCTCTGAGACTCTCACACCTCTGTCCTTTTAAAGCAAAGGTGTATTGCGTGGTCAGCAGCATTAACCCCTTCTGAACGGGGTCTGGCCTCATCAGGGCAGTTAACCCTTTCTGGATGTGCATGCTTCTGGGATCAGAGGGTGCATCACCCTAGTCTGTTAGGTTAACTTTTGCTCTGCAGGCAGCTGGGGTAGCTCTTCTCCCTCTGAGGAGGAGCTTTAACCCTTCAGTGCTTGGTGATTTTTTTGTGTAGGAACAGGCTGTGGTAGTGGAATCACACATCCTCGGTTACTGTACCCATTGTAAGGGGTTATTACCGCCTTATCCGCGACGCTCGCAACTGTGTGGGGGCATGTCGGATCAGGGACCAGGGGGCGCGGACCTCTCTCCTGGTCCGCTTCAGGATCGGTCACGCGTATCTGATACGCCGGGGTCTTCGACGGCGTCGGGTTCGACACTGGACGGGGGTCTCAGTGATGTTAAAGTGGAGGCGCTCACACGCTCCATTGACAGTCTGTCTGGCCACCTGGGTCATTGGGTATCAGCTAAGTCCCAACCGACGTCACGAGGCAAGAAGCGCCACAGGCCTGTGGTGGCGCTGTCTCCTCCGCGCAGTGCGTCGGAGGCTTCGGAATCACCGACAGACTCTGCTGGTGAGATCTCCGATTCTGATGAAGAGGATCGGCAGGGTCGCTCTGCTTCGCTTTCGGGCCGCGTGGACGCTTTTATTGGGGCTATGCGGGAAGCGTTACAGCTGTCTGAAGAGGTGACAAGGCGCCCTGGCAAGTCGGCCCGGCTGTATCAGGAGTTGCGTCGGGCTCGTTCGACGCTGCCGGCGCACAATGAACTTAACGAGGCGGTGGAGAAGGAACGCCTGTGTCCGGATAAACGCCTCCAGGGGATGCGGTTTTTTGATGCCCTGTATCCCTGCTCCACGGAGACTATCGCTAATTGGGTCCCCTCTCCTGAAGTGGACGTGCCATTGTCTCAGCTGAGCAAATCTTCTTTGCTTCCTGTTAAAGGGAAGGCGAGTCTACAGGAACCGCTGGACAGAAGGACGGAGTTAGCGGCGAAGTCCATCTACGAGGCCGCGGGTCATGGATTCCGAGCGGCCTTGGGGGCCATGTGGGCTGGTGAGGCTTCTCTGCGGTGGTTGGATCAGCTGCGGACGGCGTGGCAAGATGGGACTCCGCTGTCTGAGGTGGAAAGGCTCTTCCAGCTGTTGGAAGAGGCGGCCCGATATGGCAGAGACACAGTGCTGGATACTACTTTGGTTCTGTCCAGGGCTCAATCCTCGGCCGTCAGTCAGGAGAGCATTGTGGCTTAAACAGTGGACTGGAGACGCAGTATCCAAACAAGGTTTGCTGAGTCTGGCGTACAAGGGCATCAGCTTTTTGGTTCGGACCTCACGTAGCTGATTGCCAAGGCCAAGGATACGGCTTTGCCTCAGCGGAAAGCAGCGGCTTCTACGTCTGGCAAGTCAAGTGCCGGTAGTGGTCGTCAGTCCTTTCGGCCCAGGGGACGGTTCGGTCAGCCCTCTTGGAGATCGGGTCGTCCCTCGTCTTCCGGAAAGAAGACCACCCAGAAATCCCGTACACCCTGGAAACATTTCAGTCAGGACAAACGGGAGGTTGACAAAAAGCCCGCTAAGGCGGACTGACGCCAGGAACCCACTCGAGGGCTCTCTGGTGGGAGTTCGTCTACTACAGTTCGGGTCGATTTGGGCGTCCCACGTATCGGCCGCCTGGGTGACGCGGGTTATGTCGGCAGACTATTTCATAGTTTCATTCTCGACCCCCGGACAGGTTTCGTCAGTCACGCATCTCGTCCGAGCCCAAGCTGGCTGCCGCACTGCTGCGGGAGGTCGACTCTCTTCTGCAGCAGGGTGTGGTGGTTCCGGTTCCGCCAGAGGACCGGGGAAGGGGGTTTTACTCCAACCTTTTTGTGGTCCCCAAAAAGGAGGACAAGTTTCTCCCCATTCTGGACCTCAAAGAATTGAATTTTCATGTCCGGACCTGGAAATTCCGTATGGAGTCTCTTCGCTCTGTCGTGGCGGCCCTGTCGCAGTACGATTTCTTGGTGTCGATCGACATCTGCGACGCCTATTTGCATGTCCCTATCGGCAGGGCTCACCAGCGCTTCCTGCGTTTCGCCATAGGTCAGGCCCATTACCAGTTTGTGGCCCTACCATTCGGGTTGGCCTCGGCGCCCAGGGTTTTTACAAAGATTCTGGCGCCGCTCATGGCGCTCCTTCGAAGGCAAGGAGTTACGATTCTCCCCTACCTGGATGACCTGTTAATTGTGTCGCCCACAGCGGAGGAGGCGGTGACAGCTCGCGATCTCTCCCTTCAGCACCTGGAGGACTTCGGGTGGCTGGTCAATTGGAAGAAGTAGTCATTGGAGCCGTCGCAGTCAATCCTGTTCTTGGGGATGCATTTCGACATGGTACGGGCAGTGGTGTCCCTGCCTCCGGACAAACAAGCGAACCTTCGTCACCATGTCCAGGCTGTGAGGTCGGCGATGGCGATGTCCCTTCGGAAGTGTATGCGCCTTCTGGGTCTGATGGTGGCGGCAATGGAAGCGGTACCGTTTGCACAATTTCATTCCCGGGGTCTCCAAGATCTTATTCTGACCCGTTGGGATCGATCGCCGACTTCACTGGATCGCTGTGTCGGTATCTCCCGCAGGGTGCGAGAGTCTCTTGGATGGTGGTTACGTCCGGAGGCTTTATCCCTGGGGAAATCCTTCCTCCTCCCACGGTGGTCGGTCATTACCACCGATGCCAGCCTGACTGGCTGGGGGGGGGGGTTTGGAACGATCTCTGGGTTCAGGGGGTCTGGTCGTCAGAGGAGTCCTCTCTGCCGATCAACATCCTGGAGTTGAGAGCAATATTTCTCTGCCTCCGACATTGGACGGTCCCTTTGAGCGGTCTGCCGGTCCGGATTCAGACGGACAATGCAGCTGTCGCATATATCAACCATCAGGGTGGGACGAGGAGTTCCAGACTCATGATGGAGGTCTCTCGGATCCTGGTATGGGCCGAGTCCAGGGTTCCAGCCATCTCCGCGATTCACATCCCAGGAGTGCTGAATATCACGGCGGACTTCCTCACTCGCGAGCAGGTGGATCCCGGAGAATGGAGTCTTCATCCGGAAGTTTTTGCACTGCTGTGCTCCCGTTGGGGGACTCCCCAAGTGGACTTGATGGCATCCAGGCTGAACGCCAGGATTCCGACGTTCATGTCTAGGTACAGGGACCCGGAGGCTGTGGCGGTAGATGCTCTAGTGGACCCGTGGGACCAGTTCGAGCTGATCTACGTGTTTCCGCCGGTATCCTTACTTCCTCTGGTGATCCGGCGGATCAAACTCGAACGAATTTCGGCGATTTTGGTGGCACCGGATTGGCCGCAGAGGGCGTGGTATTCAACGCTGGTGTCTCTTCTGGCGGCGCCTCCGTTTCCACTGCCTCTTCGCCCGGACCTGTTAACCCAAGGGCCCATTCGTCATCCGGACCTGAAGTCGCTTCGTTTGACGGCGTGGCACTTGAGACCGAGATCTTGACCCGTCGTGGGTTTTCGGCCGAGGTCATTGCCACCTTGCGGGTGGCCAGAGCTCCAGCTACGACTAGGATTTATCACAGAACTTGGGAGGCCTTCTATTCATGGTGTTATGGATCGTCAAGGAACCCGAGTGTTTTTTCCATTCCCAACTTCTTGGCTTTTCTGCATTGTGCTTTGGCCAAGGGTCTGGCGGTTGGTACCTTGCGGGGTCAGGTATCTGCACTATCCGTGCTTTTTCGGAAGGCTATTGCCTCGCGCAGGGATGTGCGTTCGTTTTTTCGCGGGGTTGCACGTCAGTTTCCGCCTCGGAGGGCGTTTGTGGCTCCTTGGCTGCTCAATCTAGTCTTGGAGGCTCTTCAGCATGGGCCGTTTGAGCCTATGGATTCAGCTACGCTTTACTTGGTTTCTTGGAAGGTGGCCTTCCTGGTGGCGGTCACCTCTTTGAGAAGGGTTTCTGAGTTGACGGCACTGTCTTGCTCGCCCCCTTTTCTGGAGTTCCACTCGGATCGCGTGGTGCTTCGTACCCGTTGCGATTTTCTGCTTAAAGTGGTGTCTCGTTTCCTCGTCAAACAGGACATCGTGTTGCCCTCCCTCTGTCCGAAACCGAAGAGTCCAAAGGAGCGGGCCTTGCACTCGTTGGATTTGGTGCGCGCATTGAAGTTCTATCTTACAATCACGCAAGGGTTTCGGAAGTCGGACTCTCTTTTTGTGATTCCTGCTGGTCGTTGGCGTGGTCAGCGGGCTTCCAAGGACACTATAGCTCGGTGGATACGTTCGGCTATCCTGGAGGCGTACTGGCTCAAGGGCGAGCCTTGTCCGGTTAAGGTTCGAGCTCATTCCACGAGAGCTGTTGGTTCGTCGTGGGCTTTTAGTCAGGGGGCCTCGGCAGCGCAGCTCTGCCGGGCGGCTACCTGGCGCTCCGTTCACACTTTTACTAAATTTTATAACGTGGACGTGAGTGCTTCCGCCGATGCGGCCTTGGGACGCAGGGTCCTGCAGGCGGCGGTGGTTTAGGTTATCTCTTTATCTCGTTTTTGGCGCTTGTTACGCGCTTGCCTAAGTTGTTGGGGTGTTGGCGATTCTGCCACTGTTTCCCACCCTTGAGTTCTGGACTGCTTTGGGACGTCCCACTAGTAATGGATCTGTGTCTCCCTTCCTTCCCTTCTGCTGCTGAAAGACGGATTTTGGTAAGACCTGTAAAATCCTTATCAGCGAAGGAAGGAAGGGAGACACAGCACCCTCCCTTGGCAGAAGTGTATTATTGTTTTCCAGATGCGGCGCGACTCCTCTCTGATGGCGGTCATCTGGGCTGGGGTCGGTGTGCTAGGGCTCTGTTCCAGCATTGCCAGCTCATCGCAGGTGTCAGGTCCAGTGAGTAGTGCCTGGGACTGTGTGTTTTTTCTGTTATATGCATAACCTGTTCTCTCGCATTTCTGAATTTTCGGAAGGGGTTGTGTTGTTCCGCTGGTGTTGTCTGCTCTTCCTTAGCTTGTGTACGGACTGAAGGACATGGAGTAGGAGGAGCCTAAGCTGGAGGGGCCGGTCGTCACTTTTTATAAATCTGAGGTGAACTATCCTGTGGGGCTCCGCCTACCCACTAGTAATGGATCTGTGTCTCCCTTCCTTCCTTCGCTGAAAAGGATTTTACAGGTAAGGTCTTACCAAAATCCGTCTTTTTTTGTTTGTTTTTTTAACTTCTCAACACATTTCTTTCCCAAGATAACCAAAACCTTGTCAGGAGCTGAAGGCGCACACTTCATACAGTTTTGGTGACCTTTATGTCCTAGCAATTATTTTGAATTCTTATTTAATTTCTTGTATTACATAAATTGTTCATGCATCCACTTATCCTGATCCAAAGAGCCACTAGTTACTATAGTACTTAGTTACATGCATGTATGTAGTGGTCATAAATTTCCCCTCCACAACAAACCCTCAGGGTTGTAAAGGGGGGGTTCCAGATTGTTATAACTTTCAGTACGGTGGCTGGGCACCTTTCTAATATTAACCTGCAGATTAACTCTATATCTGCAGGTTATTAGCGTTAGGGCCCTTTCACACGTCCAATTTTTCCCCTTCTCCCATGACCGCACCACCTGAGAGAGGGTATCCGCCCACCAATGACAGGAACCTACTGAATAAAAAGGCGGTACATCTCCTCTGCATTGGTATTTGGTTCCGGTCCTTGATGGGAGCCTCTCCAGGTGGTGCCTCACATACCTGATCCTGGGGTCTGGAGTCAGGATACTGGGATCGGTGCGGCCTTGAGGCGGCGAAGAAGCAGCAGATGGGCCCTCTGGTTTCAGCCCCATCTTGCTTGCACCTGGGTCTGCGTGCGGGGGGGGGTGGGGAGGCGCCTTCCATGGGCCTCTTCTGCGCTCGCCGGGTCCTGCGGCCGGGGCTGCGCTCGCACGGGTGTCCGGTTCTGGGCGCGCAGGCAGGCCTTCTGGGTCTGTGCAGGGTCGTGTCGCGCCCTGTGACGTAGTGCGCCGGATGCCCTGGTCTGCGCATGCGTGGGGTGCAATTCAGTGATCTGACGCATTCCCGTACGCAAGCGCGCCAGGGGGCCGCTTGGACTGCGCACGCGCAGGAGATGCCTGTGGCGGAGCGCGCCAGCAGGCTGTATTTTTTTTTTTCCCAGAAAGGGAAGGGGGTGGAGCCTCCATCTACTTTATATGGATGGGAAGCTAGCAAGATGGTGGTGTCTGTATTCCCTTCATTATGAATGAGGAGCCGCAATCACCTAGGCAGCAGCTGTTGCCGTAGCATCAGGAGGAACAGCAGCAGCTGCCTAAGCAACATAAACAGCTCAAGCAGCAACCTGACCAGCAGCAGCAACGTCGGGGGTCTTCCCATAGTCAGAGCCACAGTGATAGAAGCCATACGAGTGCCGGCGGAACCGGTAAGAGGAAAACTGCTCGTGAGTCCGCCTCCGCCAGACTGGATCGTTCATGTGAACAGCAACCAGCGTCTTCGGTACCCTAGTCTGAACGGCAATGCGGGGAGTCATCTTTGTGAAAGTTCACCTTAGTAATGTGCTGTTCTCTATTTTCTCTTTTCGTTTTTTTCTGTCTTGGGTAGGAAATAGTGTTGAGCGAGTATGTTCTGTTCGGAGTATTCTCGGGCCGAGCTCCGAGTAATTATAGCTGCTCGGTGATATGGTTGAATCGCTCCCGTGTGCATGATTTGCAACTGTTTGACAGCTTTATTACATGTGAGGAATGTGTAAGAAATACATTCCTCACATGTATTAAAACTGTCAAACAGTCGCAAATCATGCACACGGGAGCGATTCAAACATATCACCGAGCAGCTGTAAATACTCAGAGCTCGGCCCGAGCATACTCGGCGAAAGGGTTAACAAAACATACTCGCTCAACACTAGTAGGAACCCAAAAAGAGGAGTTCTAAGAGCAACAATAAGGAGTGTCCGTTATGTAGGGTTAACCTTCCCAGCTCCTACGCTAAAAACCTTTGCTCAGGTTGCATTCAAAAGCGACGGGTTACCTCAGACTCGGATGAATTGGTAAAATCCCGTATCGCAAAAGAATCCTTTTCCTCCTCTGGCCTCTTGTCATCGTCTTCTTCAGACTTTTTGGAGGAGGATGGAGGGGGTAAACCATGTTTTTCCTTAGCTTTGACTAGTCTCTCTGTATTGTCTATTAGAACGACCATGGGTATTGCAGATGCCAAGGCCCCCAGAACGGTTCAGGATATCATGTTCGGGGGTCTGGATCAGAAGAAGAGACGCACATTCCCATTCAATGAGAGGATCAAAACGCTTATCGATAGAGCTTGGAAAAAGAAAGGAAGGGCCATCTGCCTTCATCTTCTAAGCAGAGGTTCCCACACAAAGAGGAAGAGGAGGATGTGGCTAAGTGGGACAAAACCCCGAAAATTGATGTGGCCATCTCGAAATCCTCAAAACGATCCACACTGCCATTTGAGGATTTAGGGGCCCTCAAGGATCCACTTGATAAGAGAGCGGAGTTTTTTCTAAAGCAGACCTGGGAGTCTTCAGCAGGGGCTCTGAAACCTGCATTGGCGGCCACCTGCGCCGCCAGGTCAGTGATGATCTGGCTGCAGCAATTAGAGGACCAGATTAAGGGGAACGTCCCTAGAGAAAATATTCTATCTGGTCTTTCTCTAATGCAAGGGGCTGCTGCCTTTCTAGCGGATGCGTCGGCAGATTGTTAGGCTGGCTGCCAGATCAGCTAACCTTTCCAATGCAGCCCGTAGGGCGTTATGGTTCAAGAGCCAGCCAGGGGATGTGCAATCTAAATCAAAACTCTGCTCAATCTCATGTGAAGGGAACTTTCTTTTCGGGAAAGCCTAAGATGACATCTTGGATAAAGCCACAGACAAGAAACATGGTTTTCCCAGCGTTCCCCGTTATAAATCTTACTTTCGGAAGAGGAAATATAATCGGAGTAAATATTCTAGAGATCAAGGTAGCTGGAGAGACAAGAAGCCGAATTATAGAGGCTTCATGTTCGGGGGTCCATCCTCAGAGTAAAAAAGCCCCTAAATGACAGACCTCCCCAGGTAGGAGGCAGACTGTCCCACTTCCTTCCTGCCTGGGAGAAGATCACATCCAGCGCCTGGATTTTGGGGATAATTGGGAAAGGGCTGAGACTGGAGTTCAAAACCCTTCCCAGAGACACTGTCATGATTTCAGCCCCCAGAGTCCAGTGAGAGCAAATAGCCCTACAGCAGGAAGTACTCACTCTGGTCGAGAAGGGGGTTTTGATAGAGACACCATTACCTGAGCAAGGGAGAGGGTTTTATTCCACTCTCTTCCTAATAAAGAAGCCGGATGGCTCCTTCATAACCATTGTCAACTTGAAGATGCTAAACAACTAATTAACCTACAGATCATTCAAAATGGAGTCTATAAGATCGGCCACAATGATGATGTTCCCAGGGTGTTAAAGGTCAGTCCTCGATTTGAAGGACACCTACTACCACGTACCAAACTATCCAGGACATGAATAGTATCTGAGGGTAGTTATACATATTGACAAGCATGTAAAGCATTTTCAGTTTACAGCTCTTCCCTTTGGCATCTCCATGGCTTCAAGGGTTTTCACAAAAATTATCCTGGAAGTCACGGCACATCTAAGGGAGAAGGATACTCTAGTCATCCCTTACCTGGATGACTTTTGGTGGTAGGCAGATCAAAAGAACTCTGCGCACTTGCTCTGGTGGAGGTCACAGCCAGGCTAATTGGGTTGGGATGGATCCTAAATTTAGAAAAAATCTAAACTAGAACTGCGGAAGGTTCAGTCCTTTTTGGGTCTCGTTGTAGACTCAGAAAATCAGACTCGTCTTCTGCTAGAGGACAAGAAATTGAGGATCAGTTCCCTCGTCTCACGTGTAATCAGGAATTCATCCATGACCCTGAGAAGTGCAATGTCTCTGCTAGGTACGATCACATTATGTATCCCAGCAGTACAGTGGGCCCAGTTTCATTCTAGGCGTCTTCAGCAGGAGATCCTGACAGCAGACAAGCAACTCGGAGGTTATCTGGATGCAAGAATGTCTTTCAAGTTCGGTTATCAGCTCGTTGGATTGGTGGATGAATCCGGAAAATCTATCTCTGGGTGTTCCTTGGTCATTCCAGGTGACAGATACAATTACAACAGACGCAAGCGCAGATGGCTGGGGAGCTCACTTGAGAGACCATTCAATACAGGGACTCTGGTCGAACAGCGAGACTGGTCTCTCCTCCAACATGAAGGAGCTGTTGGCAGTCAGAAACGCAGTAGTCGAGTTCAGTTCTCATCTTCGTTTGTCCGACACTATCCGGATGTGTTGACCCTGAACAACAGTCGCCTATATCAATCGACAGGGGGGAACAATATCTCTTCCTCTGATGTTAGTGACTGAAAAGATCCTTCGTTTTGCGGAGAATCCTCTATTTACGCTTTCGGCAATGCATATAAGAGGAGAGGAGAATGTAAGAGCCGATTTTCTATGTCGTCACGTTTTGAAACAAGGGGAATGGGAACTGAATCCAGCGATATTCCAGCAGATTGTTTACCGATGGGGGCAACCTCAAATAGATCTGTTTGCGAACAAACGCAATCGGAAAGCCGAAGTCTTTTGCTTCTTAAATCCAGAGGAGAAACCATTTGCTGTAGATGTGCTACAAATCCCCTGGCACTTTACCCTGGCCTATGCATTTCCCCTCTAATGCTAATTCCTACTGTCCCGATGAAGATCCGAGAAGAACAGGCAATGGTTATATTGATTGCCCCGTTTTGGCCCAAGGGACCATGGTTCACGTGGATGAGGAGGATGTCCCAATAAGAACCATGGGGCCTTCCAAACACCCCAGATCTCCTCAGGCAGGGCCCAGTCTTCCATCCCCAGAGATCGGGCCTGCATTTGATGGCCTGGATTTTGAAAGGTCACTTCGAACACAATAGGGGTTTTCTCCAGGTCTAGTCGCTACTCTACTGGCAAGTAGAAAGCCGGTAACTACTAGGATCTATGGCAGATCCTTGGCTAAATTTCGATCTACCTCGGGGCAGTCCGCTAAGGGTAGGGTTCCTACTGGGACCATCCTGGAGTTCCTTTAGAAGGGCTTAATCCATGGGATTAGCCACCAGTACTCTTAAGGTACAAGTGTCAGCTCTGGGGGCACTATACAATTACGACTTGGCAGCAAATAGATGGATCACTAGATTCATTAAAGCTTGCAATACATCTAGACCCATCCCTACTCTGAGGATGCCTCCATGGAACCTTAATCTGGTTCTGGAGGCTCTAACCAAGCCTCCCTTTGAGCCCTTAGAGAAGGTTTCGGAGAAAGTTCTCACCTTAAAGACAGTCGTGCTGGTAGCGCTAACGTCAGCACGTAGGGTTAGTGATCTGCACGCACTCAGTAAACCATCCTTTCACTCAGGTCTCTATAGACAGGACTGGTCTGGTGTAGAAGTTACTCTATCTTCCAAAAATAGCCCCCAAATTCCACAGGATACAAGAAATTACTCTCCCTTTCTTCTATCCTGACCCTAGAAATTTGGAGGAACAAAGGCTTCACACTCTAGATGTAAAGAGGGTATTAGTCCAGTATTTGGAGGTGACTAAGGCCTAGAGGAAAAGTGACGCCTTATTCGTCTCATTCCAGGGGGCTAGGAAAGGACTTAAGGTTACAAGGGGGACTATAACTAGATGGATCAGGGACACCATTAGCTTGGCGTACTCCTCTAGCAATCTGCCAGTTCCAGAGAACCTGAAGGCCCACTCCACAAGGGCCGTAGCTGGTTCCTGGGCTGAGAAGGCTGATGTGCCCATCAACGTCATATGTAAGGCGGCAACTTGGTCATCTCCCTCCACATTCTAATAAGCATTAACGTCTTGACTTTTTTCTCATCTACTGATCTGTCCTTTGGGAGGAAGGTGTTGCAAACGGTGATCCCTCCTTCTGGTGCCCCATCTTTCTAAATCTCTCAGGTGGTGCTGTCATGGGAGAAGGGGAAAAGATCCTAGTTACTTACCGGCAACAGGATTTTACAGAGCCCATGACAGCACCCTATTCCCTCTCCTTTATCACTTATGGTGTGCACTACTATGGTTGTTTACAAAGAAATGTTTTGGTGGTAGTTGTGTACTAAAATATTTTTCGGAGGCCCTCTCATGCTCTGAAACTAAAACTGATGCAGAAGAGAGGTACCACCTTTTTATTCAGTAGGTTCCTGTCCTTGGTGGGGGGATACCCTCTCTCAGGTGGTGCTGTCATGGGCTCTGTAAAATCCCGTTACCGGTAAGTAACTGGGATATTTCACGTACAAGTTTTAGCACTCCTACCTGTGATATTCTACTGGACTGTGCACGTCTGATTTTTTTTTTCATTGGTCTGTGGAAAGTATCAGTGATGTGTCCAAGTTTGATCTGAGGGTTGTCTCAACATCTCCAATGCAAGTCAATGGGTCTGTGAAAAAATTGGACCAAAATGAATGACCTTTGGATAACACTGATCAGTCTGATCAAAATAATCAGTCCATTTTTCTTGTACGTAGAAAATTGGATGTGAATGAGCCCTTTTCCAACATGACAGGTTCCTCTTGGTTATGAGTCTTATCTGGCATCAGCGGGATATTGGTAGGTATTATTGGTCAATATACCTTCAGTTATTGGATATTTATGGCCAGCCTAAACTTTCTGAGATAATAAGCACAAAAGTGCCTACTTTAATGGTCACGCTTTTTTTTCCTCCTTCATGAGTCCCAAAAGAGAACTTTAGAACTATGATCAGTCTGTAAGACATTTCCTTCTAAATGCTGCACGTCAACAAGATCAGTCTGCATCCTGGCAATTACAACAAGATCCATGTTTCTTCACATGTAAGGCAATTATTGCAGTATTACTGATGCTATTAAGAGTACCAGACTCCCAAGAACTGAATGTCTTTCAGCCCACGTGCAGTAGCTAATTTTCTGCCATTAAACCCAATCTAGACATGATTTAACAAGAAGGTGCCATCAGGTTGGGTCAGCGCTTAAGCTCAAACAGTCTCCAGTTTTTCATTTTAACGAGACTGCCTTCTTAATGTCATATTACAGTGCGTCTTCTGCCGCAACTTGCCCCTAAAGGAATCATTTTTTGTAATGGGCCTACAAAGCATGTTGCCAATGCTGGCTGGTAATGGCGTGTCGTTATGAGATATACAGTCCACTAACAAACCCATAAAAAAGTCCATAAAACAGACATTAGCACATTCACTGAAGTCTTCTTGGTCAGTTACATTGAAATACAAGCGGAGCTTACAGACTGCTACATTCAAGCTGTTATAGGGGCCTGTCATCAGAAAATAAAGGATTTACAACGCCATTTAAAAGTCAATGATCTATTCCCTGCGCGGAGCTTTGCCTGACTCTTGGATGATGTTCAATACAAGAACACATCTAAGTGGCGTGTCTGAATTGACTTCATTTTGATAGAAATTCATTGTTTTTTTGTTTAAAAATGCCGCTGACACCCAACAGCAGAATCGTTTCTCTTCTCCTATTACTGCTAATGCAAGTCACCTCTTGTGGCCTTTCCTGTGTGACTCGATATCCTTCCCCTGACCACATTCTCCATTTCTCCGTCACCTCTTTAAAGTGTCTGTCTCCTTCCACCAGGATTATAAGCTGTTTCCACTGTCGTGTTTGCCCCCTTATCACCAAGAAGTATTTTAATGAAGTATCATGAGTAAATTCTTAAAGTTGTGGACTTGTTTATGACTCATGCTTTAATATCCTCTTGATCCCCTAACATATGACTAGCTTAGTTAGTAGAAGAATGAGCTTAAAATAACTCGTACCAGGCTGCTTGTTGCTGGTTTGGGAAAATGTATACACGAAGTAGCTAAAATTTGGTCCATAGTCTATAATTTCCAAATAATGATCATAAAAGTAGTGGTCTAATTAGTAAACTCCATGTATCATTTTGTTTTTGGCCTGTCTTCTCAACATATCCAAATGATTTATACTGCCGATGCTGATAAATGGAGAACTCTTCTCCTCTGTAAAGTTGACCTAGTTTGACACTCCGTTTTCCCAGATTCCCAAATGTGCTATTCACCCTAATGGTTCAACAGTATGATCAGTGTCGCTTCAAAACGAGATGAATTTTTTGTTTTTGGAAAAGCAGGGACAGTTACCTTCCAGCTTTCTTAAAGCACTGAATAGTACATCTGTCTAGTTTTTGGCCATCTTGTTCATTGTTACTCGTTTTCTCAGCAACCGATCTAAGTAAAAAACAGATTGAACGATTAATGACTTGACATAAAAGATCAATGATTTTAAGGAAAGCAGAAATTTTTACAAAAATGAAAGGACCTTGTATAGTTTAATTCCAGCCAGGGAAGGATTACAGGCAGGTCACATACCCTTAGAGATCCACCAACTTTACCACCATGGCCTGCACCATCTATGCGACTCCATCTGCATCATTAAAGTCAATGGTTGCATCAGCGCAAACGTCCAAATCCTGTTTTTCAAGTCTTCAGACGTAAGCTCCACTGGGAGCCACTGACAGCCTAAAACGCAATGTGAACATGGCCTTACAATTATGCAAAGTAAAACAATTATGTAATCTAAATTATGTTGTATGAGATTGATATTCCGCCTGTGACTGGTTGACCTTGGAAGACTTGGCTGTGATAATTCTGAGTAAATGGTCACGGCTTCATGTACTAATGTTTTCTCACATGACTATGTAAAGTATCATTCCACTGTACATACCAGTAGGGGTTTGGCGTTAGACCTCTGGAACCCTAAGTATTGCGCAAGCAAATTACCCAATCCTTGTCTGTCTCTGTTGGTTGTCTTGCATAGTGTACCTGCATGCAGGTGTGAAAAACCATTTGCAAGATTGTTGTAAGTAATCATTTGCATATGTTAAGCAAAAAGGACCTGACCTTACATTTTCAGTAGGTACAGTGAGAGCAGAAGTCCCAAGTCAATTGTTCTGTTAAGTCATAATTATTTATTAAAACTTTCCATTGATCCCAATATACACTTTAAGTTGGCTCTAAACGTGTCCCATATTGAAATGTATTTTGTGTACTGTTAAAGGGATTGTCATCACAGAATATCTGTTCTTACCCAAGTACAGATGTTAGGAGAGCTGCAAACACTTCCAGGGTTTTGCTTCCTAGCCCTTGTGTTGAGTATCTAGCCCACTGCCTCTGGGCAACTAGTATGGTCTCCAGACCTTTTCAAATCTATTTAGGAAAATGCCCAGGTCTCCATCCTTTTGATATAGAGAAGAACTTGGAACTCAAACTCAGAAAGCAGATGTTTCGGTTAGATCGCTTCATTTGGAGTCAAGCTAACTCGAGCTGATATTCTCGCTCAGCTTGCCGCTCTTGTTCTGCAGCTACTTGGTTGGCCTCAGCTTTGCTCTGCAAACTCGCACTCTGCTTGGCGTTCTCGTAGCATAAGCTACATCTTCATTTGAGGGTCACATTTCTCCCATTTGTTGCAGAATGAGTGGCAAGCAATTGTCCTTTTCAGTCTGGAAGCTGCGGTTCTACTGGCATCCTTTGGGTCGGACAGTTCTGGAATCAGATCCATAACTGGTTATCCTGGTGCGCCACTGATCCTGGTACCACATTGTGTTCGTGTCTTGCATAATCCTCAACCAAGGCACAGATTAACATCTTTGATTTTTATCCGTCCCATTAAGACCCCTCTTTACACAGACAGATCAGAGCAGCTTTCTCTTGCTGCCATTTTAGCAGTCACTTGCCAAATAAAAGCTAGAAAAGAAAAGAAAAAAAACTGGGGGGCTGTTTGTTTTATTAAACAAAATTAAGCACAAACTTTATCCTTGTAAACGAGGAGTTCCTCACAAGGATTCCACCAATCCATATATTCAAGGGTTAAACAAATCCACTTATTGCTCTAATAAAAAATAATCCCACCGCTGCCACCAATTTGTCACAAACCCCAGTCTTTCACGACACACGTGCCTTGTATGGGGGACTCCGTGTCCCACTTGCTCATCCGCTCCTCTGTCGCAATAGGCTAACTGAGCTAAGCGCACCCCACAGATGGTCCCAACATCCACTTTATGCTGCCATCTCTTGCCATTTTACCAACCCATTGAGACACTGTACTGGGCAACAAACTGCTACACATGCACATCTAGCTTTCCCAAGCTCCTGAACGGTTCGCTACTTGCACTTTGGCTACAAGTTAACTCAACCAAGATATTTTCTTGCTTCAAGATCGTAGGTACATTATAGAAATGAAGAACAAACTTATTAAATTTTAGATTTAATATACAAAAGTGCAATACTTAAAAAGGTTACAAAAGGTGAAATAACAAAAAGACATACATAAAACAAATAGTCAAAGGATAAACAAAGCAACTTTACGCAATGGGATTGAGACTTTGTGGGGAAAGTGCTGCCGAAAAGGAAAAAGGTGGTACAAAACAATCATGTGCATGTGGCTCTTCCTGATTAGAGCCTGATATTCGGTAGATGACATGCTATAAAGGGTCTGTCCAGACCCCTCACTCCTCCCTGAGGGGGAACAGCTAATTAGATTACATTAAATTCTAATCCAGTTTTAGCTCTTTCCTGGTGTGGGTCATATTTTTCCCCAGAAATCTAGAGAAACAATATGGCTGTCATTTTACAAAGCATCCTTAACTCATTCTGTACATACCACACATGAATGTTATATCCATAATTCGGGAAGTTATTGCGCTTCTGCCACCTAAGAAAACTTCTGCGATTTTACCCAGAGATGCGAATATGGTCCCTGATCATTGGATTCTGTTAAACTAGAATTATAATACAAAGAAACTTTATTTTACCTTGTGCTGTCTATGGAGTACAAACAGTGGGGCTGCACAAGATGAAAGCATTGATGTCCCCACCTTTGTGCCAGTGGAGGCATATAGGGAAACATTTGCTGGCCCAAATGGTTTTCCACCATTGACAGCTACTTTTTAATTACTCTGTTTACACACTTCATGTCTGCTCTTCATCAGATAACCTGCTTCAATTACCTGTGCACAGGGAGTACAGACAGTGATCAAATGCCCCCAGCCTTGGATCTGTACAGCTCAACACCCGACTTATGACAGTGGGCATCAAACATGTAGAAATTATCTACTTTCCTTTTCTGTCTCTCACAAAGATATGGCGGTTGGTAGCAAAAATCTCGAGTTTTGACTCCTCAGACTACAGTACAGATATCTACTGATCTAATGTAAAGTCCTTTGTGCTGCTTGGCCAAATCAGTATCTCTATTTGCTATAGTCCTCAGTAGTGACTCTTTGCAGAAATTCAACCATAAGACCTGCTTTTCAGTTTCCTCTGTACAGTTGATGTTGAGGCCTGTTATGAGGTGCTGTCAATTTTCATTTTCTAAGGCTGGTAAATCTCAAGAAATTTTCCTTTGCATCAGAGAATATGCTTGGGCTTGCTTTCCTGCAGTGGTCCTCATAAGAGCCAGTTTCATCATAGCGATTGATGGTTTTCATGACTTCACCTTCAAGGTTCTGGCAATGTTCCGGCTTGTTCGACCTTCATGTTTTTAAGTAATAATGCACTGTGTGTTAATTGAATGGTTCCTGCCATATTCTGACTTAGAACAGTTGTAAAATAGAACTCATCACTGTATGGAACTGTGTACTAACAATCTCTGCATAACGGACCTGATGCTCATAAAGAATGCCAGCGATTCCATAAATGTACTGATCACTAGACCCATCTGTTAATTGAAAGCCATTACGTGTGACTATCTGATGAAGCTGTGAGAATGCCAAGGGGGGAATGTAAAGCGGTCATAAGAGTATAAGGGGGGTACTTGAAGGAATCGAAGATTTATAGGCAGATCTGTGCCTACATTTGCATGTATGGAAAAACCTGTCAATTCAGGTCAGTGGGCGGAGGGTGAACTACACCGGTAACTAGTCGCACAGGCGGGTCCCTGGCAGAATTTAAAGTGTGTTTTTCTCTAATGCGCCCCATCATTTCAGAGTCAAACATATCTGGCTGAGTTAATACATTCACCCCCAACCACGGGCAGCATGTATCTGGCATTGGATGTATTAGCTGTCAGGTTCTTTTTTAATACATTCTGAACTTTTGACAGGTGCTGTAAAAACCACAATCCTGGGGAATTATTAAAGACAGATTTAACCAAGTTAGAGATATTTGGCAATGCTTACCAGAGTTATGTTTATAGACCATGACATGAAGTCTATAAAGCAATGTGCACCCTACCTACAGTAAAACATTATGGAGGATCCATAATTTTGAGGGGCTGCTTTGCTGTCTCTGGGAATGGTAATCTTAAACTTTGTACAGAAACAATAAAATCCGAGGATTGTTAGAGCATTTTAAAGCAAAATGTGCTCCCAATTGTTAGAAAGCTGGGTTTGAGTTGAATAAAACTGGTTATACAGCAGGATAATGACCCAAAGCGCAAATCCAAAAGTACCCAAGAATGTTAAAAAAGGAAAAAAATTGACCGTTTTAAACTGGTGAGCATTGAGTTCTGATCTCAATCTAATTGAAAATATTTGGCGAGCTGACCTCTGCTTTTGGGTGAAGGATCCCAGCAAACCTTTTCATCATTTCTTGCTCTGCAATTCTGTTAAACCATCTGCAGACAAGAACAAGACACCCACAGATGGCTACAAAAACAATTTGCAGCCCCTGCCAAAGGTTGTGGGACCAAGTATTAGGAAAGGGTCCTTTTTTATTCTGTCAATGTCATAAACGGTTTCTTCTTTATTAATAACTGCATGTGTGGTGACAGGTCAACTTTTTCTTTTAAAATATTCTGATGCGCCTTAGGTACATATCTTATTTATGAAGATGTTTATTTTATAATTTTTTTTATAGTGAACAAAAATGTTCACCACAACTGTAATTTTTTGGTTTTTAAATCTGTTGCAAGAATGGATTAAATTTGCATCATAAAAATTGTATAATTTAATGCAGTTAAAAAGGTTGTCCGAGTTTTGTGATTAAAGTCTGCGGTCATGCTATGTGACTGCAGACTTTTGAATTCTCACAATGCGTACTGTCAGGATTCTCTGGTGCTGGCGGCAAGAGTAGGTGGTCATGTAACTGCCAGCATGTGATATGCATACTTGCGGCCACATTCAGACTAGATGTGAGCGGCCTTCCCAATTCACTTATATTGAGCGAGTCAGCGAACGTCTAGTCTGAGCATGGCTGGAAGTATGCATATCCCATACATGCGGTCACTTGACACACCGATACCGGAGAATCCTGACCACGCGTCGTTTGTGCAGACTTTAATCACAAACCTAGACAACCTTTTTAAGTGTGGACACCCGTACCAGACCCTCATCCTGTCTGACCCAACAGTACCACTGACTGATATATCCAGGAATCTTAGATTAGCTTGGTTAACTACATATTTTCCTGAATGAGGGACTGTTGCAGAGATTTTAGGTGCTGAAGATCTGATGAAACGTTGTAAGCAGTGGTCCTTTTTACTTTTCACAATTTTATGCTTGAGATCTTGGTACCACGAATCTTAGTGTCACTGAAGTGTATCACCCTATACTTCTGAAATCTGAGGAGCCTCCACTGAGGGTGAATGTTTGGTTAGCGTTCTCCTTTAAAGTTAACCAGTTACAAAAAAAAACCCACAAATGTGTACAGTGTTGCACCTCTGCTTGCTGCATTCACAATGCTAGCGTCTCCGTATGTCTAATTACTGTGATGTTTTACTATAGGCCTCTCCGGAATATGGCCAGGGAATGAATCCAATCAGTCGTTTGGCCCAAATCCAGCAAGCTAAGAAGGAGAAGGAACCTGAGTACGTATTGCTGTCAGAAAGAGGAATTCAGCGCAGAAGAGAATTCATTATGCAGGTAATGTATCAAATTCACCTCTCTATGCCTTTTCACTTGTGAACATTATTGCTGCAATATAGAATTAAGACTCTAATATTACACGGTCTGCTGATTCTGTTCTCCATTGTTCAGTAGAATAAGTCATTTAGTCATAATGACTGGTGTATGGTACATGGCAAGAGGCTTCATTGTCCACTAAGCCATCTATGAATGAGGTTTGTGGAGAAATGTCTACGATTTACCACCTGTCCTAACAAAGAAATTCCATGCATTGTAGAGATCTCTGTACTCTCCTAATGCAATGCTAACCCTGGAACCTACCTACGTGAACAGATGAACATGGCCCCCATAGTTTTTGTCAGTCTCCCAGATTTCCGACTAGTTTGTAAAACAGATATTTATGAATTTGTTTCTTATATCTTGCATTTTTTTGTCTGGCAAATGCATGAGTAGGAACAGTCAAGATAGGATTGAGTAAGGGTCCTTTTAGACTGCCGATCGGTAAACCTTTACTGATCATCGGTTGCTTAATAGGCTGTTTAAACAGGCAGACCGAAGTAAGCGATGTAATAGATCTCTCAGTGCGCACAGTCTGCATTGGTTCTCGACAGCGCAACACAGGATAATTCACCTCCAAAAACTATGATTTTTTTGTGCTGCACAACATTCGTTCATTGGGTGATTGGCAACTTGTTAACCTTTTAGTGTAATTCTGAACGAGGTTTAAGAACGCTCGTTCATGATAATCTTTCAGTGCAGCTTAAGAGAAGGGAATGAAAGGTTTATTCACATTTTTAAAAAATGGGTATAGTTTACTAGTATTAGTAAAAACAAGCATTTTTCCAATTTACTGTTCATTAAAATTTGCAGCTGATATTAAGATATTAACACCTCTCTTTATTTAAAGTGAACCTGACAGCTGATACATTCTGCGCGATCCACTGGGCAGCAAATATCAGGCTCTGGATGTATGATTTCAGCCAGGTATGTTTTACTATGAAATACTGCCGTGTTTCATAGAATAACTTTTAAAAACCTCAGGGAACCAAGCTAAACTGTTAAGTAGTCGAAAAGGTGGGACCCTGGCTGCTTCTCCCCAATCGTTCCCTTTGAGTGACAGGCCTCTCCCCGTGAGTGTGTATAAGGAGAGACCAGAGAGTCAATGGTAGCGGGTGGGGAGAAGCCCCCAGGGACCCTCCTGTCTGACCAGTCTCCAGTGTGGCTTTATCCCTGGTGGCTTTTAAAGTATGTTTTTCCCTGAAACACCGCAGTGTTTCATAATTGAACATACATGGCTGAAATCAGTCATTGCCTGATACATGCTGCCTGTGGATCCCTTTTTAAGCTCGTTGTGTAGGAGATTAACCACCACTGCTTTCTAGCAACAGTGGCCAAACTTTTCTTTTGAGGTTATAAGCGCTATTTTGACGCTGACCTGGTGCGCACTGTTGCCTCCTAATTCTGTCCAGCTACAGTGCTTGCAAGGTGGTTGGCAGTGTTGGTCGGTCACTAAGGCAATCAATAAGTGTTACTATCTCAATAACCGCTAAAAATTGTAATGATCAGTAAATTGCAAAGGTTCTTGGGTATTGTGTAATGTTTATATAGAATGATCTATAAAAATGGAAATAACCCTTTAAAGAGGGAAATTCTGAGAATTTATTTATTTTTTTTCCTGCTTAGTGGTTTTGCAAAGCCTATATCTAGCCCCTCTCCCATATCCCAAGTTCTTGTCTACTATCTGCAGTATATATAAAATGAGGATTTTGTTAAACAGGGAGCAGGAGATGAGATTTTAGAGATTAAATGTAATCTAAATATATATCATAGTGATAAGGGGCTCTAGATCTTTTATCTTATGTGACTGTTTTTAATTCTTTACATGCCAGACGGTGATTGTAATAAATTCTCTGTTCTGTACGTTGTTCCACATGTCTCTCCTCTGCACCAGGACATTCACTAGCTCGATTACATAAACTGTTTACTCAAAATTTGATCTTTTTTATCCTTTGGCCTTAAATTATTGCATTTATTGAAAAATTGGTTATTTATTCCTTTACCAGAATGACTGACTGCTTGGTATTATAGGAGTTATCCAGCTTTAAACATTTACCACCTATTTACTGTAACAGTAATGTTAAATTGGTGGAGGACGACTGCTGAGATGTCATTAAATTCTCTAGTACAGTGTTCCCCAACTCTGGTCCTCAAGAGCCACCAACAGGTCATGTCTTCAGGATTTCCTTAGTATTGCCCAGGTGGTGGAATTCTTCCCTGTGCAGGTTATTCAATACGAAGGAATTCCTGAAAACATGACCTGTTGGTGGCTCTTGAGGACCAGAGTTGGAGAACACGGCTCTAGTACAACCATGAGTAGGAGGATCCTGAATGGAGCAGCCACTTAAATGCTTGACCGCCATGCTATTTCAACTACAAGTAGGCGTACGCTTGGGAGGAGGTGGACTGGGGTACACAGTTTTTCTGTTTTTGTATGGTGCTCTAGTTGGATTCCTACCAATCTAACAGTTATAACATTTTATACCAAGGTTTTAGACAAGAATACACTTTAAAGTCCATGTCGCATACCGTAATTTAGTGAAAAGTAGGAGTACAACATTTAGGCCACTTTCAGCATTTGTTCCACTCCTGGTTTGGCTTACAATTACTGATGTCAAACACTGACCAATCAGAGGAAAAGTATCATAGAAACACGTCACCACTTTTGTATTTTTCACCCACTCCTGGTTTTTGCTTACAAATACTGAGGTAAAATACTGACCAAATACTGATGGTGTGACTGTGGCCTAAGTGTCAAGATGTTTAAAGGCTCACTCAGATGCTATCCTTGTGCTGTTTGTTTTTCATGAGCTATTTGATGGGTAAAAACTGATTAAAACTCGGACCCTTTTTTGTGTAAGAGAAAAATCACTGATGTCTCAATAAGGTCTTAGAAAAAGATGTCCTTTTTTCTGATCATAAATTTGATAATTTATTGTGACTTTTGTGTCCACCTAAACCGAACATAAAAGGCATTGTTTATTTCATAAAAGAACATCAACAACCTATAAAATACCTATAAAATTCTGCTGAGGGAACATCAAGACTTAATTATTATTATCTCGTAAACATTATTGAGAGAACACTGGGGTCTTCAGTATAATAATTTTCAAGTTGTGTTACAACAGTACAGTTCTTACCCAGCAACCTCAATTTGCTTTTCTTTATTATAAACATATTTATAAAAAAAAATATATATATATATATATATATATATATATATATATATACACACAGTTATATGAAAAAGTTTGGGCACCCCTATTAATCTTAAGCTTAATGTTTTATAAAAATTGGTGTTTTTGCAACAGCTATTTCAGTTTGATATATGTAATAACTGTTGGACAACTGGAATTGTTTTGTAAAGAGGAATGGTCAAAAATACCTTCATCCAAGATCCAGGAAATCATTAAAAGCTACAGGAAGCCACTAGAGGCTGTTATTTTTGCAAAAGGAGGATCTACTAAATATTAATGTCACTTTTCTGGTGAGGTGCCCATACTTAAGCACCTGTCAAATTTTGTTTGAATGCAGATTGCACATTTTCTGTTAGTACAATAAACCTCATTTCAAGGCAGAAACATTACTGTGTCCAACAGTTATTACATATATCAAACTGAAATAGCTGTTGCAAAAACACCAATTTTTATAAAACATTAAGCTTAAGATTAATAGGGGTGCCCAAACTTTTTCATATAACTGTATATATATATATTATATTATAATATATATATATATATATATATATATATATTATATTATATTATAATATATATATTATATTATATTATATTATATTATATTATATTATATTATATTATATTATATTATATTATATTATATTATATTATATTATATTATATTATATTATATTTATATATATATATATATATTATATTAAATCTGCAGCTCACTTGTTAGTTTTTGCTGTATGGATAGATTGCATATAAAGAGGTAGAACTAAGCGATTTAAAGAGAACCTGTCACTTGTTAAAAAAGTTGCATTAAATACCTTGTAAAAATCCCAGAGCTCCCCTGATGCTGCTATTTTCCGTTTTGCGCTGTGTACCTCCATTACAAAGATATTCACATTTGCTTTTTTTGGAGAGCAGTATGTGAAAACTCTGCTTGGAGTGCAATTGGTTTTTGTACTTTTGTACTTTTTTGAGTGTTTTCTGGGGTCTTTAATCCTTCCTCACTCTTAGCCACCTGCTGCTTTAGAGGCCTTGGGCTGGCAAGGCACCTTTAAATGTGTCACTGTGAAGACCCAGCTGCATCACAGTTTCGTAGATGCAACTTCACATCAAACTGTGCGTAGCCATGTCTATTAGATTGACCTCATGCAGCATGCCTTGCGCTTCCTCTACCCGCCAGAGAGGAACTCCAAGCATCAGAACCAGCTAGGAGACAAGCCACACAGGAGGAGGTGAGAGCTCTGTGGCTGGCTGCCTGCCCCAATCCGGGGACGTAAAAGCATCCCGTATGTATGTACAGTGGGGAAAGAAGTATTTAGTCAGCCACCAATTGTGCAAGTTCTCCCACTTAAAAAGATGAGAGAGGCCTGTAATTGACATCATAGGTAGACCTCAACTATGAGAGACAAAATGAGAAAACAAATCCTGAAAATCACATTGTCTGATTTGGAAAGAAATTTTTTTCACATTTTGGTGGAAAATAAGTATTTGGTCAATTACAAACCAGCAAGATTTCTGTCTCTCACAGACCTGTAGCCTCTTCTTTAAGAGGCTCCTCTGTCCTCCTCTCATTACCTGTAGTACTAGCACCTGTTTGAACTTATCAGTATAAAGAACACCTGTCCGCAACCTCAAATAGTCAAACCACAAACTCCACTATGGTGAAGACCAAAGAGCTGTCGAAGGACACCTGAAACATAATTGTAGCCCTGTACCAGGCTGGGAAGACTGAATCTGCAATATGCAAGCAGCTTGGTGTGAAGACATCAACTGTGGGAGCAATAATTAGAAAATGTAAGACATACAAGACCACTGATAATCTCCCTCGATCTGGGGCTCCACACAAGATCTCACCCCGTGGGGTCAAAATGATCTCAAGAACGGTGAGCAAAAATCCCAGAACCACATTGGGGGACCTAGTGAATAACCTGCAGAGAACCGCCAGGGACTCAGGTCCTGCAGTGCCAGACGTGTCTCCCTGCTTAAGCCATTACATGTCCGGGCCCGTCTGAAGTTTGCTAGAGAGCATTTGGATGATCCACAAGAGTATTGGGAGAATGTCATATGTGAGGAAATGTAGCTCTTCCTCGATGTGTGCAAAGGTGATTATCTCCAGCTTCTTCCTCCTCCATATTTGTTTTAGGCTGCGTGCCCACGTAGCGTATTTCAAGCGTATATGCTGCGGAATTTCCGCAGCGTAAACGCTTGAAAAACGCATGTATATCCGCACCCCATGGTCCCCAATGGCATTCCGCAATGTCAATGCCCATGCTGCGGATTTTTCCGCAGCGTATATGCTGCGGTCAAAAATCCGCAGCATGTTCATTAATTTTGCGGAAGCGCAGCGGAATCAATGTGCGGATGGTACCCAAGTCTGGATGAGAGGAGACTCTCATCCAGACCTGGGTACCAAAGAACCTGTAAAAAAAAGAATAAAATAAAGTTTATACTTATCTTCTGATGTTTTCCCTCCGTCGCGCTGTTGTCTGAAGGACCTGCCACGTCATTGAGTCATGTGACCCACCACATGACTCAATGACGTCACCGCAGGTCCTGCAAACAACAGCGTGAGCCGCTCAAGCCTCCGGACGGGGCAGAGAATGAATCAGAAGGTGAGTATAAAGTTTATTTTTTTATTTTTTACCATTCTGAACAAGTTGTCAAGCACTTTTCCAAGTGATGCTTGGAGAAGTGCTTGATAACCCGCATGCGGAAATGCATGCAGACACGCCTCACAAACGCTTCTACCTGGCGGGAAAACCGCATGTAATATCCGCATGCGATTTTCCCGCCAGGGAGAAGCGTAAAAAATATGCTTCAGGTCCGCAACGTGGGCACATAGCCTTACAGTTAAGCGTAGTCCGTCTCTGTGCACTGCTATAAAGCTGTTAGACTCGCGTAGGAGGAGGATGAAGCTGGAGATCTCCTCACTGAGCACAACGTGTGGTAAAACATATTTCTTCACATATGCTCCCGGCCGCTGACTGGATATGTATGATACAGCTCTTGTCATTGAGGCACAGGTCTCAGGAGCTGTATGTCTTCAGTCTGCAGCCTGTACTCACATATGACTAGGATAGGTTGCAGTTTGAATTATACCAGAGACTGTTTTATCTCATTCTTGGAGAACCCCTTTAAGGAATTCCATTTATCTTTCCAGTTTTAGACGTTGTGCATCCTGATGTAACTATGCATCAGTCAGGGTGCAGATGTATAGAGCTGGTCCTGCCCATACCCAGCAGAAGCCGGATGTCATACATAGCCGGCATCTGCCTGTAACAACAATGATCAGAGCTGGTCTCAATCACTGCTCTGAAATTATTTTAGTGTTATTTCACTCACTTTGCGACAGGCACACATTTTTTATATTATCAGTGTAAATGATTGTTTATTTAGATTTGTTCGTTTTTCGTTCTACAATGATAGTAGTGATATTTTTGTTCTGACTGCACATTATCCCTTTTAAAATGTTGTCTGGGATATTTGTAGATTTGTGGAATCCTAATATTGTGTAATGTACTGTTAGGACTCCGCTGTATTCACACTCTATCCACTCCTCACATGACTGTCTCATATGCATTTTGCAGAGATGATCATCATATGCCAACCACTTTCTCTTCTGCTTCTCTGCATAGTTTCACTTGAATAAAGCAGAAGGGTAAGAGGTTGGCACATGATCAGCTCTGAAAATTGCATATGGAAAGGTCATGTGAGAAGCCCGGAGAGTGTGAAAACAGCTGAATCCTAACACCACACCAGATTTATTATATATTTTTAAAAAATTTTGAGTTTCCAAAAATGTATAATATATATTGTATGTATATACATCTGTGTGTGTTAATAAAATGCAGTGCAAAAGGGCCTCACTATGTAACTTTTGTAGAGTGATCATAGTTTTTGCCCATGCAACATCCTGTTTGATAAACTAAGCAACACTGAGGATAACATGCAATTTCCAAGCCACGTACTTATTTTCCAACATCTAGTTCTGTTCCCCTGTCTTTATAGTAAGCTCATTTCTATTCCTGTACATTTTAATATTGGTTCTGTTTCAGTATGTATGTAGTAAGTTTTGTTCTGTTCCTATACCTATGTGGTAAGCTCTGTTTTATGCCTGTCTTTCTACGAAGCTCAGTTCTGATCCCATATTTATGTAGTAAGCTTGGTTCTGTTCCACTAGCTATGTAACTTCAGTTCCTCTCCCACCTTGGATGGTCCTGTTCTAGTATCTATGTAGATAACTCAGTTCTGTTCCAGTATCTATGGAGTAAGCTTGATTCCACTCCCTTATCTACGCAGTAAGGTTGGTTTTGTTACCCTATCTAGTAAGCTAAATTATGTTCTTTATCTATGCAGTAAGCTCAGTACTATTACCACATCTATGTATTAAACATTATTTCTGTTTCCATATGTATGTAGTAAGCTTGGGTCTACTACTGTATCTATGTAATAAGCTTAATTCTGTTCCCATATCTATGTAGTAATCTGTGCTGTTCCTGTATCTATAGTCTGTAGTATGCTCCAATCTGTTACTATCTCTATGTACCAGCCACCGTTATTTTTAAAGCCTGTTATTTCTGTGGTTTTATTGCATTGCCCAGTGATAAGGAAGCTAATGATGAGCTGCTGCAACTTCTGGGCCAGTGCTTTGTGATTGCTTCCCAGGCTAAAATTTGCCATCCAGACTATGGTAGGATGACATAAGTAACCATAGTGCAAATAGTGTATTTACTAAAGTTGTCCATCTAACATCAGTATTACAAATTCAAAAAGTTATTATGCTGTAGATTTGGCCTCTTAGTAGGCCCTTTAGATATTCTTCCTTATCTTGCAAATTTTTTAGACATCAGACAGTATTTTATTTTCATGCTGGATTTTTAGTTTTGTAAGTTTCACAGTGTATTGGCGAAGAATCAGCGCTGCACTGCTGAGGTGGGGAATGGTTGATTCAGCTGTATGTTCAGTATTCCTGGGCCTTGCCCAGAACGGAGTTAAAGCTGTGGTTGCATCAGGCCACATGTACTGTCAATGTTTGAGCCCTCACCGGAGCAGCCTGCTGTCATGTGGTGGCCAACACCCACAGCTTGGTGACTTTGTCGACCTTCTATTTTTTTCCCCTCTTTTCTGAATTGTGACCTAATCTATGAATAAAATATAACTGTTTTAGGTTAAAATATTATTGCTTATTGCAACTACTCTGTACATAGTGGGGGAACCTTTTAAATCACATTAAAATGATTGATTTCCCTGGGTTGCCTTCAGCAGAATGATTGATAAAGATTAGCAACAGCTGTAAATCTCTGGTGGCAGTAATCACGGAGAACGCAAAATCTTTTGGCTCCAAACAAACCTATGGAATCCATTTTATTATAGGTGGACAACCATGAAATGTTGGTTGTGATAATAGATAGTTGGATGCCCATCAATCTATGGATGCCCATGGAGTTTATCCCTTTATCCATGTTGGGCCTCCATAAGGCATACACCATAGAGTGGGGAAAATAAGTATTTGATACACTGTTGATTTTTACAAGTAAACAAAATGTGATTTTCTGTTTTTTTTTTTTTATGATTTTTAAATAAATTACATTTTATTGTAAGAAATAAGTATTTGATCACCTACCAACCAACAGGAATTATTGCGCTCACAGACCTGTTGGTTTTCTTTAAGAAACCCTCCTACTCTGCACTCATTACCTGTATTAATTGCACCTATTTGAACTCATTACCTGTATAAAAGACACCTGTCCACACACTCAATCACACTCCAAACTCTCCACCATGGCGAAGGCCAAAGAGCTGTCTAAGGACACCAAAGTCAAAATTGTAGACCTGCACAAGGCTGGAATGGGCTACGGGACAACAGGCAAGCGGCTTGGTGAGAAGGCCGCAACTATTTGCACAATTACTAGAAAGTAGAAGAAACACAAGATGACTGTCAATCTTCCTTGGTCTGGTGCACCATACAAGATCTTGCCTCATGGGGCAAGGATGTGTGGTGGGCCACTGGGGAGACGCCAGATGTTACAGAAAGGCCAGCTGGGGTTTGTAGTCTCATTGGCAGCAGATAATGATGTCATGGTAGCTGACGTGGGTCGCTGGACCCCTCAACACTTCCCTTGTGTCCGCAATAATTTCAAAGGCGGATGGTATAGGACCCCCCGGGGGCACTCCTGTAGCTGTGGTATCTGGGTGCAGGTTTTGGAGTGCCCATGATGTTTGTGCAATCTCAAGCAGCCAGACACACAGGTGAAGTCAAGAGTAGAGAAGTAGGAGGCGGATCAGAGAGCAGTCAGGGTCTCTTCAATTCGTGGCAAGGGATAGGCATCCTTGTGTGTGATGTTCAATTTGTGGTAATCCACGCAGAAATGGATGGAGCCATCTTTTTTTTTTTTTTTTTTTTTTTTTTTTTTTTTTATACAAGGATCAGCGGTGCAGCCCAAGGTCTTAAACTTACACGTATGACATCAGCCTCTTTCATGTCTTGAAGCATTTTCTTGACAAGCTGGTACTTTGCAGGTGGTATGGGACGATGTCGCTCCTTGATAAGAGGATGATCACCTGTGAGGATTTTATGCTGAATCATAGTAGTCTTACCGAAATCCAATGGGTGCTTACTGAATGCTTGATGATAACGTTTGCCAATGTTCAGAACTCCATTGATCCTCTCTACTGGAGTAGTGGCATCTCCCACATTCAACTCAGTTCACCAGGGGTCTGAAGTAACCTTCTTACTGTCTTGGGCAGCTTAGGTAGAATGTTGATTAGCTGTGACTTCACTTGAGATGATGTCTACTGGTGAAAGTTGAGACAACTGCGCTACTGGATAAAATTTGTGAAGGTGTCACTTAAAGTTAATCAGTCGAACTGGCACTCTTCTGTTGGAGACAGTTACAATGCTGTGAGCAGCTTTTACTAATGGTTGTCCTTCTAGCAGGATCGGTATGAGGAGAGCCTGATTATCTTGATTTTCAACACCTGGTCGGGCACAGCACCATGCCATGGTTTCTGAATTAGGCTGTAAAATCACCGGCCGGGTGTCTCTGATGCGGATGCGACAAATTTCACCCTTGCTATTTGCAAACTTCTGCTGGGCAACAAGAACACAGATGGCATGCTGAATTGTTCGCTGATCAGAAGATGTAGCTGTAGGGAGAGAGGCATGCAAGGCAGACAACACTTCTGGAAAACAATTTCTAAGAACATTCATGCCTAGAACCATTACAGAAAAACACTCATCCCCTACATCAGTTACAATGACACCCTGTCTTTGGAGCTTCATGTTCCCAATCCGCATAGTAACCCTGGTAAGGTATGGATTGACTATAATGTTCATCCAGACATCTGGAGGGTTATTTTAAGTCACTTCTGCAAAGTAGTTACCTGTGAGCCGGTGTCGTTGAGAGCTTCCAGAGGGACACCGTTTACCAGGACAGTTATGTGCGGGTAGGGCGAGATGAAGTGAGGTACCCACATGGATGCTCTCTGGACCTTTTCTTCCTCGCGAGGGGCGGTCCTCAGCCTCGGCGGTGGTTCGTTTAACTGATAGCACTGGGCCTTGGTGTGTCCATATCTGTGGCAATGCTGACAGAACAGTCTCTTACGGAGAGCAGCTTTGCCTGGAGGTAGACTTCTGGGTGGAGGCTCAGGAGAGAGAGATATGTCCTGGGCTTGCTCCTTGGAGCGCGAAGAGACTTGTTTGAGTCCTCTGGCAATGTCATCTACACGGGCCTCAAGGGATGCCTTTGAGTCCACAGCAGGAGTCTGCGCAGCTTGCATGGTACCTGGCGATGTCATCTGGAAAGATGGAGGGGCAGCAGGAATAGACCCAGCTAGAGGAGCAAAGGCGACATGGTTTCCCTGTACATATTCATTGCCAAGGACACTGATGGCTAGGGTCTTAAAGTCTGCAAAGGTGAAGCTGGGATGTTGTGCAGCAAGCATGCGGAGTTGACTGAGACAGTTCAGAACCCTCCCCCTCTATGAAGCGGTCTATCAAGATTTTGTCAGAGTTCACCTTTTCATGGGGGTCAACCTGTAGAACAGCGGAGAAAGCCTCTTGGAGGGATAGAGCATAGTCCCCGTAGGGTCTCACCTGGCTGTTGCGAAAAATCTCATCTTGACCTCAGAGATGGATGTAACATCAAAGGCATCCTTCAGTTTCGCAAGGATTTGCTCAGGCGTTTTCTTTGTTGGGGGCCAGGGTCGAACTTCCCTGGAAGTGGCACCCTCAAGCTGACCCAGCAGGATCTGCACTTGCTATTCTTGAGAGAGGGGGTAAAACAGAAGGAGAGCCAGCAACTTGTCATGGAAGTCTCTGAAGGTGTGCTGCTCCCCCATTGTAGCGTGGCAACCAGGGTGCCCCAGGATAAAATGGCACAGAGAACGGCATGTAGCACACGGTGGGCACAGCAGGGCTGCTAGCACCAGCTTGCCTGTTGTCACTGGGTTCACTCATGATGTAGATGAGGTGACTGCTCACGATCGGACAGTCTCTCTGATACAGGCACACAGATGAATCCTGTTCATGACGCCACAAATTGTGGTGGGCCACTGGGGAGGCACCAGATGTTACAGAAGGGCCAGCTGGGATATGTAATCTCACTGGCAGCAGATAATTAGGTCACAGTAGCTGGAGTGGGTCGCTGGACCCCTCAACACTATCCTTGTGTCCACAACAATTTCAAAGGCTTGAGGTAGCACTTGTGGATGGTATAGGACTCCCCCCCCCCCCCCCCACACCCTCCAGGGGCACTCCTGTAGCGGTGGTGTCTGGGTGCAGGTTTTGGAGTGCCCATAATGTTTGTGCAATCTCAAGCAGCCAGACACGTAGGTGAACTTGTAAACATAACAATTTTACTGATGGAGGTAACAGGGTACAGTCTCTCTTACAGGCAAAGTTCACGGTATATTGTGCATATGAAAGTAATGGTTCTCTCCTCATGAGACAAGCGAGGTTACGGCCTCTCCGGGCGGCTGGAGCAGAGTTCTCTTCACTTGCTAGTAGAGGAAATGCTATACGCACTCCAAGAAATATTACACTGATGGAGGGGCCTTCACAGATTGGCTCTCTGTGGAAACACACAAGTGTGAATGTAGTCTTTGGCCCACCATTCCCTCTTGCAGGGGGTAGGTTTAAGCAAAGTGGTGGCAGCCACGTGGATCTGGTTCTGGCTAGAAGCAAAACAGGATGACCAGCTTGCAGGAGAGCACATGTACACTGTTCTCTTTCCTGACTGAAAGAGACTTAACTCTTTTTGTGAAGGAGATTATGTGAGGAAAAATGTCCCCCACAGCATGGACTGGCATTGGAAAACTGTTCTCTGAGAGAATGTGTCCAATCTATTCCTTAGGCAGCTTGAACCGCCCACAACTGGTTTGTACCAGTGCTCAGTCAGTGTGTGCCCTGAGCTGGGAGACTCCTCCCAGCCATTTCTATATCAGCTTGTTGTGAGGAGAATAATCATTTAACTTTCATATACACACATTGGCCAGCAGATGGCAGGAAAGTACAATTTCCTATGCAATGTATTATATCCCCTAACTCAGTACCCACAATGGAACAAAGCTACTGCCACACCACAACTCAACTGTCTAATTTAGCAGCAGTAGAATGGGTACCGGGATGCCACAGATGATTCTGAGAACGATCAGGAATCTGCACAGAATTACACAGCAGGACCTGGTCAATGACCTGAAGAGAGCTGGGACCACAGCCTCAACACACTATGCCTTCATGGATTAAAAACCTGCAGGGCAGGGTCCCCCCTCCTCACGCCAGAACATGGCCAGGTCCATTTGAAGTTTGCCAATAACCTTCTGGATGATCCAGAGGAGTCATGGGAGAAGGTCATGTGGTCAGATGAAACCAAAATAGAACTTTTTGGTATAAACTCCACTCGCTGATTTTGGCAGAAGGATGAGTACTGTCCCAAGTATAGTGGGAGAAACATCATACTTTGGGGGTGCTTTTCTGCAAAGGGGACAGGACTGCACCGTATTGAAGGAAGGATGGATGGGATTGCGTATCGCGAGATTTTGGTCAACAACCTCCTTCCCTTAGTAAGAGCATTGAAGATGGGTCGTGGCTGGGTCTTCCAGCATTACAATGACCTGAAACACACAGCCAGGGCCACTAGGGGGAGTGGCTCCATAAGAAGCATTTCAAGGTCATGAAGTGGCCTAGTCAGTCTCCAGACCTCAACCCAATAGAAAATCTTTGGAGGGAGCTGAAACTCAATGTTGCCCACCGACAGCCCCGAAACCTGAAAGATCTGGAGAAGATCTGTACGGAGGAGTGGGCCAAAATCCCTGCTGCAGTGTGTGCTAACTTGGTTTAGAACTACAAGAAACATCTGACCTCTGTAATTGCAAACAAAGGTTTCTGTACCAAATATTAAATTCTATTTTTCAATTGTAGCGAATACTTATTTCATGCAATAAAATGCAAATTAATGATGTAAAAATCATATTTGATTTTTCTGGTTTTTATGTTGAAATTCTCTCACAGTTGAAGTGTACCTACGATAAAAATTACAGACCTCTACATTCTTTGTAGGTGGGCTAACTTGCAAAATCTGCAGTGTATCAAATACTTAATTTCCACACTGTATACACTTATTGCTCTGTTCACATTGGCATCAAGGCTTCAGTTTTTAAATTTTACAATAAATCATTTAATTTTGAAAACTGGTTTTAATTTTCTAATGAGTTCATCAATTTTTTCTTTTTGCTTGTCAAAAGCAATGTAAACTTGAAAAGAATGTAACTTTGTAAACCGAGCCTAATTCAGAATTTGGATAACACAATATAGGGAAAATATATATTCTTGTACCGTGTTAGCCAGTAGATAGAAAAATATGCCTGATGAAGAGACCTGCGTAGTCTTGAAAGCTTGCAATTTGTTACCATCTTTTCAGTTAGCCATTAAAAGGTATCAACCACTGAAAACACAATAAAGATTGTTACTTCGATTGAATAAAATCACCAAAGATTCATAAAAACAGACAGCTATTTGAAATATCTCCGCACTGCATTGTTATGAGTATTCAAGGCAATATAATTTTTTTTTCAATGCCTCAAGTTCAATGTAATAAAAAATATGCCCTAATACCCTCCCTGTTTCCTCCATAAGTCCTGTTCTGGTGTTGATATGGTCCCTGCTTCCCGGTCCCATCCTTGAGAGATTGGAAACATTCACTCAGCCAGTCACTGGTGAGGTGATTCACCCATGCCAGTTATTGACTGGGTATTTCAGGTGTATTGAGGACCTGACAAAGAACTGCAGATCTCAAAGGACCAATGATCTGGAAGTATCGGTGGGTGGGGGGATACATATAATTTCCTATACTGTAACACTCCTTTTAAAGGGAATCTGTCAGCAGCAGAATTTCATCCTCCAAACTAATATGTTCATATAGGTTTTTCGACAAGACAAGTTAGGCAATGCCATTACATGGCCAGTCCATAGCTCCATTACTGAGAAATCCGCATTTTAATAAATATGCAAGTGCGGCTGAAGAGTTATTGTAGATCTGAAGCCTCTGTCACTCCAGCTCTATTCTCTGCCTAGCGCCACCTCCTCTTGTGCAACTGACAGCCTCTATGTTGTGTGACTTCAGGCAACAGTCAGTCAAGCAGGCAAAGATGACGCTGGGTGGGGAATAGAGCTGGAGTGACAGAGGCTTCAGATCTGCAATAACACTTTAGCCTCATTTGCGCATCAATTCCAGCTCTGATTCCTCAGTAATGGAGGAACAGACTGGCCAGGTAAAGCTACATGAGCATATAAATAGTTGGGTGTGGGGGGGGGATCTTGCTGACAGATGCTTTTTAAGTTGACACTGTTGCATGTAAAAAGTGCATCTTTACTTTATGTTCTCCTAAGTACTGCTGTCATGCAGCCAGCTAAAAACCTATTTATTGATTGACCCATCACACGTAGATCGTCATCACTGATCAACGTTATTATGGAGCAGCAATCCGATATAGAATACTGGAAATAAATTTAAAGGGGTTCTCCATTACTATCCAAGTTAATCTTAATTGGCCTATGGTGGTGGTTGTCACCAGGTCATTTGGCATCAAAATCCAGCAAGGGGATTTCTGATTGGCTGCAGCGGTCACATGTCCATCCCCTTCCCTTGCTGGATATTGTTGTTGTAGGGCACAGTACAGCGTGCGGAGGAGTGTTTCGGTTTTCAGTGTGTTTTATAAAATGATGCTGTTCTGGGTCTAATAAAAATAAACGTGTGTACTAGTGGAGAACTCCTTTAAGACTAAATGGTCACTTTTGTTTTCTCCTAGTCATATATACATTTTTTAACTCTAATTTTAACAGGTAAAAGTTGGGGAGGAAACGGCCACAGGAACAGGTCCCAACAAGAAGACTGCAAAGCGAAATGCCGCAGAAGCCATGTTACTGCAGCTCGGCTACAAAGCTTCGACTCCTGTTGCAGAGGGCACTGCAAAGGTAGAAGTGACGCCCATCGTTGTCTTTCTGCTTCATATGTCAGTATTCAGACAATGGCAATATATTTAGCTATAAGTAGACGAAGTTGTTGTGTTTTTTGTTTTTTAAATAATCGGTGTGCTGCTGCCAGTAAGTGACATGTTTTGCTTTCTATGTTCCTGGGAATTTAGTGAAGTCATTCACTGTTCTGGAAAATTTGCGTAGCTATCCATATACATTACAGGTCTTGCATAATTGAGAAGATATGTCACTTGGCAGCAAGGGAAGTCTGTGGTCCCAGTAGCAACTTTTATAGTAATCTTAAGTAATTATGTAAAAATAGTAACCCTTTCAAAAAAAATTGTTTTTACTCCAGTTAGTTATATTCATGCGCAGCAGATTAAAAAAACATACATCTGGGTGGTTTCTGGATTTTTGTAAGCCCCTTTAAAGTGGCAGAGATTTTTTTTTACCAATGAATCTGCGGAGTGTGAATTTACCCTAAAGATGATTGTTGGCTGACAACTTAGTCTGTATATTCGGTAGTGTTGATTGTGAATATCGTAATAATACATTTTTTTTCTGTAGCAAGGTGATGCTCAGGCCTGGCCAGACCAAGGCTCTGGACCCTCCGATCAATCAGGCAGTAAGTGTTGTGTTTTGTTATAATATAATTTCACTACTTGAGTTGTCCCAAAATGATGATCCCAGTGTATATGCCCTGTTAGTGCTTGGTGAACCCAGTCCTCCACATATTATAATTTTGACTGTTGTTGGGGAACTGAATGACCGACCGGACTAGTCTTCCCCATCGTTTACATCTAATCATTTGTGATTAGAGCATTCGACAAATTATTTTTATTGCGATTTTACTTGGTTAGAGAATTCATACATTTTTTGACTTGTGTTTATAATGTTCATTTTCACTAAAAGTGCTAGGTCATTAAAAATGTATTGTGTTTTTCTCTCTCTCTCCTTTCTATTCCTTCTAGTGAACTACTTCTGAGATGTGTGATTATACTCCAGTGCATTGGATTATAATCCCTGGCTCATCCTTGGGGCTCATGCAGACATCGGGGGACGTCTGTCTGATCTGCGCACACACTGGCCGCTGGTCTTCTGACTAGAGCATGACGGCTTCATATACTTCTATGAGTCTCGCTCTGGTCGGGGGATTCGCTGCCAGTCTGTACACTGCGGTCTATGGCCGGACCGAGATCCACGTGCATGGACGTCTGCATGAGCCCTTATTCATCATAGTCGTCAGGCCGTAAAGTTCTCATTACCTAACTTGAGTTTGGTCTCTACGTTGGCCAGATGGCTCTAATCTTCTCATCCTGCCTCATTATGTTGGAATGTAATAATGTTACCTAATGTAGACAACGATTGGGTCTGATTACAGTGAATCAGTTACTAATCTACTGTAAGTCATAAAGGGCTTGTTCACATGTTGCGGTTTTGCCACTGGAAAAAAAATGCAATGCTTTACAGTACTAACAAAGTGAATATGATTTCTAAAATCTCATGCACATTCTGGTCGTTTTTTCCTTCCAGATTTGCCCCTTTTTTTTTTTTTTCAAATTTATTGAATGTCAATTCTTTGTGTTTTTGCAACATTTTTCACCTAATCTAATGTATTAAAAAAAAAGTGCTGTGTGAAATATGGGCATTTTTGGTACCAACATTGGTTTGCGCAAGAGAGAAATCTGCTGCAAATACTAAACCACAGTCACTCTGCTCGTGTAATCTAGATCCAGAGTCAAGAAGAGATCCATATTCATTAAAAATATTACTTCTTTATTAGACAGTTTATTAAAACAAACAAATAAAATATAGAATTAGTGTGCCCAGTCGGGGGACACCACCACATCCCTAATAATGCACTGATATTCACATGGTAGATCCAAAATTTTAAGATAAAGGTGAATAAAACTCCCACTTGTGACAGTATATACTGACACCTAATGTCTACTCTGAGTAAGGTACAAACAAAATTCCATAAATCTGATAGAGAAATAATCCCACAGACTATCTTAATAAGAGTGCATAGCATGCAAATATGCTTCTAATGTGGCTACTCAAGCCCTACATGGAGACTATGGTGTGTACAATATGTATATAACTAATATATAAATATAGGCAAGACCGAGGGTATGAACAATAAATAGGAGGAAAAATACCTTCAGAGAAGAAATATGTGGAGCAGATAGGTGATACAGGATGTGAGCAGCGTCCCCCTCCCCCCGACCTGCGTTTCGCCACTGGCTCCTTCCGGGGGCATGCAATTCTTTGTATTTTTGTAACATTTTTCACCTATTCAAATGAATGTGAGCAAAAAAAAAAAAAAATGCCCATATTTTACCCAGCATTTTTGCTGCCAACATTAGTTTGTGCAGGAGAAAAATCTGCAAATACTAAACGTATGCACATACACACAAGTTTTGACTTCACTTGTGTGTGTTTGTATTACTCGCCCCTGTGACTTGGGGTGCTTTCACTTTGCTTTCTACTACGTCTGAGTGTCTGACTCCAGGAGGTGTACACTCCCGAAAAGGCTGGCACCATAACAGTCTGGCCATGTCGACGCATACATCCGAATCCTGTTTTTCGGGGGTTCGAACATATGCCCCGACGGGGCCACCAAGCGCCTGCCTAAACACAATGTGAAAGCAGCCTTAGTGACAAACAGCCATACAGCTAGTGAACAGCTGCCTGGTATTGGCCATTATATTAATCCTGTTTCAAGGTTTTGTACGTTTTATATTTACGGTAATTTGCAAAATATAGTCCGCTTCTTCCCTGTAGAAACAATGCCAGATCTGTTCAAGGGTCATGTCTCGTATTGAAGATCATCCCATTCATATGAATAGGGCTACCCTGCATTAAGAGACACATTTGTGGACCGATGTGGCTGTTTCTGCAGGGGAGAGAGAGGGGTAGAAGCAGATGGTGTTTTTTTTTTTTTTTTTTTTTTTTTTTTTTTTTCTAATCCTGAAAAGTTTCTTCTAAAGGGGTTATCACATCGATCTTAAGGAATGCACAGCTCCCTTGCCATCTTGGCTTTCTGCTTGCTGGGCCGGTGCGCTCTTGATTGAGAGTTCAGACTAGCAACCTGGCTAAGCTGCTGGCCTGAACTGTGCGCTCTCCCATGATGTAAGCGGAGACCGCTTTGCCTCTTCTGCATCGGAAGAACACAGTGACACTGAAGCTGGCCAGATCACGTAGACAGTCCACCTCTGATGGACTGCAGCGATGGTCAGTAACCTAGGCAACTAGCCGTAAACTATAGAATTCAAAATCCCTCCATTCTTGAGAATTTTCAGTTAAGGGGGTAAATTGCAAAGTTGCTTTTTTTTTTCTTTGGTTTTTTTTTGCAAGCACTTTGCAATTTAACAAGATGAGAAGACCTCTTTAAGACTTTTTTCTAAACTGTCTTAACAAATGCTTATTATTATCCATGCGGTACATAGAGCCATGCAAAAAATGTGAAGCACAGATAAAAATCCAGAAATTTGCCTTTGATTTTACATTTGATTTGTTGTTTATCAAAGTTTATCTTTTCAATAAAGTATAGCTGTCATCAGGAGTTATCAAATGCTTTTTCTTGGTTTGATGATTTTGGATAGAGTCCTAGTAAACTTTTCTCCATGCACGAAAAGTAAAGGTTGCTTGTCTTTAAAGTGGCTAAAACTAAAATCCTGTTCAAAATCCCTTCTAAGGAATAGTTTGAGAGCAGTGTTGAGCGAGTACGTTTCATTAACGCTTTCGGCGAGCACGCTCGGGTGCTCGCCGAGTATTTTGGCGTGCTCTGCTTTTTTTTTTTCACAGCCGTGACACTTGCAGCCGCGGCGACAGTAAGAGAAAAAAAAAAAAGCAGAGCATGCCAAAATACCCGAGCGTGCTCTCCGAAAGAGTTAATGAGACATACTCGCTCAACACTAGTGTTGAGCGATACCTTCCGATATCGGGAAATATCGGACCGATACCCAAAAAATATCGAATATCATCGATTCCGATACCGGAAACCAATGCAAGTCAATGGGACACAAATATCGGAATGAAAATAAACCCTTTCTTTCCTTGTAGGTTAATTCTACATGAAGGAAAACAACTAAGAATAATGTAGAATGTCTTGCATGAAAAGCCGGCAATTCAGCAGCGGCATACACCGGTACCCGACAATTTAGAACAGAAAGAATAGAGCATCGCATATAGATTAGATAGAAACATGTCAGTCACATATATAAGAAGTACAGTGACAGTGTTGCTTACTGTACTTGTCATTTAGTGTTAAAGGATTTAGTTAAAAAAATAATAGTGTTTTCATGCACCGTCAAAAAGCCGGCCGGCAATTCAGCATCAGTACCCGACAATTTAGAATAGAAAGAATAGAGCATCACACACAGATTAGATACATAGAAACATGTCAGTCACATATATAAGAAGTACAGTGATAGTGTTGATTACTGTACTTGTCATTTAGTGTTAAAATAAAGGATTTATTAAAAAAAAAATTGGCGTGGGGTTCCCCGTAATTTTAGTTTCTAGCGGAGGTTAAGCAGACGGCTGGGGCAGATGTTTGAAGCCTGGGAAGGGGGTAATACCCACGGAGCTTCCCAGGCTTCTAATATCAGCCCCCAGCTGAATACCTAGCCTTTACTAGCTATTAAAATGGGAGACCCCCCAAAAAATGACATGGGGTCCCCCCTATTTTAGTAGCTAGCAAAGGCTAGCCAGACAGCTGGAGGCTGATATTAATAGCCCAGGAAGGGTGCCATGAATATTGGCCCCCTCCCAGGCTAGAAACACCAGCCGTCAGCCGCCCCAGAAATGGCGCATCCATAGGATGCGCCAATTCTGGCACTTAGCCTCGCTCTTCCCACTGCCCTGTAGTGGTGGCAGTGGGGTAATAGGGCTGGGGTTGATGTCAGCTTATAATGCCAGCTGACATCAAGCCCAAGTTAGTAATGGAGAGGCGTCTATAAGACACCCCCATTACTAACCCCATAGTCAAAGTTAAAAAAAACACAAACACCCAGAATAAAGTCCTTTAATTGAAATAAACACACAATTCTTTATTGTTCTAAATTAAACCATACTTACCATCACGCCCATTCCAGCTGAAGCCAATGTCTTCTGCAATAAAAGTAAAATAATAAACCAACCTCATCCTTACCTTTCCATGGTTCCCAGGATGGCTCCAGCTCTGCTACATTCACATGACAGGCTGGATCGCAGCCGAAAGCTGTCATCCAGCTTGCCATGCCGCAGACACTGAGAAGTGCAGGCATGCTTGCGCTCCTCAGTGTCTGGCTGTGACGGCATAAAGATGAGCCGAGGTCATGTCCATTGAACTCCGCTCACCTCATGCACGTCACTGACAGCGTGGGAGAATTCTCCTGCGCTCAGCGCTTGAGCAGGAGAAATCTCCCACACTGGGATGGCATTGAGATGTCAGGCTGGATCGCAGCTGAACGGTGAGCTGAGTTCATTGGACATGACCTCGGCTCATCTGGATGCTGTAACAGCCAGACACTGCAGAGCGCAAGCATGCCTGTGCTACTCAGTGTCTGCGGCATGGCAAGCTGGATGGCAGCTTTCGGCTGCGATCCAGCCTGTCATGTCAATGTAGCAGAGCTGGAGCCGTCCTGGGAACCATGGAAAGGTAAGGATGAGGTTGCTTTATTATTGTACTTTTATTGCAGAAGACATTGGCTTCAGCTGGAATGGGCGTGATGGTAAGTATGGCTTAATTTAGAACATTAAAAAATTGTGTGTTTATTTCAATTAAAGGACTTTATTCTGGGTGTTGTGTTTTTTTTAAATACTTTACTAGAAATTCATGGTGGTCATGTCTAATACTGGCGTGACCCCATGAATTTCGGGCTTAGGGCCAGCTGATAATGCCAAGCTGGCCCTAACCCCTTTATTACCCAGTGAGGTGAGCCACCGCACCAGGGCCATGGATGAGTTGGGTACAGCGCCAGAAGATGGCGCTTCTATGAACGCGCCATTTTCTGGAGTGGCTGCGGACTGCAATTTGCAGCGGGGGGGGCAGAAAGCTTGGGCCTCCCTGCGCTGCGGATTCCAGCCCCCAGCTGCCTAGATGTACCTGGCTGGACACAAAAATAGGGCGAAGCCTCACGTTGTTTTTTTTTTTAATTATTTCATGAAATTCATGAAATAATTTAAAAAAAAAAAAAAAAAAAAAAAAAAAAAAGGGCTTCCCTATATTGTTGTGTCCGTCCAGGTACAAATAGGCAGCTGGTGGTTGGGGGCAGCCCGTTTCTGCCTGCTGTACCTGGCTGTCATGCAAAAATATGGCGAAGCCCACGTCAAAATTTTTGGGAAAAATTAATTAAAAAATAATAATAATTTAGGGACTGCATCTTTATTAACCCCTCACGTGGAGGGGTTAATAAAGATACAGTCCCTAAATGTCGTTTTTTTAAAAAATTTTATTGAATTTTTCACCAAAAATTTGACGTGGCCTTTACCATGTTTTTGTGTCCAGCCAGGTACAGCAGGCAGGAACGGGCTGCCCCCAACCCCCAGATGCCTATTTGTACCTGGTTGGAAACAAAAATACAGGGAAGCCCTTTTTTAAATAATTTCATGAATTTCTTGAAATAATTAAAAAAAAAATTGCCGTGGGGCTTCGCCCTATTTTTGTGTCCAGCCAGGTACAGCAGGCAGGAACGGGCTGCCCCCAACCACCAGCTGCCTATTTGTACCTGGACGGACACAACAATATAGGGAAGCCCTTTTTTTTTAAATTATTTCATGAATTTCATGAAATAAAAAAAAAATACGTATGGATGCGCCATTTCTGGGGCGGCTGACGGCTGGTGTTTCTAGGCTGGGAGGGGGCCAATATTCATGGCACCCTCCCTGGGCTATTAATATCAGCCCCCAGCTGTCTGCCTAGCCTTTGCTAGCTATTAAAATAGGGGGGACCCCATGTCATTTTTTTGGGGGTCCCCCATTTTAATAGCTAGTAAAGGCTATGTATTAAGCTGGGGGCTGATATTGGTAGCCTGAGAAGCTCTGTGGGTATTACCCCCTTCCCAGGCTTCAAACATCTGCCCCAGCCGTCTGCTTAACCTCCGCTAGAGACTAAAATTACGGGGAACCCCACGCCAATTTTTTTTTTTTAATAAATCCTTTATTTTAACACTAAATGACAAGTACAGTAATCAACACTGTCACTGTACTTCTTATATATGTGACTGACATGTTTCTATGTATCTAATCTATGTGTGATGCTCTATTCTTTCTATTCTAAATTGTCGGGTATAGATGCTGATTGGCCGGCCGGCTTTTTTAAAGAGACGGTGCATGAAAACACTATTATTTTTTTAAATAAATCCTTTAACACTAAATGACAAGTATAGTAAGCTGAGCGCTGCCATCCATCTTGTCATCCTTCAGAGACACTGCAGAGCGCAGGCATTATGGGAACTTCCGATTCCGGTATTCGATATTCTAAAAGTATCGGAACTCGGTATCGGAACTCCGATACCGTGAATATCGGTCGATACCCGATATTTCAGTATCAGAATGCTCAACACTACTCAACACTATTTGAGAGTGCATCATTTCTATACCACATTACTGTCCAATGCTCCTGTCCATCTGCATTTATAGTTGGGCTTCAGCATGTTGAATTAAATTAGTCATTGCAGGACCTGCAATTAGTAGAAATAATTTTCTATTTTCAGTGCATTAAGTATGGTAAGGATGATAGATTGATTTTAGGTCCAGGGAACACTCTCCTAAAAAGTTTTTCGTTATTGAAATTAATGTTCAATTACTACTGTTGATTGTCTTGTCCACACATAAATGATAATCAGGGCTGGGAGCTAGAGAGATGGGCAATTACTATTCTGAATGTGGCAGACCTTTAAGGGTTGTGTCAACTTTTGATAAGGAGCGCACTGCTACCAAACCTCCCTGCTTGCTGGGTGCGGTGTACTCCTGCTTAATTGACAGTTGGCACCAGTTGCATAATTTTGCTACTTACCAAAACAGTTGACCCTGCAGCATCAGAGGAGCGCAGTAGCACTGGAGTCAGGTGCTAATAGTGCACTTGCAGGATATGGCAAGCTTGACTACACATGCTCAGCCGCCACTCCATGGCTAAGTTCAATACCCTAGACCAGGGGTCTCAAACTCTGCTGGGTATACTGACCAGAAATGGAAAAAATTTGAATTCGGAGGGCCACATTCTTTGCAGGATAAAGTGACATTTTTAGAGATACCTTTTTTTTCTATACACCTTTTCAACATTTTTGCCATGTTTTATTTTATTTTTTTTTATAGCTTGGGTCTTAACAAATAACAAACGTGCACTTTTTTGTTTACTTTATATATAAAACAGTAGTAGTATTAATAGTTATAAAACGGTAGTTCTAGTAATGCCCCCCCCCCCACCCTTCCCGGTTCCCCTCTTGTAGTAATGCCCCCCCCACCCTTCCCAGTCCTTCTCTTGTAGTAATGTCCTCCCCACCCGTCCCGGTCCTCCTCTTGTAGTAATGCCCTCCCCACCCACCCGTCCCGGTCCTCCTCTTGTAGTAATGCAAGGTCCTCATCTCTTTGTTAGTGGGCTGTATATCTCATAACGACACGCCATTACCAGACAGGTGTTTGTCATATTTCAAGGCTCGTTAAAGGGTCGATAATGACTTGTAGGATTGCGACTTCCAATAGGTGGCACTAGAGTTCAACTCCTCTTCCTCTCTGAAGAGACAATTTGCATATTTAATTTCCCAGAGGAGCATGCAAGGCATTTAAGTCTCTTCATACTGGCATGCCAGACCTGGCATGTCACTCTCCACAAGGAGAAACCTTACCTCTCCTATACCCTAGACATTGAACAGTAAAAAAAAAAAAAAAAAAAAAATCCCTCTATTCTTGAAAGCAAGAGGCTAGTCAATAATAAGTAAATTGCACTTTTTGGAAGCTTTTACAATTTTACCAATTTAAGATAAGAAAACCCTTTTAAGCAAGAGCTTTTCCGTTTTATTGGATTGTTGGTGAATCCTTTTAAAGTAGGGTGAATTTTTGCATCTATGAACAGGACAAAAGAAATGATCCCTAGCCTGAGGCTGCGGACGCTCAATGCACAAACTGTTCCACTGTCGTTTTATTTCACAGGTCACAAATCTGAGGGTTAAAGTCATGGGGATTGTCATGTTGACGTATGCAAAATTGAGATTAACTGTGGAGCCACCTTGTCTCTTCTTGGTAATCTTATTACAGAACATTAGCATAGTCACAACATAGTGAAAGTTAATGCTTGGCCACTGTTTCATTGAAATAGGGAACACAGAGGCCTATTCTCATGGTCAGTGGGTGTTCCAGAAGTGGTGCCCCCCAGGGATTGTACATTTGTCATTTATCCTAATCATATCAGAGGACATTACCCTGTAGATCTAAAGCTAGCTTGATAGTGGCTATACACATACCAGATAGGAGGTAAACCTGTAAACTGGTCATCCTACATGGTAATCTGTGTCGCAGTATAGTGGGGGCTTGTGACTACTGTAGTGAATTGACTAGGTAGGACAATACATATTTATAAGGTTTACTGAAGGAATGAAACTCCTAGTTTTTGACAGGTGGCACATGAACGCAATGTTTCTACGTGTCTTATTTGTGGACTAATAGCCGCAAATAAAGCTGAGACAGGTTTTCATTTGTTCTGATTCCCGGAGTAATCTTGTACGTTTCAATGAATGAGTTTGTGATGTGAGCGGACAGCACAAAATGGCATTTTTGTTGCGTCTGCTTTTTTGTTTCAAACGTGGACACTTGATTTCAGCCTAAAGGCCCCCATACACATTAGAAAGCTGAAGGCCGGCAGCTAGCTCCTTCCCGACTCCCTTGAGCTTTCCTGCCTAATCTATAAGAGCCGCTGGCAGACTCCACTGGCATCAACTTATTTCCAGGGAGAACAAAATGATCAGCCCTTGACATTCCAGCATGCCCATCCTTCTGTTTCCCGACATCTGTTGGGAGAGTCGGGAGGCTCACATACACATCAGACTGTATTGGTGCTTTCTGACAACTTTAGTCTAATGTGTAAGCCCTCACAATGTACACTGCTCAAAAAAATAAAGGGAACACTTAAACAACACAATGTAACTCCAAGTCAGTAACACTTCTGTGAAATCTACCTGTCCAGTTATGAAGCAACACTGATTATGAATCAATTTCTCCTGCTGTTGTGCAAGTGGAACAGACAACTGGTAGAAATGGTAGGCAATTAGGAAGATACCCCCTATAAAGGAGTGGTTCTGCATGTGGTGACCACAGACCATTTCTCTGTTCTCATCCTTTTTGGCTGTTTTAGTCACTTTTTCCTTTTGCCATTGCTCTCACCCCTAGAGGTACAGTAGCATGAGGCGGTGTCTACAGTACAACCCACAGAAGCTGCTCGGGTAGTGCAGTTCATCCAGGATGGCACATCAGTGCGAGCTGTAGCAAGAAGGGTAGATGTGTCTGTCAGCACAGTGTCCAGAGCATGGACACAGATACCAGGAGATGTGGAGGGAGCCATAGGAGGGCAACAACCCAGCAGCAGGACCGTTACCTCCTCCTTTGTGCAAGGAGGAACAGGAGGAGCACTGCCAGAGCCCTGCAAAATGACCTCCAGCAGGCTACAATTGTGCATGTGTCTGCACAAACGGTTAGAAACCGACTCCATGAGGGTGGTATGAAGGCCTGACGTTCACAAATGGGGGTTGAGCTCACAGCCTAACACCATGCAGGACACTTGGCATTTGCCACAGAACACCAGGATTGGCAAAGTCGCCACTGGCACCGTGTGCTCTTCACAGATGAAAGCAGGTTCACACTGAGCACATGTGACAAACGTGACCGAGTCTGGAGACGCCATGGAGAGCGATCTTTTGCCTGCAACATCCTTCAGCATGACCGGTTTGGCAATGGGTCAGTAATGGTGTGGGGTGGCATTTCTTTGGAGGGCCGCTCAGCCCTCCATGTACTCGCCAGAGGTAACCTGACTGCCAATAGGTACCGAGATGAGATCCTCAGACCCCTTGTGAGACCATATGCTTGTGCGGTTGGCCCTCGTTTCCGCCTAATACAGGACAATGCCAGACCTCATGTGGCTGTAGTGTATCAGCAGTTCCTGCAAGATGAAGCCATTGAAGCTATAGACTGGCCTGTCCGTTCCCCAGACCTGAATCTGATTGAGCACATCTGGGACATTATGTCTCGCTCCATTCACCAACGTCACGTTGCACCACAGACTGTCCAGGAGTTGGCGGATGCTTTAGTACAGGTCTGGGAGGAGATCCCACAGGAGACCATCCGCAACCTCATCAGGAGCATGCCCAGGCGTTGTAGGGAGGTCATACAGGCACGTGGAGGCCACACACAATACTGAGCCTCATTTTGACTTGTTTTAAGGACATTACATCAAAGTTGGATCAGCCTGTAGTGTGTTTTTCCACTTTAATTTTGGGGGTGACTCCAAATCCAGGCGTCCATTGGTTAATAAATTTGATTTCCATTGATGATTTTTGTGTGATTTTGTTGTCAGCACATTCAACTTTGTACAAAACAAAGTATTCAATGAGAATATTTCATTCATTCAGATCTAGGATGTGTTATTTGAATGTTCCCTTTATTTTTTTGAGCAGTGTATTACTTTGGCCAAACCAATCCATTTCGGCAGGATCCACCCATCTAATGTTTATGGGGGCCTAAGGACCGGACAGTGATAAGTCAGTCGCCCGATCCTTTTGTTATGGCATTGGCTTACTCTGCGCTCATCATAGAGAGCACAGGAACACTTGGACCAAGCCTTCCTATGTATGGGGCAGTTGGTTCATGGCAAAAATAAGGGGTTGTCCCTCTCTGGGAATTTTTTTTATTTTTTTTTCTTAAATGCATGTACATGGGGCTAAAAATAATTTTCCAATTCAGTTTCATTACAAATTTGGTGATTTGCTTTTTCAGACTTAGTTTTTGTTGCACATTCAACTTTAAAGTTGTCTGTGGTCATGTCACACTGTCACAGAATACTGGAGGTAGGGGGCCTAAGCTGACCCTAAGCTGGGGCCCTGACTAATCCCTCAACCTGGAGGTACTGTTAAAGGTACAGAGGTCCAGGCCGCCAGCGTAACCCCTACCTCCTGAGGATCCCTGCACCTCAGTAATCTAGTCCTGAGAAGGACCCCGATCACAACAATTGGGAACCAGAAATAATATGCCCACACACAGTATTTAGACGAACGAGACAGTACAAGGGAAAAACCAAAACCACCTTGCATACAACTTCTACACAACTACAACAGAGGGAACACCAACGGGAAAGGAGATAAATGATAAAGCGAGGAAAGGGAAAAAACACTTCCAAATACACTTATCTCAGCAACTCCAAACACCACGATCCGCTCTGTAAGTCTGAATGAAAAGCTCTCACCGACACCTCCCAAACAGACCTGCAGGAATATGAAGGAGTCTCACTAAAGAAGCATTGATTGCAGCTGGGCGAGGCTGGACCTCAGCTAGCCCAGAGAGAGAGAGAATTAACTCCTTCACTGCCGAAAAAACACAAAGCACCAACAAGTCAGCTGCGAGAAGTCAGGCTGTGTACTCGTGACGATCTTCGTGGCAACACACCCGTGACAGTACCCCCCCTTCTACGAGGGGCCTCCGGACCCTCAGGGCCAGGTTTATTCGGGTGAGTCGTGTGGAAGGCCCGAACTAATCGGTCTGCGTTAATATCCGACGCAGGAACCCACATCCTCTCCTCAGGACCATACCCCTTCCAATGAACCAAGTACTGAAGGGACCGGCGATTAAAGCGTGAATCAATGACCCTCGATACCTGGAACTCCAAGTTACCATTGACAACCACAGGAGGGGGAGGTAAAGGTGACGGTACCACCGGCGCCACATACCTCTTAAGCAATGATCTGTGAAACACGTTGTGAATTTTAAACGTAGGGGGGAGGTCAAGACGGAATGCCACCGGATTAATAACAGAACTGATTCTGTACGGCCCGATGAACCTGGGACCCAGTTTCCAGGAGGGAACCTTAAGTTTAATATTCCTGGTAGACAACCATACCTGATCGTTCACACTTAGGTCCGGACCAGACACTCTCCTCCTATCAGCCATACGTTTGTATCGGTTCCCCATAGTATTCAGATTCTTCAGCACCCCTCTCCATACTGAAGCGAGAGATGAGGAAAATCGTTCCTCCTCCGGAACCCCCGAAGAGCCCCCCCTACTGAAAGTACAAAACTGGGGGTGAAAACCATATGCCCCAAAAAACGGGGACTTACCAGTGGACTCGCTCCGCCTATTATTGAGAGCAAACTCTGCCAGAGGTAGGAAAGAAGCCCAGTCCTCCTGGTTCTCTGACACAAAACACCGAAGATATGTCTCCAAGCTCTGGTTCATACGTTCCGTCTGACCATTGGTCTGAGGATGAAAAGCCGACGAGAATGACAAATGCATCCCCCGCCGTGCACAAAACGCCTTCCAGAACTTGGACACAAACTGAGACCCCCGATCAGACACCACCTCGGAGGGTACCCCGTGAAGCCTCACAATCTCCCCAATGAACACCTGCGCAAGAGTTTTAGCATTAGGGAGAGCCGGAAGAGCGATAAAATGTGCCATCTTGCTGAACCTGTCCACTACAACGAGTATGACCGTTTTACCCGAAGACGGAGGGAGGTCCGTAATAAAGTCCATAGACAGATGAGTCCAAGGACGCTCCGGGATCTTCAAAGGTAAAAGGGCCCCAGACGGACGGGTATGTGAGGTCTTAGAGCGCGCACAAACCCCACAGGACGCGACAAAAGTTACCACCTCTTTATGTAAGTTAGGCCACCAAAACCGACGCGAGAGGAGATCCACAGTTGCTTTACTCCCCGGGTGTCCTGCAAAAACTGAGTTATGGTGTGCCTCGATCACCTTTTGTCGCAACTGATCTGGAACGAACAGTCTCCCCGGAGGTCCAACAGGGGCGTCCCCCTGAGCCTCCAATATCTCCTCCTCCAGCTCAGAGCATACTGCCGAAACCACCACCCCCTCCTGAAGAATAGGAATCGGGTCGTCCGTATTCCCGGCCCCAGGGAAACTACGAGATAAGGCATCCGCCTTTACATTTTTAGACCCAGGACGATATGTAACGACGAAATTAAACCTGGTAAAAAACAATGACCACCTAGCTTGTCTGGGATTCAGACGTTTAGCGGACTCCAGATATAGCAGGTTCTTGTGATCGGTGATGACGGTGACCGGATGAACTGCCCCCTCCAAAAAATGGCGCCACTCCTCAAAAGCTAACTTAATGGCCAAGAGTTCCCTATTGCCGACATCGTAATTCCTCTCAGCGGACGACAATTTTTTAGAGAAAAAGGCGCACGGATGCCACTTACCAGGGGACGAACCCTGTGACAATACTGCTCCCACCCCTACCTCGGAAGCGTCTACCTCTACAAAGAATGGCTGAGACGCATCAGGTTGAATGAGTATGGGTGCCGAGGCAAAACATTTTTTCAAGGAGGAGAATGCTTAACAAGCCTTGTCAGACCACCTAGAAAAATCCGTCCCCTTTTTAGTCATGTCTGTGAGAGGCTTAACCATGGACGAGAAATTACGAATGAACTTCCGGTAATAATTAGCAAACCCCAGGAAACGTTGTAGTGCCTTAAGATTCTCCGGCCGATCCCACTCAAGAACTGCCCGCACTTTCCCAGGGTCCATACGAAAACCGGACGCTGAAACCAGGAAGCCTAAAAACTGGAGTTCCTGTACGGCGAACACACACTTTTCCCACTTGGCATACAGTTTATTATCCCGCAAGATCTGTAACACCTGTCTAACGTGCTCCTGATGAGACACCAGATCCGGCGAGTAAATTAAGATATCATCCAGATATATGACAACAAACTGTCCCACCAGGTGGCGAAAAATATCATTAACAAAGTGTTGAAACACCGCCGGGGCATTAGTCAGACCGAATGGCATGACAAGGTTCTCATAATGCCCCTCCGGAGTGTTAAAAGCCGTCTTCCACTCATCCCCCTCCTTCATCCTAATCAGATTGTACGCCCCCCTGAGATCCAACTTAGAGAACCATTTGGCGCCCACGATCTGATTAAACAGATCGGGAATAAGTGGGAGCGGATACGGATCTCGGACCGTAATCCGATTAAGTTCACGGAAATCCAGGCAAGGGCGTAGGCCTCCATCTTTCTTCTTAACAAAGAAGAACCCCGCGGCCACCGGTGAAGATGAAGGTCTAATATGCCCCTTAGCCAGACTTTCAGAAATATAATCCTTCATGGCCTGCCTCTCAGGACCAGAAAGGTTATACAACCTAGCTTTAGGTAACTTGGCCTCAGGGAGCAGTTTTACAGAACAGTCATACTCGCGATGAGGAGGTAGTTCCTGACACCCATTCTCCGAGAATACATCCTCAAAGTCCGCCAGAAATGGAGGTAAGACCCAAGGAGTAACCGCACCGATGACCGTGTTCATGCAGTTTTTATTACAGAATTTACTCCATTGGCTTATCTCTCTGGTTTGCCAATTAATAACCGGGTTATGCTTAGCTAACCAAGGAAGGCCCAACACTATAGGAGTGGGAAGACCCTCCAACACGTAGCAAGACAACAGTTCTTTATGTATTGCCCCCACTTGAAGTTTTACGCCATGCACAGCTTGCAAAAAACTTCCCTGACCGAGAGGCCTGGCATCGATCGAGAATATGGGGATGGGTTTAGCCAACTCACTCAATCGCATACCTTGAACCCGGGCAAACCGAGCATCAACCAGATTAGCCCCGGCCCCACTATCCAGAAGAACAGATATCCTCTCAGTTCTCGCACCCACCACCACCTCCGCCGGTACGAGAAACTGAGACGAACCTAGGGACGAAATACCTACTCCCAGATTGCCGTCCACCACACAACCTGGGATCAACAGTTTTTTCGACGACTCTTTACTCTGCAAGGGACGGGATGGACACCCCCCAATAAAATGTCCCTTTTTCCCGCAGAGGAAACACCTTCCTGTCTTATGGCGCTCCACCGGTCCCCTTCCCCGAAATGATGTCCCTCCTAATTGCATAGGCTCCTCCGGACTGACCAGGGGAACCACCATATGAGGGGACCTTGTAGGAGGTGGAGACATTACAGGGGGTAGAGTTATCCCGCACCTCTCCCGAAGCCGTCTGTCAACGCGAATGGCAAGGGCCATAGCGGCTTCCAGTGACGCGGGAGAGTCATACTGTGCCAACACATCCTGTAATTTGTCGGATAAACCATGACAAAACTGGCTCCTAAGAGCCGGGTCATTCCACTGGGTGTCCGTGGCCCACCTACGGAACTCCGAACAGAATTCCTCCGCCGGACGATCTCACTGATGAATCCTACGTAACTTAGATTCAGCAAGGGAGATCCGATCTGGGTCATCATATACGAGTCCCAGAGCAGCGAAAAACCTATCCACTGACTGGAGAACCGGGGAGCTTGGGGGAAGAGAGAACGCCCAAGATTGTGGGTCCCCTTGTAGGAGCGAGATGACAATTCCCACCCTTTGTTCTTCGCTGCCCGATAACCGAGGCCGCAGCCGAAAGTACAATTTGCATGCCTCCCGGAAAACAAAAAACTTGTCCCGCCCCCCAGTGAACCTGTCAGGGAGAGCTACTTTAGGTTCTGGTCCGGCTTGCTCCAGAGGATGCAAAACCTTGGACCTAACGTCCGCCAGCCCCATGGACAAACTCTGCAACTGCCGAGCTAGACCGGCTACTGGATCCATGGTAGCTGGAGAAAAACTAAGTTGGTCGGTGAAAATGTCACACTGTCACAGAATACTGGAGGTAGGGGGCCTAAGCTGACCCTAAGCTGGGGCCCTGACTAATCCCTCAACCTGGAGGTACTGTTAAAGGTACAGAGGTCCAGGCCGCCAGCGTAACCCCTACCTCCTGAGGATCCCTGCACCTCAGTAATCTAGTCCTGAGAAGGACCCCGATCACAACAATTGGGAACCAGAAATAATATGCCCACACACAGTATTTAGACGAACGAGACAGTACAAGGGAAAAACCAAAACCACCTTGCATACAACTTCTACACAACTACAACAGAGGGAACACCAACGGGAAAGGAGATAAATGATAAAGCGAGGAAAGGGAAAAAACACTTCCAAATACACTTATCTCAGCAACTCCAAACACCACGATCCGCTCTGTAAGTCTGAATGAAAAGCTCTCACCGACACCTCCCAAACAGACCTGCAGGAATATGAAGGAGTCTCACTAAAGAAGCATTGATTGCAGCTGGGCGAGGCTGGACCTCAGCTAGCCCAGAGAGAGAGAGAATTAACTCCTTCACTGCCGAAAAAACACAAAGCACCAACAAGTCAGCTGCGAGAAGTCAGGCTGTGTACTCGTGACGATCTTCGTGGCAACACACCCGTGACAGGTCATAAATCATCTGAGAGGAACTAAAAAAAAAGACGAGTTAAAAACTCTCCCATTGGAACGTCCAGAATGTGCTCGCTGATCAATTCTTGGTTAATCCATTCTGCGGCCAGCAATAGACAGAGGCTATAGAAGGCTAACGATGCAAAATTTTAAAGGAAACCTAATTACAAAAAGTATTTTTAGGCAAAAATACGTGAATTTAAAGGGACTTTCATGGATTTTTTTAATATTTTTTACCATGGGCCTAAGAACTAACAGGCAGGTAGTTGATAACTGCCTGCCTGTTCTAGCAGGTGCTCAGAGCGGTCACAGACCACCCCTGCCATCAATTATGTGCTCCAGGTCAACAGAGCAGCTCATACTTTGCTGAGCTGCTCTGTCAACAGTGCTTGACTGCTGTCGTCATGCTAATTGACAGCTGGCTTCCCCCAGTTAGGCAGCAGGGAGCCAGCTGTCAATCAGCCTGACATCGGCAGCCACGCCACATGAACAGAGCAAAGCAGAAGAGAAGCAGCTGCTCTGTGACCGCTCTGTGTCGGCAGAAATCGGCAGCGGGTAGTTAACTACTAAGATCTGTTGTATCTGTGTGAAAAAATTGCCTAACATGCCACCAATAACCAAATCGTAACCATTAGTTTTGATTATTGCATACATCTTTATGCCCATCCACAATGGCTAGTCATTACAGCTCTTTGAAAAATGCAAGTTTTGACAATAATGACTATTGTAAATGGGTCTTAATGTATCTGTGTACAGGAACCTGACGCAATCTACCTCTGTATTTGTAAAGTTAAATATATCTGTAATCAAGCAAAAACTATAGGCTGTAGGTAAGTGTTATGGCCGAGGATTAATCCTCATTACAGGATGCTATGGGGTTTGCCTTTGATATGCCAGTAGATTGCCATCTAATCCCTTTTCTGTTAGATTACATGTAGTCGCTTGCATTGCAGGGTGCATGGTTGCATAATGGCGGCCAAATTGTGTTCATACCCTTTGCTTTAGTTCCCCTCCCAGAGTGAAGATGTGTATTTCTACCCACAGGGGGGTAAGATTTTGTTTTATACTCTTTGATAGGCTTTCCAATGTTTTATCAGCTGAATATCCGCTGCATCGATCTGCGTGTGTTTGTGAAGGTGTTTCCTAATGTGAAGCATCAGTGAAACTTTTTTTTTTTTCATAGAGGATTTTCTCAGACTCTTTTAGGATTGTGCCCAGTTCTAAATACAATCTCGATGTGGAAAATAACCTCACACTGCTTCTAATACACATGTCAAGCAGATCTGTAATGAAAGCCATTGCCTACCACTACGTTGGGGTCTGATCATGTTGTATATAATCCTCTTATCTACTTCTTACAATAAAGCCGAGTCAAACAACTTCTGGCTTTTCGGATGATGTGGTGCTAAAAGTTTTGAGGACAATCTGTAGCCATCTTTACATTTTTCAAGCTTCTCTAAAAAATCACTTTTGGTTCATTATTGTGTAAAACATCAAAATCAAATGGACTGACCTTTAATTTCTGCATCAGTGCTGCAGTGCCATGTCCTGCGCTGGGGTTTGGTTTCTTTGGCTATGTGCTGATGTCAGACCAGACCTCTGACCAGGGCCGGCTCCAGGTTTTTGTGGGCCCTGGGCGAAAGTCTCAGTGGGCCCCTTTAAACACATACCACAATTCATGATGCACAGATACCGCAGATATATATATATATATATAATATAATATTTATTTCTCAAAAGTTTGGACACACCTTCTCATTTAAAGATTTTTCTGTATTTTCATGACTTTGAAAATTGTACATTCACACTGAAGCATGAATTAACACATGTGGAATTATATACTTAACAAAAAAGTGTGAAACAACTGAAAATATGTCTTATATTCTAGGTTCTTCAAAGTAGCCACCTTTTGCTTTGATGACTGCTTTGCACACTCTTTGCATTCTCTTGATGAGCTTCAAGAGGTAGTCACTGGAAATGGTCTTCCAACAATCTTGAAGGAGTTCCCAGAGATGCTTTGTACTTGTTGGCCCTTTTGCCTTCACTCTGCGGTCCAGCTCACCCCAAACCATCTCGATTGGGTTCAGGTCTGGTGACTGTGGAGGCCAGGTTATCTGGCGTAGCACCCCATCACTCTCCTTCTTGGTCAAATAGCCTTTACACAGCCTGGAGGTGTGTTTGGGGTCATTGTCCTGTTGAAAAATAAATGATGGTCCAACTAAACGCAAACCGGATGGAATAGCATGCCGCTGCAAGATGCTGTGGTAGCCATGCTGGTTCAGTATGCCTTCAATTTTGAATAAATCCCCAACAGTGTCACCAACAAAGCACCCCCACACCATCACACCTCCTCCTCCATGCTTCTCGGTGGAAACCAGGCATGTAGAGTCTATCCGTTCACCTTTTCTGCGTCGCACAAAGACACGGTGGTTGGAACCAAAGATCTCAAATTTGGACTCCTCAGACCAAAGCACAGATTTCCACTGGTCTAACGTCCATTCCTTGTGTTCTTTAGCCCAAACAAGTCTCTTCTGCTTGTTGCCTGTCCTTAGCAGTGGTTTCCTAGCAGCTATTTTACCATGAAGGCCTGCTGCACAAAGTCTCCTCTTAACAGTTGTTGTAGAGATGTGTCTGCTGCTAGAACTCTGTGTGGCATTGACCTTTTCTCCAATCTGAGCTGCTGTTAACCTGCGATTTTGAGGCTGGTGACTCGGATAAACTTATCCTCAGAAGCAGAGGTGACTCTTGGTCTTCCTCTCCTGGGGCGGTCCTCCATGTGAGCCAGTTTCTTTGTGGCGCTTGATGGTTTTTGCAACTGCACTTGGGAACACTTTCAAAGTTTGCCCAATTTTTTGGACTGACTGACCTTCATTTCTTAAAGTAATGATGGCCACTAGTTTTTCTTTTACTTAGCTGCTTTTTTTCTTGCCACAATACAAATTCTAACAGTCTATTCAGTAGGACTATCAGCTGTGTATCCACCAGACTTCTGCACAACACAACTGATAGTCCCAACCCCATTTATAAGGCAAGAAATCCTACTTGATAAACCTGACAGGGCACACCTGTGAAGTGAAAACCATTTCCGGTGACTACCACTTGAAGCTCATCAAGAGAATGCCAAGAGTGTGCAAAGCAGTCATCAAAGCAAAAAAGGTGGCTTCTTTGAAGAACCTAGAATATAAGACATATTTTCATTTGTTTCACACTTTTTTATTAAGTATATAATTCCACATGTGTTAATTCATAGTTTTGATGCCTTCAGTGTGAATGTACAATTTTCATAGTCATGAAAATACAGAAAAATCTTTAAATGAGAAGGTGTGTCCAAACTATTTGTCTGTACTGTGTATGTATGTATATGTAGCACCCTGAGGATTCGGCTGCTACAGGGGTATTGCACCTCAACCCAGAGGTGTGATATTCCACTCCCGGGTAAGGATGGAGTGTGGACCTGAGCTCGGTAGGCTGCATGCACTACACACATCCCATTTCCGAGGAGCAGACCAACGGTACTCCCACTTAGAAATGTGCAGGTACGACCGAGTCTGTTCCTGGCTGGAGTGGGAGGTGGGTGGTACATCCCAAGTAGTGTAGGGGCAGATAGGGGGAGCAGCCTGGGTAAAGATAGGAGCTCATTGGGTGCTGGTCACCTGAGCTCACACATAGAGGGTGTATATAAGGTGGGCACCATCAAAGAACAGGGTCAGTCAGTCTGTCAGAGTCAGGAAGAGGAGCAGAGCAGACCCAGAGAGAGAGAGAGGAGAAAGCAAGAAAGACCCAGAGGGGCAAACAGAAAAGGAACTCTGAGAACCCAAAGTCCATCAGCGGGTGAAGAGTTGGCATTAGGGTACCGGAACCCAAGCTGGTGGGGGCAAAAACACACCCTAGCCAGAGACCGGAGGCCGTGGGCAGCGTCTGCCACGGCCACCCACCACATCCACCCCGAAGGCATACCACGTGGAGGGTCAGGGAACCCAAGGCCAAGGGTGTCCCAACAGAAGGCCCGAGGGAGCTGGACCTGGGTGGATCAATAGTGGGGACGGCCAGAGAAAGGACAGAAGGAGAGCTCAGGGTCACGCTTCGGACTCGCTTGGGGGTTGGCTGGATCCAGGACCTGGTGGATGCAGCACGGCTCGGGAGGTCACTTGAAGCTGGAGTGACCGGAACATCAGCAGTGAGTAAACACCCTAAACTGCACCACCCGACTCTGTCTTCATTTAACACCTATGCTGCACCACCACAACCCCCATCCTCTGCACCTGACCCCCTGAGGCTATACCCCACCCGTTGGGGGTTATACCATCACAAGCTGCACCTACACCATCAGCCTCAGCGGACCCTGCTGCAGCGGCGGCCATAGTGACCGCAATACAACGGGTGGCGTAGTCGACAATAAAGAACTTAATAACATCTGTAGGACTGCCACATACAACTGAGTTTGACACCCTGGGCACGGACCGGGTCACAGCCACTCGGAAGACTACAACCCCCATCTGATCCGGCTCCGGATATTCCCCCTAAAAGAATATGGCCCAGGGGGCGCGTCATATACACACACACACATATATATATAATGTGTGTGTATGTATATATTTACAATGCCAAAGATTTCACTTACATTACATGAGCGATATCTATTGTAAATTCTACAAAAGCTCAGAAACCGGCAAATCCTCACAGTGCAGACCGGACAGTATGGGCCCCATATATTGCTCCATACAGAATGACCCCACATAGTCCTTAATACAGTATTATGGGCCTTATATATTGCTCCATACAGAATAATGGACCCTATATTACGCTCCATAGAGGATACTGGCCCCCATATAATGCTACATACAGAATACTGGCCCCCACATAATGCCCCTTGCAGGATGTCCCTTCCCCCCCCATAGAAAGCCCCATGCAGGATGTCACCCCCCCCCCCCCATAGAAAGCCCCATGCAGGATGTCACCTCTCCCCCCCCCCCCCCCCCCCCCCTCCTCCCCAATATAATGCCTCATGCAGGGTGTCATCCCTCCCCCTTCCCATATAATGACCCATGCAGGATGTAATCTCACTTCTCACCTGCTGCCGCTGCTCTGGGCTCCAGCGTCGCCGGTGTCTTACCGCTCTGCGCTGTGACGGCTAAGAAGAGAGCGCGGTGGAAAGACCTCATCGCGCTCTCTGACCTGAGACGTCAGTGCAGCAGCCGTGGAAGAGACCGGACCTGCTGCTGACGCACGGGGAGAGGTAAGTATTGTGCTGCTGGCTGCCAGGGCCCTGAGCAAGTGTGGGGGGGGCGGAGCTGGCACCGCCCCGATCACGGGTCCCATAGCACGCCGGGTGCCCGACGGTGAGTAGGCCCCCCCCCCCGCCTGCTCAGGGCCCCGGCACTTGCCTGTGTGCGCCGGGTGCTGACCTCGGCCCTGCCTCTGACCACACCAGCAAATCACGGTCAGCAATGGTGATATGCTGCTCATGTAGGAAGGGACTGACCGTTCCAGTATGACACCTCATCATTAGCAACATGGGGAATATTAAAACCTACAGAAGGAAAGGAAGCCGACCATAGACTCCATAAAGACAAAAATGAATAAAACTTCTTAGTATGGTAAAAGATATACATTGAATAATTAAGGGTTCAATCCCAAGCAAGGGAGAATAATACAAATGAGTTGTATAGGGTCATATATTGTTATCCATATGGATTTATCAAGGAGTATGTCACAGATTATTTGTATGCCAATATATAGATAACATGTAAGGACGCAATAACACTTAATATATGTATACATAGAAATCCTACACTGTGGATAGCAATAAAACGTGTAAATAAATGTAGATCCATTACAAATATCACATATGAAATGGCATACAGGGTAGTGACGGTAAATCCACAAGGATATATGGATACATACTGCTGATATTGTATTCCCCTGCTAGGATGGTGTCAGCAAATGCCTTCATCTGGGGTATACATTACTGTAACCATATGGTAAATGAGCATATTAACACACGCTATATTATCTACACAAATTTAGTTTAAAAAAATAAAACTTCACGGGAGGGCATCTTCAAAAAAAAAAGTGGTGTGTATGTATATGTGTGTATAATATATTACACATATAAATATATATATATATATATATATATATATATATATATTACACATATAAATATATATATATATATATTACACATATATATTACACATATAAATATATATATATTACACATATATAAATACAGTGGGTACGGAAAGTATTCAGACCCCTTTAAATTTTTCACTTTGTTTCATTACAGCCATTTGGTAAATTCTAAAAAGTTCATTTTTTTTTCTCATTAAAGTACACGCCTCACCCCATCTTGACTGAAAAAAAAAAAAAATGTAGAAATTTTTGCAAATGTATTAAAGAAAAACTGAAATATCACATGGCCATAAGTATTCAGACCCTTTGCTCAGACACTCATATTTAAGTCACATGATGTCCATTTCCTTGTGATCCTCCTTGAGATGGTTCTACTCCTTAATTGGAGTCCAGCTGTGTTTAATTAAACTGATAGGACTTGATTTGGAAAGGCACACACCATTCTATATAAGACCTCACAGCTCACAGTACATGTCAGACCAAATGAGAATCATGAGCTCAAAGGAACTGCCCAAGGAGCTCAGAGACAGAATTGTGGCAAGTCACAGATCTGGCCAAGGTTAGAAAATTTCTGCATTACTCAAGGTTCCTAAGATCAGAGTGGCCTCCATAATCCTTAAATGGAAGAAGTTTGTGACCACCAGAAGTCTTCCTAGACCTGGCCGTCCAGCCAAACTGAGCAATCGTGGGAAGATAGAATTATCACCAAAAAGTTCTAAGCGGTATGTGTGGAGAAAACTAGACACTGCTCATCACTTGCCCAATACAATCCCAACAGTGAAACATGATGGTGGCAGCGTCATGCTATCGGGGTGTTTTTCAGCTGCAGGGACAGGACGACTGGGTGCAATTGAAGGAAACATGAATGTGGCCATGTACAGAGATATGCTGGATGAAAACCTCTTCCAGAGTGCTCTGGACCTCAGACTTGGCCGAAGGTTCACCTTCCAACAAGACAATGACCCTAAGCACACAGCTAATGTAGTGCCGGCGTCCCTGCCCTCTGCTAGGCAGGGACGCTGTTCCCCTCACCGCTCTGCTCCGTGCCCGGCGTCCCTCTCCCGCTCTGCTGGCAGCGCGCGCTCCTTCCCGGCCACTGTGCTTAGGGCGCGCGCGCCCTCCCTCCCTCTTAAAGGGGCCGCGCGCGCCGTCCTAAGGAGTCCCCGGCCAATGGCCGGAGGACTTTACCATATATAAGGCACCTCCTCCAAAATGGAGGTGCCCGAGCAATGTTGTTGCACTGTTCACTACTCTGCTAAAGCCCTCAGGTCCCGTTGCCAGTTACCTGCCAGTTACCTGCCAGATTCCTGCCTGATTATCTGCTACCTGCCTGCTAGTCTGAGGTCCGACGGTCTGCCTTGCTACTCCTGTCAGTCTGTCTAAGGACCAGCCTGCCCGCTCACCTGGGAGCGCACACCAGCCACCTGCCTGCTTGCCTGAGGTCCGACGGTCTGCCTTCCTACTCCCGTCAGTCTGTCTATGGACCAGCTTGCCCGCTCACCTGGGAGCGCTCACCTGCTACCTGCCTGCTAGTCTACCTGGAGGCTCCGCCGTCACATGCTGTGACCACCTGCCTGTCCAGTGATTCCTGCTCGCTCACCTGGGAGCGCTCATCTGCTGCCTGTCTGCTAGCCTACCTGGAGGCTCTGCCGTCACGTGCTGTGACCACCCGCCTGTCCAGAGACTTCTGCCCGCTCTCCTGGGAGCGCTCATCTGCCGCCTGTCTGTTGGTCTTCCTGGAGGCTCCGCCGTCACATGCTGTGACTACCCGTTTATCCAGAGACTCTCGCCTGCTCACCTGGGAGCTCAAGTCTACCATCAGCCGCCACAGGTCGTACCAACCCTTTACCCAGAGACTGCCCCGGTCACTTGCCGTGACCACCTGCCCGTTCACCCAGAGACTGCCCCAGTCACTTGCCGTGATCTCCTGCCCGTTCTTCCAGAGACTGTCCCGGTCACTTGCCGTGACCATCTGCCCGTTCACCCAGAGACTGCCCCAGTCACTTGTCGTGATCTCCTGCCCGTTCTTCCAGAGACTGTCCCGGTCACCTGCTGTGACTGCCTGCCTGGTCGCCACCCGCTCCCTTACAAGGACTGCCCCCTTGTATAGTAGCTCAGAGGTTCCGCCTCCCAGACCCGTTACAGCTAAAATAACAAAGGAGTGGCTTCAGAACAACTCTGTGACCATTCCTGACTGGCCCAACCAGAGCCCTGACCTAAACCCAATTGAGCATCTCTGGAGAGACCTGAAAATGGCTGTCCACCAACGTTCACCATCCAACCTGACGGAACTGAAGAGAATCCCCAAATCCAGGTGTTAAAAACTTGTTGCATCATTCCCATGAAGACTCATGGCTGTACTAGCTCAAGAGGGTGCTTCTACTCAATACTGAGCAAAGGGTCTGAATACTTATGACAATGTGATATTTCAGTCTTTCTTTTTTAATAAATTTGCTAAAATTTCTATATTTCTGTTTTTTTTTTCAGTCAAGGTGGGGTGCAGAGTGTACTTTAATGAGAAAAAAATGAACTTTTTAGAATTTACCAAATGGCTGCAATGAAACAAAGAGTGAAACATTTAAAGGGGTCTGAATACTTTACGCACCCACTGTATGTGTGTATGTACAGTATGTGTGTATATCTATATCTCTCTTTTGCTCTTTATCGCTCCGTATGTATGTATGTGTATGTGTGTGTGTGTGTGTGTGTATATGTATGTGTGTGTGTGTGTATGTGTGTGTATATATATATATGTATGTATGTATGTGTGTGTATATATATGTGTGTATGTGTGTGTATATATATATATATATATATATATATATATATATATATATATATATATATATATATATATATATATATATATATATATATATATATATATATGTGTGTGTGTATATATATTATAATATATATGTATAAATATATATAATTATAATATATATTGCTCAAAAAAATAAAGGGAACACTTAAACAGAATATAACTCCAAGTAAATCCAACTTCTGTGAAATCAAACTGACCACTTAGGAAGCAACACTGATTGACAATCAATTTCACATGCTGTTGTGCAAATGGAATAGACAATAGATGGAAATTATTGCCAATTATCAAGATGCCCTCAATAAAGGAGTGGTTCTGCAGGTGGGGACCACAGACCACATCTCAGTACCAATGCTTTCTGGCTGATGTTTTGGTCACCTTTGAATGTTGGTTGCTTTCACACTCGTGGTAGCATGAGACGGACTCTACAACTCACAGAAGTTGCTCAGGTAGTGCAGCTCATCCAGGATGGCACATCAATGTGAGCTGTGGCAAGAAGGTTTGCGGTGTATGTCAGCGTAGTGTCCAGAGGCTGGAGGCGCTACCAGGAGACAGGCCAGTACACGAGGAGACGTGGAGGGGGCCGTAGGAGGTCAACAACCCCAGCAGCAGGACCACTACCTCCGCCTTTGTGCAAGGCGGAACAGGAGGAGCACTGCCAGAACCCTGCAATATGACCTCCAGCAGGCCACAAATGTGCATGTGTCTGCACAAACAGTTAGAAACCGACTCCATGTGGGTGGTATGAGGGCCCGACGTCCACAGATGGGGGTTTTGCCTACAGACATGATGTCCCAGATGTGCTCAATCGGATTCAGGTCTGGGGAACGAGCGGGCCAGTCTATAGCTTCAATGCCTTCATCTTGCAGTAACTACTGACACACTCCAGCCACATGAGGTCTGACATTGTCCTGCATTAGGAGGAACCCATGGCCAACCGCACCAGCATATGGTCTCACAAGGGGTCTGAGGTTCTCATCTCGGTACCTAATGGCAGTCAGGCTACCTCTGGCGAGCACATGGAGGGTTGTGTGGCCCTCCAAAGAAATGCCACCCCACACCATTACTGACCCACTGCCAAACCGGTCATGCTGAAGGATGTTGCAGGCATCAGATCGCTCTCCACGGCGTCTCCAGACTCACGTCTGTCACATGTGCTCAGTTACATAGTTACATAGTTTATAAGGCCGAAAAAAAACAAGCGTCCATCCAGTTCAGCCTATTTCTTGTGCACTGCAGCTATTCCGCAGCGTTGATCCAGGGGAAGGCAAAAAAAAAAAACATGCGGTATAGGCCAATTTACATCATTGAGGAAAAATTCTCTTTCCGACTCCAATCTGGCAGTCAGATTAAATCCCTGGATTAATTAACTATAACTAAGCATAAGATGTAATTTTATTGTTCTCAAGAAAGGCGTCCAGGCCTCTCTTGAACTCATTAAGTGAGTTGGACATCACCACTTCCTCTCCGAGAGTTCCAGAGTCTCACGGCTCTGACCGTAAAGAATCCCCTTCTATGCTGGTGCAGGAACCTCCTTTCCTCCAGACGCATAGTGTGCCCCCTCGTCTTTGTCACCATCCTTGGTATAAACAGGTCATGGGAGAGATCTCTGTACTGCCCCCTGATGTATTTATACATGTTTATGAGGTCTCCCCTAAGTCTTCTCTTTTCCAATGTAAATAGGCCTAATTTTGACAACCTCTCTGGGTATTCTAGTCCCTACATTACCTTTATTACTTTACTCACCCTCCTTTGTACCCTCTCTAGCTCCAATATGTCTTTCCTGAGCACCAGAGCCCAGAACTGTGCACAATATTCTAAGTGCGGCCTTGCCAGCGCTTTATACAGAGGAAGAACAATGTTCTCATCATATGCCCCTATTCCTCTTCTGACTGCCATGACACTATTTGCCTTCGCAGCTGCTGCTTGACACTGGGCACTCCAATTTAATTTGCTATTAACCAAGACGCCCAGGTCCTTCTCCATGTCAGATTTCCCCAATGGTTTCCCATTTAATATGTATGGGTGACTGCTGTTTTTCTTTCCCATGTGCATGACCTTACATTTATCGGCATTGAACCCCATTTGCCATTTTTTGGCCCAACTCCCCAATTTATCTAAATCCTCCTGTAGCTGTGCCCTATCCTCATCTGTATTAACTACTTTACAAAGTTTAGTATCATCTGCAAATATTGCTATTTTACTATGCAACCCTTCCACTAGATCATTAATAAATATATTAAATAATATAGGGCCCAAGACAGACCCTTGAGGCACCCCGCTAGTAACCCTGACACACCCTGAGCTTACTCCATTGATAACCACCCTCTGCTTTCTATCACTCAGCCAGCTATTTACCCACTTGCACACATTATCCCCCAGACCAAGCATTCTCATTTTATATACCAACCTTTTGTGTGGCACGGTATCAAACGCTTTGGAGAAGTCAAGGTATACAACATCCACTGACTCTCCCCGGTCCAGCTGTGAGCTCACCTCCTCGTAGAAGGCGATCAGGTTTGTTTGGCAGGAGCGATCCCTCATGAATCCATGTTGATATTGAGTTACAGTTATTATCATTAAGATATTCTACAATAGCATCTCTAAGAAATCCTTCAAACAATTTACCCACAGCAGACGTTAAGCTGACTGGTCTATAGTTCCCAGGGTCACTTTTAGACCCCTTTTTGAATATTGGTACCACATTTGCTTGGCGCCAGTCTAGTGGTACAGTCCCTGTCCATAAAGAGTGCTTGAATATAAGATACAGCGGCCTGTCTATCACATTACTTAATTCTTTTAGTACCCGGGGGTGTATGCCATCTGGGCCATGTGACTTGTCTATTTTGATATTATTTAGGCGTTTCTGAACTTCCTCCTGGGTTAGGTGGGTGATATTTAGCGGAGGGTTTACTTTATCACTCTGCATTTCCTCCGATAAATTGTTTTCTTTTGTGAAAACAGTGGAGAAGAAGCTATTGAGTAGGTTTGCTTTACCCTCATCGCCCTCTATGATTTTACCCAGGTTATTTTTCAATGGGCCAACGCCATCAGTTTTAATCCTTTTACTGTTTATATAGAACAGTTTGGGATTCGTTTTACTTTCCTTGGTAATTAGTCTCTCTGTCTCCTCTTTTACTATTCTTATTTGTTTCTTACAGATTTTGTTTTTTTCCCTATAAGATATTAGCGCTTCCTCGCTGCCTTCTTGTTTAAGTTTACCGAAAGCCCTTTTTTTGTTTTCATTGCCCTCTTGACTTCCTTATTTAGCCACATTGGCTTCCTCCTTTTCCTAGCCCTTTTATTCCCATAAGGTATGTACCTTCTACAGTGACTATGTAGGACTGTTTTGAAAATTTCCCATTTTCTATCCGTGCTCCTATTACTGAAGGTACTATCCCAGTCTATAAGGTGAAGGGCATCTCTTAGCTGATCAAACTTTGCCCTCCTGAAGTTCAGTGTTTTTGTGACTCCCTTGCTTGGCACCCTACTGAAGCACATGTGGAATTGTATAATGTTGTGGTCACTATTTCCCAGGTGCCCCCCGACCTGCACCTCAGTTATTCTGTCTGGCCTGTTAGTTAATATTAAGTCTAAAAGGCCGTCCCTCTAGTTGGTTCCTGCACAAGTTGTGACAAATAATTGTCTTTGATAATTGACAGAAACCTGTTTCCTTTCTGAGATCTACAGCTTTCGGTTTCCCCGTCTATATCGGGGTAGTTGAAGTCCCCCATAATAATCACCTCGTTATTTTTTGCTACTTTGTCTATTTGTCTCATTAATAGACTTTCCGTGGCTTCTGCTATATTTGGTGGTTTATAACAGACTCCTATGATAATTTTATTATTGTTTTTTGCCCCATGTATCTCCACCCATAAGGACTCGACCTCCTCATTTCCCTCCCATACATCTTCCCGTATTGTAGGCTTTAGACACGTCTTTACATATAGACAGACTCCACCCCCTTTCCGATTTCGTCGATCCCTTCTAAACAGACTGTAACCCTGTAAGTTAACTGCCCAGTCATAGCTTTCATCTAACCATGTCTCGGTTATTCCCACTATGTCATAGTTACCTGGAGATATTTCTGCTTCCAGTTCATCCATCTTGTTTGTCAGGCTCCTGGCATTTGCTAGCACGCAGTTTACACAATTTTGTTTTGTTCCAATCTTCTCCCTGTGGATTGTATTAGAAATTTTCTTACCTCCCTTTCAAGTATCTTGTCTTGGACCTTCTTTGTCGCACTTCATATCTTTCATTAGTATGTTCTCTGGTTTCATATTCGTGTCCGGCATTTCTCTTCCCATCCCCTCTTCTTCTAGTTTAACGCCCTCCTGATGAGTGTTGCGAGTCTCCTGGCGAATGTGTGTTTCTCGGGTTTGTTGAGGTGTAGTCCGTCTCTGGCAAGGAGTCCGTCGTAGAGGTAATTCACACCGTGGTCCAGGAATCCAAATCCTTGTTGTCTGCACCATCGTCTCAGCCAGTTATTCACATCAAGGATCCTGTTCCATCTCCTGACGCCATGCCCGTCTACTGGAAGGATAGAAGAAAAAACTACCTGCGCATTCAGTTCTTTTACTTTCTTCCCCAATGCTTCAAAGTCCTTGCAGATTGTCGGTAGGTCCTTCCTTGCCGTGTCATTGGTGCCAACATGTATCAGAAGAAATGGGTGGACATCCTTGGAACTGATGAGCTTCGGTATCCTATCTGTAACCTCCTTGATCTTCGCACCTGGGAGGCAGCATACTTCTCTTGCGGTTATGTCCGGTCTGCAGATAGCTGCTTCTGTTCCTCTCAGTAGTGTGAACCTGCTTTCATCTGTGAAGAGCACAGGGCGCCAGTGGCGACTTTGCCAATCCTGGTGTTCTGTGGCAAATGCCAAGCGTCCTGCACGGTGTTGGGCTGTGAGCACAACCCCCATCTGTGGACGTCAAGCCTTCATACCACCCTCATGGAGTCTGTTTCTAACCGTTTGTGCAGAGACATGCACATTTGTGTCCTGCTGGAGGTCATTTTGCAGGGCTCTGGCAGTTCTCCTCCTTGCACAAAGGTGGAGGTAGTGGTCCTGCTACTAAGTTGTTGCCTTCCTACGGTCCCCTCCACGTCTCCTAGTGTACTGGCCTGTCTCCTGGTAGCGCCTCCAGCCTCTGGACACTATGCTGACAGACACGGCAAACCTTCTTGCCACAGCTCGCATTGATGTGCCATCCTGGATGAGCTTCACTACCTGAGCAACTTCTGTGGGTTGTAGAGTCCATCTCATGCTACCACGAGTGTGAAAGCGCAACCAACATTCAAAAGTGACCAAAACATCAGCCAGAAAGCATTGGTACTGAGATGTGGTCTGTGGTCCCCACCTGCAGAACCACTCCTTTATTGAGGGTGTCTTGATAATTGCCAATAATTTCCATCTATTGTCTGTTCCATTTGCACAACAGCATGTGAAATTGATTGTCAATCAGTGTTGCTTCCTAAGTGGACAGTTTGATTTCACAGAAGTTTGACTTACTTGGAGTTATATTCTGTTGTTGAAGTGTTCCCTTTATTTTTTTGAGCAGTGTGTATATACAGTGCTGGCCAAAAGTATTGGCATCCCTGCAATTCTGTCAGATAATACCCAGTTTCTTCCTGAAAATTATTGCAATCACAAATTCTTTGGTATTATTCTCTTCATTTAATTTGTCTTCAATGAAAAAACACAAAAAGAATTGACCTAAAGTCAAATTGGATATAATTCCACACCAAACCTAAAAAAGGGGGTGGACAAAAGTATTGGCACTGTTTGAAAAATCATGTGATGCTTCTCTAATTCGTGTAATTAACAGCACCTGTAACTTACCTGTGGCACCTAACAGGTGTTGGCAATAACTAAATCACACTTGCAGCCAGTTAACATGGATTAAAGTTGACTCAACCTCTGTCCTGTGTCCTTGTGTGTACCACATTAAGCATGGAGAAAAGAAAGAAGACAAAAGAACTGTCTGAGGACTTGAGAAACCAAATTGTGAGGAAGCATGAGCAATCTCAAGGCTACAAGTCCATCTCCAAAGACCTGAATGTTCCTGTGTCTTCCATGCGCAGTGTCATCAAGAAGTTTAAAGCCCATGGCTCTGTGGCTAACCTCCCTAGATGTGGACGGAAAAGAAAAATTGACGAGAGATTTCAACGCAAGATTGTGCGGATGGTGGATAAAGAACCTCGACTAACATCCAAACAAGTTCAAGCTTCCCTGCAGTCTGAGGGTACAACAGTGTCAATCCATACTATCCGTCGGCGTCTGAATGAAAAGGGACTCTATGGTAGGATACTCGGGAAGACCCCACTTCTTACCCCGAGACATAAAAAAGCCAGGCTGGAGTTTGCCAAAACTTACCTGAGAAAGCCTAAAACGTTTTGGAAGAATGTTCTCTGGTCAGATGAGACAAAAGTAGAGCTTTTTGGGAAAAAGCATCAACATAGAGTGTACTGGAAAAAAAAAGGCATTCAAAGAAAAGAACACTGTCCCTACAGTCAAACATGGCGGAGGTTCCCTGATGTTTTGGGGTTGCTTTGCTGCCTCTGGCACTGGACTGCTTGACCGTGTGCATGGCATTATGAAGTCTGAAGACTACCAACAAATTTTGCAGCATAATGTAGGGCCCAGTGTGAGAAAGCTAGGTCTCCCTCCGAGGTCATGGGTCTTCCAGCAGGACAATGACCCAAAACACACTTCCAAAAGCACTATAAAATGGTTTGAGAGAAAGCACTGGAGACTTCTAAGGTGGCCAGCAATGAGTCCAGACCTGAATCCCATAGAACACCTGTGGAGAGATCTCAAAATGGGAGTTTGGAGAAGGCACCCTTCAAATATCAGGGACCTGGAGCAGTTTGCCAAAGAAGAATGGTCTACAATTCCAGCAGAGCATTGTAAGAAACTCATTGATGGTTACCGGAAGCGGTTGTTCGCAGTTATTTTGGCTAAAAGTTGTGCAACCAAGTATTAGGCTGAGGGTTCTAATACTTTTGTCTGGCCCATTTTTGGAGTTTTGTGTGAAATGATCAATGATTTGATTTTTGCTTCATTCTCTTTTGTGTTTTTTCCTTGCAAGCAAATTAAATGAAGAGAATAATACCAAAGAATTTGTGATTGCAATCATTTTCAGGAAGAAACGGAGTATTATCTGACAGAATTGCAGGGGTGCCAATACTTTTGGCCAGCACTGTATGTGTGTGTGTGTATGTATGTATATAATATAATCTATTTATTTAGTGTGTGTATATACACATATATTTACTTGTGTGTGTATATATTTGTGTGTATTAGTATGATATATAGCATGTTGTGTTATGTGTTGTTGGGTCTCTCCTCTGCACATGGAGGTAGACTCAGGTAGACTGTCTTTATAAATCTTCTGCTGGGTTTATTAAGGGCACTGCATAAACCATGGCAATGTTAGCAAAATAAACATGTCCTTCACAGCCTAACAGGAAAACAAAAACATAATGTATGGCTCAGTCTTTTTTGCTACTGGTAACCACCCGCTTCAGGAACAAACCCAAGGCTTGACTTTCCTTCACATATAGCTCCAGATCTTGTGCCTCCAGACCCACCCCACACCAAATGCTTTAAAAGGCTGAGAATTTATCCTCCTCCCTCTCTACAGGTGTTTAATTGCCCTAACAGTAAACATGGCTGATTAACCCCTCTCTACACTTCGAGTGCTAGATCATTTTTCCCATGTTTATATTACTGGAGCTAACAATCTGTGCTACATATCTCCCATTCAGTACACACACAAATACTACAAATATTTTTTCTTCTGTCTGGTTGTTGATGCCATTTTACTGGTGATGAATTGAAAGTGCTTGAAGTTGTCATCATGCAAGACCTTAATTTTAGCCAAAATGCTTTTGAATATAGGTATGGTCTATGTGTGATCTATCCTGAAAACTGCCTTGTACCTCCATGCAATGCTCTGCAGCCTATCACTGGTATACATTTCTCACTCCTCTGTTGTTTAATCCATGATACTTTAAGGTCATCACACTTACTTTAGCATTTTATGATCCATGTAGAGTTGCCAGTCTGTTTTTTTTTCTGCAGTTTATGGTCTCCTGTTGTCTTAAGCTAGTTGATTGATTGCTAACGAGTTAAATCTGTGTAGATCTAAGCAGATACGTCCCTATATATTGAGACATAGTCAAGGGGCAGCATTTATTCGGGGGAATTTATGCATATACCATTTATGCATACTTTATCGAATTGCCATAATTTATCAAAGTGCCGCGGCAGTTAGAAAATGGCAGTTGGACAGGGCAGGAGACAGGTAAGACATGCAAGACAATTAAACAAACTTGCTTCCAGGTCATCTTTTTGGCAAACAGTATTCACCATTTGTATCTGTGCCATTTATATTCTGGCTGCTACAATCATCCACATTCACCGTTCTCCCACAAATTCGGCACACTTCATCCATATTAACCCCTCTCTCCTCTCTTCTCCTATGTACAGTTGTCATGCTCTCTTCCCAATGTTATACCACGCAGATCCATTCATTCCCACCATACAACACAGGAAACGCTCTCACAAATCACTCAACCATCTGCTCACTCTCTGTATCTTCCTTCTATTAGTTTCAGGTGATATTTCTCCCAACCCAGGACCCTCCAGTAATAATAACACTAACTCTTTCCCTGTTACATTCAGAAACCCTGCTAATCTCATTAATATTCCCTGCATATCTTCTGTCTCATTCAACTGTGCCCTTTGGAATGCGCGCTCAGCTTGTAATAAACTCTCTTACATCCATGACTTTTTCCTCTCTAATTCCCTCAACCTTCTGGCTCTCACTGAAACCTGGATCCAGCAGTCGGACACCACCGCCGCTGCAGCTCTCTCCTATGGTGGCCTACACTTCTCTCATACTCCGAGACCTGATAACAGATCAGGTGGAGGTGTTTGTCTGCTTCTTTCAACAAAATGTACTTTTCAGGTTATCCTCCCTGTACCCTCCCTTATCTTCCCGTCTTTTGAGGCCCACACAGTCAGATTCTACCGGCCCTTCTCCCTGCGAGTGGCGGTTGTCTATCGCCCTCCAGGTCCCCCCCGTCAATTCCTGGATCACTTTGCTGCCTGGCTTCCAAATTTTCTATCCTGCAGCTTCCCCACGATAATCATGGGAGATTTTAACATCCCAATTGGCGATTCTCTTTCCCCATCTGCCACGCATCTTTTATCACTAACCTCCTCCTTCGGCCTTTCACAGCTTGCTAATTCTCCTACACATGAAGACGGGAACACATTGGACCTGATCTTCTCCCGGCTTTGCTCAGTACATGACTTTACTAACTCTCCCCTTCCACTCTGACCATAATCTTCTTTTATTCTCTGTCAAGAACTGTGACTCTACTCAAGACACTCCCACCGTCCACACTTATAGAAATTTACGCGCCATTAACACCCAGACATGTATAAAAAGGTTGCAATCATCATTGGCCCCAATCTCTTCCCTCTCATGTCCTGACTCTGCATTGAAGCATTATAACAAAATAATGCTATGCGCCCTGGATGAAGCCGCACCTCCTAAACAAAGAAAAATTCAGCATAGACTGCGACAACCCTGGCACACGCCTCAAACACGCCTTCTCCAGAGGTACTCCAGGTGCGCTGAACGGCTGTGGAGAAAATCAAATCTGCCCGAAGATTTCCTCCATTATAAATTTATGCTGAAAACCTATAACTCTGTCCTTCACCTCTCCAAACAAACCTACGTTAACAACCTCATCATCTCAATTTCCAATAATCCTAAACGACTCTTTGACACGTTTCATTCTCTCCTCAATCAAACACAGGCCCCGACCACCGACCTCAGCGCTGACGATCTGGCCAATTGTTTCAAAGAAAAAATTGACCATATCCGACAGGAAATTTTCTCCCAATCCCCAAATGTTATGCATGCTCTCCCCCGCCACATTGTATCTTGCTCACTTTCTGACTTCGAACCAGTCACGGAAGATGAAGTGATCAGGCTTCTTGCATCTTCCTGCCCTACCACCTGGACCAATGACCCTATTCCCTCACATCTCCTTCAGTCCTTTGCTCCAGCTGTCACCACTGGCCTAACTAAAATTTTCAACCTTTCCCTCTCATCTGGTATCTTTCCCTCTTCTTTTAAACACGCCAGCATACAACCATTACTTAAAAAACCATCCCTTGACCAGAACTGCACGGCCAACTACAGACCTGTTTCCAATTTTCCCTTTATCTCTAAACTCGTGGAACACCTGGTCCACTCCCGTCTCATCTGCTATCTCTCAGACAACTCTCTTCTTGACCCTTTACAATCTGGTTACCGCTCTTTACATTCTACTGAAACTGCCCTCACTAAAGTCTCTAATGATTTACTAACCGCTAAATCTAATGGTCATTACTCCCTGCTGATTCTCCTGGATCTCTCTGCAGCATTCGACACTGTGGATCACCAGCTCCTCCTCACTATGCTCCGCACTATTGACCTCAAGGACACTGTTCTCTCCTGGTTCTCCTCCTTTCTCTCTGACCGCTCCTACTGTGTCTTTTGCCGGCTCCTCCTCCTCCCTACTTCCCCTTACGGTCAGGGTTCCTCAAGGATCAGTCCTAGGCCCCCTTTTCTCCTTATACACCGCTCCTATTGGATAAACAATCAGATTCGGTTTTCAGTACCATCTCTATGCTGATGACACCCAATTATACACCTCTGCTCTGGACATCACCCCTGCATTACTACAAAAGACCAGTGATTGTCTTTCTGCTGTGTCTAACATTATGTCCTCCCTCCACCTAAAAATGAATCTGTCAAAAACTGAACTACTCGTATTTCCTCCCTCCACTAACCTACCTGTGCCCGATATTGCCATTTCCGTTTGTGGCTCAACCATTACTCCCCAGAAACAAGCCCACTGTCTTGGGGTCATTTTTGAATCAGATCTTTCTTCCACTCCTCACATCAAATCATTCGCTCTTTCACGTCATCTACACCTCAGAAACATCTCAAGAATCAGGACTTTTCTCACCTTTGACTCGGCAAAAACTCTTACTGTAGCTCTTATTCATTCTCGTCTTGATTATTGCAACGCTCTACTAATCGGTCTCCCTCTTACTAAACTCTCCCCTCTCCAATCCGTTCTTAACGCAGCAGCCAGGATCATATTCCTCGCCAACCGCTACACCGATTCCTCTTCCCTATGCCAGTCATTGCATTGGTTGCCCATCCAATATAGAGTTCAATTTAAATTTATCACGCTTACCCACAAAGCGCTCCATGCTTCAGTACCCCCCTACATCTCCTCTCTTGTCTCAGTCTACCACCCTACACGTGCCCTCCGTTCTGCAAATGACTTAAAACTAAAATCCTCCATAATCTGAACTTCCCACTCCCGTCTCCAAGATTTCTCGCGTGCTGCGCCAATTCTTTGGCATGCACTACCCAGGACAGTTCGATTAATTCCCAATACCCACAGTTTCAAGCGAACCCTAAAAACACATTTCTTTAGACTGGCGTATCGCCTAAACACACTCTGTCCGTCTCAGTTTTCCCCTATATTAAAATCTTCTTCAACTTCAGGTTCATACCAACCATGTACTTAATAGCCTCTGTCAGGACTGTACACATACTGGCTGGCGACCAGTCCATGTATTATTATTTATCCTATTCAGTATAAGGCTGCATTATACAATATATGTACTTTTTACCTTTTGTGTCTCCCCCATTTCCTCATAGACTGTAAGCTTGCGAGCAGGGCCCTCACTCCTTTCGATATGAGATATGCTTATTCTGTATTGTCTGTATATGTCCCCCCAAAAATTTGTAAAGTGCTGCGGAATATGTTGGCGCTATAAAAATGAAAACTATTATTATTATAACCTCTTGCTTTAATTGCTGCAACACACCGACAGGACATTGAAGCCACTTGGGTATTCAAGACATCTTGAGGGATCTTGCTCCATTCCATTTGAAAATCTGTAAACAATTTATCTTTATTGCTATGGGTACGGGCCCCAACTCATCCCAAAGGTGCTTTATAGGGTTTAAATCAGGTGATTGGCTTGGCCATTGCAACAGGTGAACATTTTTCTTTGCTAACCAATTTTTAACTGAATTGGATGTGCGCTTAAGATCATTGTCTTGCTGGAATTTCCATCCCCTGCCTACTTTGGTTTTACCATGTGACAACATTACATTCTCCAGTATATCCTTCTACATGGTATCATTAATATTCCATCAATTCTATGCAGAGGGCCAATGGCAGATGCAGAAAAGCAGCCCCAAACCATGACACTGCCACCACCATGTTTCACTGTAGGTGTTTGGTACCTTACATCATTACGTTTTCCAACCAGGCTGTATATATAGTGCTTGCCATCGCTACCAAACAAATTGAACTTGGATTCATTCGACCACAACACCTTAGATCAACCTGTTTCTTTCCATTGGTTGTGTTCTTTGGTAAACTCAAGTCGGACCTTCCCGTTCTTTGCAGAAATGAAAGGTTTCTTGACTGAAACTCGTGCATTCAAGTCAACCCTGCTACAGTTCGACTACCCATGAAAAAATATGCAAAACATTTGGCCCAGCAAATGTTGAAAACTATGTCAAATACAATTTTCATCCTTATAGATGACAATCCTGCTTCCGGTTTATTAAAATCACCAGGAAAATGGCATCAAAACAACCAGACAGAAAAAAATGCAGAACTTTTGGTCTACTGAGTGTGTGGGTGTGTGAGTATTAATCTCCATTAATTTTCACTCTGGCCACTGGAGCTTTTTTAGCCTGGAATTTTCCTTCAGGAAACAACACCTGTACATTGCCACATGGACAAACCTGTCTTAGGACTTTGCTCTCCAAACCAATGTCATGTATGTGAAGTCACTGAATTGGTGAATAAACTCATAATGTCAGGTCACTTTTCTTTCAGTCACTCGATTTCCCTATCAAGCACCATCACTGCCTGGGGGGATGCATACACTGTAAGGTCCCGATGATAATGTGCGAGCCGGGCTATTAATCTTTGCATGTATTGCACCAGGGCAAGATTTTGCCAGGGAAATCAAGTGACTGAAAGAAGAGTGACCTGTCAGTCACAGGAGGCAGGCAGTAGGTGAATAATGGGTAGATTGTACTATCCTGCTGCACTTGCGACTCATTTACATATGATCTCAATGATGGTTCTCTGTAAAACAGCAAAAAAGGATTTCTGCAAGCAAGGTATTCATTTATTTCACATTACAGTGCGTTTATAAATGTAAATGGCCTCTTTATAGAAAGAGTGCCACCTATTGGATGTAGCAATCCTAAAAGTCAACATTCACCTTTTAACAAGCCTCGCCACATGATGTAGGTTAAAAAGTCAATCCAGACACTCCATTTGCAGACGTATTTTCAGGGTGTTTGCTCCTCATCAGTGCAAAGCAGGAGATGGGATTTGGCTGGGTTAGATGCCTCTGTTAGGGGATCTAAGAGGGAACATTTCTCCTTCTGGAGAGTGGCAAGCATCAATGTCTTTAGTTTGGGTATAAAATCCTGATGTGTATAATAGCCTAGTGCATGACTGTATCTGTAGAGCCAAGGATGGGGCCTGATGGGGAATACTTTCCCAAACCTTTCTCGCACCACAATCTAATAAACTCTGTCTTGTGAGAACCTTACATGAAGGCGTGACATAGAAATATGCTATGAATCGTGTTAGGCGGTTGTTTTACATTGCAGAAAGCAGCGCTCGTTGTGCATAAGTCATGTAGTGGTAACTCATCTTATTCTTTTATTAGAATGTAAAACATTTGGCTGCTCATGGTACTAGTTTATAGCTAGGAAATGTTAGCTTGTGGGGCATTGCTTTAGTGTTTCTTTGGACCTTTCGATGTTGGTGGTCCCATAGACTTTTATCCCAAATGTTAAATGGAAAGAAAAATATAACCGCCCTTTATTTGGAACTTTATCCTATAATGGGCAGCAACGTAAAATGATCTAAAATAGCTGAAAATGGAAGTTCACGTTTCTAAACAAGACGTGCTTTTAATTATACATGTAATACACTTGTATTCTTGCATAACAATGCTGTCCACAGGATATACTTTTTTTCTTTTTACTATTTGTTTAATCTATGTGAATTGTATCCAAGTCCGCGTCCTAGACATCAATTTGATGCTTGGGCGGATCACACAAAACCACGGAAAGTGCTGGAAGGCCAATGCCTTGTTTGTTTTTCGTTATTAATACATCAAACAGACACACATCTGCTGCCTGGTATTGGTTTTATAAAACACTTTGCAGTGTGTACAATCCATCACATTTGCTCAGATGCAGAGCGTTCATTCAGCCCTATCGCCCTCAGTCTCCTCACTCAGCACTGGCATCCCTCCATAGTAAATGACCTGAATCCAGCACTTTGCACCGGGCCGCTTAAACCAGCCTGCACTGAAAGCTTAGAGCGTTTGTGCTGCTAAAAAACATAAAAATTTAATATGTTTTTTTTCCCCCTAAATTTGTGAATGTGTCTCTGGAGGATTGGCAGCTGGGGTGTACATATCTGACATGTTGGGGCACCTTGGTATTGTGCCTAATTTAGAATGATTAGTGAAATTATTTTCATGTGCTAATTCTAGCTTGTTGTTAAAGAAGCACTCCCACTAACTTTTTTATGCAGTAAATGGAAGTGTACATGCATGTAAGGTGGTGAGTGTATTAATGTACTCACTTACCACTGCCTTCTCCGATGTCCAGTGCCGTTCTTTTCTTTTCCAGGCTGGCCGGCTCGCCCTGCGCTCTCCAGGCTGGCCGGCTCGCCCTGCGCTCTCCAGGCTGGCCGGCTCGCCCTGCGCTCTCCAGGCTGGCCGGCTCGCCCTGCGCTCTCCAGGCTGGCCGGCTCGCCCTGCGCTCTCCAGGCTGGCCGGCTCGCCCTGCGCCCTCCAGGCTGGCCGGCTCGCCCTGCGCCCTCCAGGCTGGCCGGCTCGCCCTGCGCCCTCCAGGCTGGCCGGCTCGCCCTGCGCCCTCCAGGCTGGCCGGCTCGCCCTGCGCCCTCCAGGCTGGCCGGCTCGCCCTGCGCCCTCCAGGCTGGCCGGCTCGCCCTGCGCTCTTAGTAACCGAAAAGTATGTTTTACAATTTAAGCCTATAGCACATCAGAACGAGGCACCATAAGCTTAAGCATAGAGCATACAAAAGTTAGTGGGAATGCTTCTTTAAGCGAAAACAAAAGGGGCACTTTCCCTATACCCTCTGCCATTTGTAGGCTTCTGCCACCCTGTCTTCTCCTTGGTAATGCAGAGTCAAGCACATAGACTGGTAGTATCGCACATAGCACTGTTGGCCGCCTGTATTAACCTGATGTCTCTGACCTTTTTTTTATTCTCATCAAAAAGGAGGAGATGTGTTGTGTTGAGCACTAAAAATTTTGCCCCTGAGGCTCCATAAACCTATAACTGACCCTGGCTAAATGCATTCATCAGCTAATCACTGGGTGTCTGGATACTATGGCCACTAGCGATTGGCTTGCATCTTTGAGGAAACCCAGCAGCAAGTGTTTCCTATTTCTGCGGCGCCACCATAGGGGAGATAAAGCAGGACAGATACTACTGAAATTAATGAATAAACTTATTACAATTCAGCTTCAGAAATCTATTTTAAAGGGGTTGTCTTCTGTGTGTACATGGTTAAAATTACAAAGTGCTTGTAAAATCAAGCCATTTTGGGCAATATGGTGGCTCAGTAGTTAGCACAGTTGCTTTGGTGCTCTGGGGTCCTGGGTTCAAATCCCACCAAGGAGAGAACATCTGTAAGGAGTTTGTATGTTCTCCCCATGTTTGCGTGGTTTTCCTCCAGGATCTCCGGTCTCCTCCCACACTCCAAGTCATACTGATAGGGGCTCACAATCTAGATTCCCTATGGGGGACAGTCATTAATAATGTCTGTAAAGCGCTGTGGAATTAATGGCGCTAAATAAAATCCTTCCATCCCTTCCTATGGGGGACAGTCATAATAATGTCTTAAAGCGCTGTGGAATTACCGTAATGGCACTAAATAAGTGAGTAAAATAAATATTTGCATATTAAATTTCCCAGAGGAGCATTGCTCGGCGAATAAGCCTCCTTACCTTGGCATGCCCGAGCTGGGGTGTCACTCTCCACAAGGAGAAACGTTACCCCTTAGACCTCAGTCCAGAGCCTCTCATCTAGCCAAATCAGTTCTCATACTTTGCACTGACGAGGGCCAACAGCCCGAAACACCATGTCTGCAAATTGAGATTCTGATTTGGCTTTTATCCCAAGTCATATTGCACGACTCGTTATAGGGTCAAATTGTTTCTTGTAGGATTGCTGCTTCCAATAGGTGGCGTTATAGAGTTCATGTCCTCTCTCTAGCTGAAGAGGCAATTTGCATATAAAATAAACTTTGCGATGTACTTCTTATTGAAAATCCTCTCCGGTCTCAAGAATGGAAGGATTTTAAATTTTATAGTTTACAGCTCTTTGCCTAGCCTAACAGCCATATCTGCAGTAGCCGGTTTCTCTTGGATCCGGCCAACTTCAGACCAGTGATGCAGAGGCAAAATTGCTTTTGCTAGTGATATTGGAGCGCACGCTGTACGTAACAACGGTTCAACCATGCTGTTGGCCCAAAGTGTCAATTTTCAGGAGCATTGCACCCCACGGGAGGTCCTAAAGAACCAACTTGAGGCACACCCTTTAAGCTATTTATGACTGGTATGAGGCTGTATTGGGGGAGGGGAGGAGATTATAGAAAGATATCTAATTTTAACCATAGTCGAACTTGAAAGATTTCACGCAAGTTAGTAATTGACTGGTGTTAGTTCTGTGATCTTATCCTGGTTAGGGAAAACTGTTGCAGATTTTAGCTTTCAGCAGAATCATTGGACAGCACGGTGGCTCAGTGGTTAGCACAGCAGCCTTGCAGCACTGGGATCCTGGATTCAATCCCACCAAGGACGACATCTACAAGGAGTTTGTATGTTCTCCCCGTGTTTGTGTGGGTTTCCTTTGGGTTCTCTGGTTTCCTCCCACACTACAAAGACATACTGATAGGGAATTTAGCGCCGTGGAATTAATGGTGCTATATAAGGGAGTAAAGTAAAATAAATTAAACATTCAGCACACAGACTTTTTGGGAAAATTAGCTGTTTTCCTTGAGATATTTAGTAGCCATGTTTTCAGCACAACCTGGAGGATCCAGAAGAATACCGACTCAAACAAACCAGAGAGGTCATACAGTAAAATGTTAGCACACAATGTCATTTACTGTCTGCTCACCCGCACAGCCCCTTCCCTCCAGCATAAGCCTGCGGCTGTTGTGTGCTCCCGTCAGGAAGGTACACCACACTTATCAGTTTGTGCATTTCCTACTAATTCATGTATTGCGATTTTCTAGGATCAAAAATATTAAGATATTTTTTTTTCTTACTATTTGCACAGCTCCGAAAGGAATTCTTCATCTTTCCCCTGACGTCTATCAAGAAATGGAAGCGAGTCGAAGTAAGACTGTCTCTACTCCTGCTGTCAATTATCTGTCTCCCAAAGAATTGAGCCAGACATCCAGCTCATATTTTAGCACATCTGTAACCCAAAGTTGCACATCTGCAATTGCCAGAGATCTCCTGACCAATGGCAGCTCCCCCACTGCAGAGTCTGTTGGATTTTCTGGCAACAACTTGACATGTTCCAGCTCTACCGTACAACCTTCCAAGCAGCTCGAGTATTTGGCCGGCATTCAAGGCTTACAGGTGAGCACGGCCCTTATCTCTGAGATGATGCAGATGTGTCCGATCACTGGCAGATTTTGCATGGGATTTCTGTAGTAGCGGACTGCCTTCTGTTCTCTGTACTGACAGATATATTGGGGTGCTGCGGCTCTGTTTTTCCTTGTGAAATCTTGTGCAAGTAACTTAAAGGGGTATTCCCATCTCCAAGATCATATCCCAATATGTAATAGGTGTAATAATATTAGCACAAATACTTCCAGTTAGAGAAGTAGTATAATTTTTCTGATTCGCTATGTCTTTCCTCATGTGCAGGCATCGCAGGACCTTAGGTATCCATAGTTACGACCACTGATATAGTGACACTTAATTAACTAGTTGCTAGTGGTCGTAACCATGGATATCTTAGGTCCTGTAATACCCTGCACATGAGGAAAAAGACATAGCAAATCAGAAAAACTATACTACATTTCTAATTGGAGGTATTTGCTAATATTATCATTATTACACCTACTACACATTGGGATAGGATCTTGGAGATGGGAATACCCCTTTAATGACTTTGTATCTTTTACCAGTGGTCAGATGTCATTCACACGTGCTGTGACCACATAAATGGCAGCGTGGCACTTTTAAATGGATTTTACTCGTTTAAAAACGTGGACATCAAACTTTTCCTGTAATATAAAATAATGTAATCATATATTGCTCGCTTTCTCCGGGTCCAGCTTTGGCACCCCACCGCCGCTCTGACCCAAATGTCTGGGCTGCAGCAGTGACGTCACGATGACTGCTCGCATCACCGCTGTCCACAACGGCTAAACCGTGATTGGCTGCAGTGATGATGTGAGCTGTCAACGTCACATCATTGCTGCAGCTAGAACATAGAAACTGGAGCAGCAGCAGCAAGACAGTGCTCGACTGAGTGAGAGGGAGTACTATCTGACTTTATTTTACGCTACGGGGAACATTTGGGGTCCAATTTTCTAAAAGTGGAAAACGCCTTTTAAGTTAATTAGTGCCGGCTTCTCACAATTTGTTTTGCCCTTACATCCATTCTTTGTGCAATGACAGCTTCCAGTACATATGGCGAATATATCCATCATGCATCCATAGTATACTAAGAGTATTCCTTTAGAACAGTGGTCCCCAGCGTTTCTTACCCTTAAGGCCTATTTTCCGTTCTGGTAGAGGTTCGTGAGCCATATCCAGCTTCCAGAGCCGTAACATCCAGCTCCTGCTTTCCCTCTTCCTCTCGGTGGTAGCACCCAGAGTTCCCATTACTAATATGAAGACAGCCAAAGCATTCCTGAGGGAGTATTTGTAGATTCAGGGGTCCCACCTCCCCTACCTTTTGGGTATTCTCGCATTAGCCTCTCCCACCACACTGTCACATCCAACTTCAAGTACCTCCTCTGACTGGTGGTATCATGCTATGCCAAGGCCAGCCACCAAAAGTCACCATCTGGAAACCTGCTCTTCATAGTTGTTTGTTAGGCCATCAATGTACCAAGCTGACAGACAGCTAAGCCACCCGCTAGGGGCTCTGTAGGCCACCCGCTAGGGGCTCTGTAGGCCACCCGCTAGGGGCTCCTGAGCCACACGTTTGGGACCCCTGTGTTAGAATATCTTGGACACAGTGCTTATGCAGTGCTACCCGTCGGAGGCGTCTGGCCTGCTAAAGTATAATAGAAGTCTGAACAGACACGAATATCTAGCTTACAAGCTGCGCGTTTGTGAAGCTTTATCGTGTAATCACTTTGTAAAAGCATGTCCTGTATAAATTTGTGACTAGAACATAACGCCTTGGGTAGTGTCTTTGCAATTAGTTTGTTTTTCTTAAAAAAAAAAAAAAAAAAAAAAAAAAGTTTAGGAAATCATTTTACTAACAATGTGACAGAGTAAAAGGGCGAAATGGTTTTGAACACAATAACTAGGCTGTGAGCTCAGACAGATATTGAGGCCGATTCAGCATTGCATTTTTCTGAAATAATATTTTTATTCTTGCCTTATAAGTTAATTTTACCTGATTTTTGTCTTTCTTTTTTTCAAAATCCTGGGTGTGGTTTTGGTTATCTGGATATTTTACCCTAATTCATCAGTGTGACTTTGTGCACCATTGTACTCCAGGGTCCTAGCTGTCTCTGCAGTCTCTTCCATATACAGCACTCGGGCACTCCTGTGTTCTTTGAGAGCCGCTGCCAGACATCTCTAGGGGCAGCTTATGGCAGGGAGATCAGTAGTCTGAAATGGGTCATCCCCTCAACCCAACACACCCACACACTAGACTTCAGTATAGGCGGTTTCAGCTGACATTAGAGTCTGTTATATAGTTTATCCTTCATTCTCTAGAATCGCTAAATTATCTATTGTCCACAAGGCCATTTGTTGTGAGAAAAGCATCCAGCCCTTTTTTTTAAATGCTGTTCGTGTCGGCCATTACTACCTCTTGTGGTCGGTATTCCACAGTCTGACTGCTCTGACTGTAAAGAACCCTTTCCTGTTTATCTGCCTGAATTGCCTTTCTTGCACCCCTAATGAGTGCCCCCTGTTCCTTAGTATGGTCTTTGGAAGGAATAAGTCATGTGCTAGACCTTTGTACTGACCACACATGTATTTATACATGTAAATGAGATCTCCTCTGAGGCGTCTTTTTTTCTAAGCTAAACCAGCTCAACTTTTCCAATACATCCTAAAATCTTGTTTGCTTTTGCGGCTGGTGCTTGACATTGAGTACTGCTGGCTCAGCTTACTTGTAACCAGAATACCCAAATCCTTCTCCTGTTCTGTAGTCCCGAGTATACTCCCATTGAATGTGTGTGCAGCAATAGGATTACTCCGTCCTAGGTGCATTACTCTTCATTTATCTACATAAGGCTACGTGCCCACGTAGCAGATTTGATGCAGAGCGTTTTTGCCTCTCTGGCAGAAAAAAACGCATGCAGATTTACATGCAGATTTACATGCGTTTTTTTCTGCCAGAGAGGAGTGTTTTTTCAGCGTTTTTTACATGCGTTTTCGCATGCGTTTTTTCAAGCACTTTGCCAAGCGATTTTGAGCATCACTTGGAAAAGTGCTTGACAAGTTGGTCACACAATATAAATCCATGCAACCGGCATGGATTTATAATGTGTGAACAACTTAGATGCTTTAAATGCAGCATCTATAGTATAAAAAAAAAAAACCCTGTATACTCACCTCTCCCGTCTCCTCCTGGCGGCGTCCTCTCTCTTCAGCGTCCCGCGGTGTACTGGCAGGGCCTGCGGTGATTTCATTTAGTCAGCTGATGGTCACGCGACCATCACCTGACCGCTGATGTCAGTGGTCGCGTGACCATCAGCTGACTAAATGAAATCACCGCAGGTCCTGCCAGTACACCGCAGGACGCTGAGGAGAGAGGACGCCGCCGGGAGGAGACCGGAGAGGTGAGTATACAGTTTTTTTTTATTTTTAACTTTTTTATTTCTTTTTTTCACCACGTGGTAGCCGGGATGAAGAGGGTTGTAGTCTCCTCTTCATCCCGGGTACCACACGCACCGCGATTACGTCGCAAATTCGCGGCCATTGAATTTAATTGAAACGCAGCAAATCCACATATACCTGCGGGTTTGCTGTGTTTCAATGTTCCTCAATGGCCGCGAATTTGCAGCGTAATCGCAGTAGAAAGGGTCATGCTGCGTATTGCTTTGCATGGCCGACGGTTTTACAAGCGTTTTCGCGGCCGTAAAAACGCTACAAAAAGCGCTACGTGGGCACATGGCCTAAGCCTCATCTGCCAAGTGTTTGCCCATTCAGAGATCTGTATTGGGGGCTTTGTTTATGACAAATTAAGACTTTTAGAAAGGATTGTTTAACATCGTACTCTAAAAAGGCGCACAAAAAAAGAAGCATCTTACCATCTGCACCAATCCATCAAATATTGTGCGCCTATTTTGATGAATTTGGTGCAAAATCAACCAGCACAAAAAACATATGTAAAAAAAGAGAAACGCTCACATGATGAATCAATGCTGTAATTTTAAAGTGGTTGTCCTGACCTCTCCTCTTCCTTTTAATCCAGGCACAGGTCCCGTGGCTGCACACCGCTGTCCACGTCGTGACGTGCCGTACCATGTAATATATTAGCTTTTATATTGTAGCAGCATAGCACTGTGACATTGCACGCTGGCACAGATCTCTCTGTAGATATGTGCAGTCATTTGTGTGGATTCAGCTTGGGAGCCGCTGTCCATCACTATTGCGTTTACCGCCTTGAGTGACCATGAATTTTCCTCCACTTGTCATCCAAAGCTGGACCCCAGCCATGTGCGGTCTCGCTGTAACAAGTTCATTGCTTGGCTGAGCACCCAATATGCCTTCTGCTCAATTCTTGTGGGAAACCAATACATTTTGATTGTCTGCAGGCTACATCTCTGCCGCGATCCTCCTTTGCTTACTAATGAAGTGAGAAGTTATATTATGAGCTAATGCAGTGTGGACGGGATTTGTGTCACTGATGGGAGCACCGTCAGCCTTGTGACCAGAGGGGTTTAACGCATTGTACCAGGGCTGACTGTCTCCTTCTCAGAAGAAACAGGAGTCCCTTACAAGTTCAGTGTAAGAATTGTGGACATATATGTAGATGATTTCCTATCATTTGCATTCTCCATACCATGGTGCAATCGTTTGATTAGGGTAAAAAAAATACCACTGTGGACAACTTTAGGAAGCGGTGAAGAGATTGTACACACAGATCCTTCAGTGTCATCCCATTAATTGATAATCCAGGCGTCCCTTCACACCCCAAGACACCTGAACAAGCATGCGATCTTGGTAATGCATACCTAAATTGCAGTAGTGATAATTAGAGAGCTGTTAATTCCCAGTTTATTAGCCGAATCTTGTTTATTTTCCTAGAGACTTAATCCCTACCTTCCCACACCATGGGTTCCTTACAGCAAGTCTGTGTGTGGAAGTCCTTCATGACCAGGAAGACTCCCTAAGGGGACTGAAAACAATCTCCATGGTCATTGGTGTTGTCTGTTATGTATGAGGGTGGGGAGGGCAAACCATGGGGGGTTTGGATATGATTTATGTACAGGAGTAAAATAATTAAAATCTGACACCAAACTGTAAAATTATATGGAATTTAATAAAACAAAGAGCAGGAGACTAAACATTGATTATGTACTACAGTTATAAGACTGGGTAAACACTTAAACTGAAGTCAGACATCCATGTTTCGGACCACGTTTTCCAGATCGTCCGCAGGGGTCTCCTGACCCAAACTCCACAGCCTCCTATGAGTCTAAGCTTAGCTCAGAAGAAAGACTTCCAGTCCGGGTAATCCACCTCAATTCAGCCTTATCCCTAATAATCTTTTCTGTGACCTTCTCTACCCGTTTCGTACCATGAGCTTTTTTTGGTTGTCTGACCATCTGGAAATGGCATTAACTAAAAGTATAGCTTACTTTTCCTATTAATTATAATAGGACTTGTGCATAATGCTTGCTGTACATCAGACGATTGCTCTGACTGCCGTTTCACCGATCATAGTGATCTTATACTTTCTATTACTGATGTCAGATTGCTTTTCTCTTCACAAATGCCATGTACATGAGACATTGTGTCTACAGTGAAAGGAACATTCAGTGGTATACTTCTCTGAAGACATCACTGTTTAACAAAATTTATATTGTACAGTATCTTTTTATTACAGTAGCCCATTGGAAGTGGCACAGTTTTTTCCTAGAGTCGTTGCCACTGCTTTCTGACAAATCGGTGAGGGTAACAGCTATTGGCCCCTGCTGATCAAATATCGGTGGCATATCATAGTGACCCATCCCATAGATGTCCTTTTTTTTTTTTTAAACAGGTCAGCGTGGTGTAAAATAAAGAAAAAGGAATAAAAATGTATACTTTCCTACCACGGCACGGTGGCTCAGTGGTTAAAACTGCAGCCTTGCAGCGCTGGGGTCCTGGGTTCAAATCCCATCAAGGACAACATCTGCAAGGAGTTTGTATGTTCTCCCCGTGTTTGCGTGGGTTTCCTCCGGGTTCTCCGGTTTTCTCCTACACTCCAAAGACCTACTGATAGGGAATCTAGATTGTGAGCTCCAATGGGGACAGTGCGCATAATGTCTGTAAATTGTCTGAATTGTAAAACGCTGTGGAATATGTTGGCGCTATATAAATAAAAAGATTATTATTATTCCTATTGATAATCCACCATTCCTTACCTACCAGTGTAGGGGTTTCCTGTTGGACTAAATGATTCCTCTTTTAGTGGTGGTTGATATGTCATTACTGCTGCTAATGACTAGCTGTCACATCCCCAGAAGAAGCTGACGCGAAACGCGTGTTGGAATCTTTACCCCACCACCCATGCTGCTCAAACTCCTTTCCCATTATTTGTATTGATCTCATTCTCCTCTCTGGTAGTGTATTCACACCTTTGGTCATTGTATGGCTTTTGTTCAATGTATTATGGTACAGACTGGCTGCAGTGGTCACATTTATTTATTATACTCGCTTATGTAGCGCCATTAATTCAACCTCGCTTCACAGACAATATTGACAGTGTCCCCATCGGGGCTCACAATCTAAATTCCCTATCAGTATGTCTGACCAATGATTGACTGCAGTGGTCCCATGTCTACTTAGCAGGAAGAGGAAGGACTGACGCCAAAGAGGAACACATGCAGCACTAAAATGGAGTCGCAGCACATTGAGAAGTTGAGTGTACTTAAGTGGTTTTCCATTCTTGTAATTTTTTTTATATAAAATGGCCCAGCATTATGTAAAATGGAAAAAAAAATAAGCACCTGACCAAATTCTGTTTGATAAAATAAGTATATATATATTTTTAATATTTATAAAGATTTATTTTATGGTATCAAGTATTTTGCTTTATTTTAAAGTGTATTTTGTGTAGTAGCAATTTTTCAATTCTATTGCAGTTTGTTGTCATTTCCTTTTCTGTCATTATTGGAATAGGTTATGCTGAGGTCTCATTTATTGGGGCAAGTTTTAAGTGGCTAAAATCAGTCGCTAGTAGTGGTAGTATTAGTATCTGTAGAGTTGTTGCAGAAAGTAGTGTGCGGAGAAACCATGTCTGATGGTTATCTGTCCTATCCTAGAGGCTGCGCCTGTGAACTGAATCTCTGTGGGAAATGGCTCGGTCCGGAGGCAGTTCTTATTACATGGCTCCCTTGTAGAAAGCAGCCTGTGTTTTAGGGTATAACCAAAAAAAATGCTGCACACACATTTGCTTTGTTTGTTCTGTGCATGTGAGAAAGTCATGTTCTAGAGACTACTGTGTCTTCAAAGGAGAATGTATGTGCATGTGTGCGCTTGTGTATATATATATATATATATCTATGTATATAATGTACAAAGACACATAACGTACCATTGTTATACATGTCAAATATCTAGAAGGCAATTAAATTTATTAAACATATTAATGAATTCAGTAACTACCCTCCATTTAGACATCAGTATTACGTAGCAGCAGTTACTGCCTGGCGACTGTATGAATAGCCTTTTATCCTCTCTGCACATTCGGACACTCATTTTCCCGTTTTTGTTTGTTTCAAAATTGTTCAATCTTTTCCAGGTTGCTTGATTGAAGATATTTAGAAGTCCAGACACATACATATCCTCTCCTGATGCAGTAGGTTTCCTCTAGGTCAGGGATGTCAGACTCAAATACACAGAAGGCCAAAATGAAAAACTTGGGACAAAGTCGTGGGCCAACCAGTGTACAGAATAATGGGCCCCGCATAGTCCTCCATGCAGAATAATGGGCCCCGCATAGTCCTCCATGCAGAATAATGGGCCCCGCATAGTCCTCCATGCAGAATAATGGGCCCCGCATAGTCCTCCATGCAGAATAATGGGCCCCGCATAGTCCTCCATGCAGAATAATGGGCCCCGCATAGTCCTCCATACAGAATAATGGGCTCCACATAGTCCTCCATGCAGAATAATGGGCCCCACATAGTCCTCCATGCAGAATAATGGGCCCCACATAGGGGTGGTGGTTCTGGTGTCGCTGGCCAAATAAAACCACCCTGCGGGCCAGATTTGGCCCACGGACCAAAGTTTGGCATGTATGCTTTAGGTCATTCCTATATTTTCCTGCATTATTTAGTTATTTCCTTTCACAAGTATTGTAGGGTCTGCTGAGAGAGAGATCCCCGCAGCATGAGTTCACTAACCACAACTACATGCTTGATAGTGTGTGGAGGGGTTGTGTAGTATTTTGGGTGCATCAAAAGTGTTAATTGCCAATTTAGGTATCCACAGACCATAGGAGTGTTTTTTGTTTTTTTTAAGGTTTTCACACTTCACCACTCCAGCGGCTTTTTTTTTTTTTTTTGTCAGCGCTGAAGTGGTACTTCTAATTGAAGGTCAATGATCATATTCTTCTACTCACCCACCGCCTTTTTCACCTTTTTATCGACGACGCACGGCACCATCTTGTGACCACAACCTCTGACTTGCCAGAAGAAACAGTCATAAGCCCCCAATCCAGGTCTATCCATCGTGTAATTTTCATAAATTCATTATCTAAACACGTGATGGTTTTTGACATTGTACCGCCTATGCTTCGGAGGGTGGGGCGCAACAGCTCTGCTCATAGATGATATTGTCATTGTGTGATGGAGAAGTCATTGTAGCATTTCAGTACAATACATCACAGCATTTGCATCCTACATAAACCATTGTAGTCCGTGTCGGACTGGATTGGCAAAGGTCCACCAGTAACAGTGATTCCTGGGGCCCACTGTTCATCTACATGCAAAAATAACCTTACCCTAGTAAAAAAAAAAAAAAAAAAAAAAAATTACTTTTGCTTCTACATAATATAAATTTGGCTAGCTTGATTAATAAGATGATACTTTTTACTGCACTACTCATTAGCACTTCTTCACAGGGGCCTACCGGAGGATTCTCCTGTTCGCCTGTGGGCCAGTCCAAGCCTGATTTGTAGTTAGAGCTTATTCTGTCAGGACAAGATCAGTCCATCGGTTAGATCTAGCCCGTCTGTTAATTGCATACCTAGCCTTCCCAGTCATAAGCCCCCTTTTTAAGCTTTAGCAGATGTGACTAGATCGTGATACCATGTGACATAAATTCATTCATTGTTGTTTTTTTTTACAATTTTTAAGTACATAAAAGCATACCGCACACAATGCAATGAGAAAAGCCAAAGCAGACCATAAACACAGCCCTACAACTCGGAGGGCAGGATACTCTGCTCCTTTGTGTCCCCATTGCCTCGTTTGGGCTTATTCATAGGTATCGTCAAGATAAGACAATCCTTTTATATAGTGATTGCTTTAGACTGGATTTATTTATTTTGCTTATACTACAGCACTATCATATTCCGCAGCGTCTTCCAGACGTTGTCATCACTGTCCCCGTTGGGGCTCACAATCTGGATTTCTGGGTATTGAGGGCATAAAGCACACAACCATGGACACACAGAGTGTAATGTTTTATGCCAAGATTTTGCATTGCACAGGTTCCCATACGTGAATTGTTACATTACATAAAGCTGCCATTGTCATGTGGTCCGATGCAGATTGCTAATTTATCAGTCGATGCTTAATGCACCACAGTCTTGAACTGTTTTGTTACTCTTACAATGGTAGGTTTGCCCACCGCTGGGAGCTGGACATGCCGATTAATAATGGTTTGAGGCACTAATCAAGCATATGTTTCCCTGACACGATGATTGTGTTATATATCATTGCTGAATATGTCTGTCTTTATATCTTTCTAATGATGGAGCTGGCTGGATTTGTGACATGTGTGGGTTTTCATGCTCTCCTTGATTTGGCACCACGGGAGGTGACCTTCACAAACATTGCAGAGCCAGTTCCCCACTGAGAGTAGAAACAGCCTGGTCGAGGCTGCACTTGTGGTTGCTAGAGATGGTATGGGCAAGTAATGTGGTCACGAAGAAATCCCTACACGTAATCATAGTAGATAACACAGAGGTAGAAGTATTGGAACTGGAGAAGCTCAGTTTGTGGTCAACTGAAAAATTTACAAGTTATTGTTCTCCTAACCGCTTTTAGGGTGGCATCTGTAATTCAATATTCATATCGGCTGGGGAAATCTCTAGTGCAGAAAATGTAAAGACCTGACATGGCAACAGTGGAATACTTTGCCCACTGTATAGCAAAGGGCAGCACACTACTCTTCTTGTACTGGAAAAAATCAAGGTAAGACAGGACACAGTGGTGTGAAAGTGTTTGCCCCCTTCCTGAATTCTTATTCTTTTGCATGTTTGTCACATGTAAATGTTTCAGATCACAAAATGAATTTAAATTAGACAAAAAGAACATAAGTAAACACAAAATGCAATTTTTAAATGAAATCCAAACCTAAACTGTGTGAAAAAGTAATTTGCCACCCCTTCCCCCTTTAAAACGTAAATTAACAGTGGTTTATCACATTTTTGGGAAGTCCAGTTCAATTTCCCTAGCCCCACACAGGCCTGGTTACTGCCACACCTGTTCTCAATCAAGAAATCACTTTAAATAGGTCTTGCCTGACAAAGTGAAGTAGACCAAGAGATCTTCAAAAGCTAGACATCATGCTGCAGAAATTCAGAAACATGAGAAACTAAGAAATTGAGATCGATCAGTCAGGAAAAGGTTATAAAGCCATTTCTAAAGCTTTTGGGACTCCAGCTAACCACAGTGAGAGCCATTATCCACAAATGGCGAAAACACGGAACAGTGATGAACCTTCCCAGGAGTGGCTGGCTGACCACAACTGCAGGCCTCACTTGTCTCACTTAAGGTTAGTGTTCATGACTCCACCATAAGAAAGAGACTGGGCAAAAATGGCATGCATGGCAGAGTTCCAAGACAAAAACCACTACTTAGCAAAAAGAACATAAAGGCTCGTATGCATTTTGCCAGAAAACATCTTGAATATCGCCAAGACTTTTGGGAGAATACTCTGTGGGACGACGAGACAAAAGTTGAACTATTTGGAAGGTGTATGCCCTATTACATCTTGCATAGAAATAACACGGCATTTCAGAAAACCTAATGCCAACAGTAAAATATGGTGGTGGTAGTGTGTTGGCCTGGGGCCGTTTTGCTGCCTCAGGATTTTGAAGATTAGCTGTGGTTAATGGAACCATGAATTCTGCTGTCTACCAAAAAATCCTGAAGGAGAATTTCCGGCCATCTGTTTGTGACTACAAGCTGAACCGCACTTGGGTTATGCAGCAGGACAATGATCCAAACCACACAAGCAAGTCCACCTCTCAATGGCTTAAGAAAAACAAAATAAAGTCTTTGGAGTGGTGTAGTCAAAGTCCTGATCTTAATCCGGTTGAGATGCTGTAGCATGACCTTAAAAAGACTGTTTATTTCTAAATATTGACCCCCTTCTAAGTAAATTCCAAAACAAAATTGCAGCTTGGTGTAAGTTGCTCCTGTCGGTGATAGGGAGAACCAGTCTAAGATGATCCTCATGCCACAGTTCCTGCTGCATAATGCACCAATATGGCTTCCTTTACACGTTTTTTATAAAGTTAATTGAATTTTTAGAGACTTAATATGGAAAAAAAAAGTTGCCAATGATAAAACTTGAGACCCTGCAGAGACAAAAGGGGGATGGAGGACTTGCAGTTCCTGACCCAGTGGTGTATTATCTTTCCTCACAATTACAGCATTTGAGGGGTGGGAGAGCCCGGAACTCCCATCCTCATCGGCTAGAATGATTAGGCATGTACTAGGAGAAAGCTACCTAGTGGAGGCTCTGGGAGGAGGAAAATTAAGGATTCCGAGCTAGTGGGAGGAACAGTTAGAAGGATACATAAAATATGGTCTAAAGTTAAAAAGATGATGGGCATGGTGGGATACTCAAAATACTCACCCATATGGATTAATTCTAACTATCCAGAATTCAATAGACTAGAGGGGTTTGGTCAATGGCAAAGACTGGGACTTTCTAAGATCGTACAATTAGTCAAGGATGGAAGGTTTAAGTCATTCCAGGAGTTCCAGAATGAGTTTGGGGTCTCCAGCAAGGGATTTTATAAATACCTGCAGTTGAGGCATGCCTTCATGACGCAAAATGGTCAGGAGCCTATTATTCAAAGTAGAGGAACAGCTTTCTTGGGCACAGTGGTGGGGAAGGGGTCAGCGAGAGGGGTAATCTTTCTCCATTATAAATGTCTAATGGAACAGGTCCTCAAAAAACTAAGCAGTAATCTTAAAACTAAATGGGAGCAAGACCTAGGCCCAATAGAGGAAGACACATGGGAAGATATTTTACAGTCCATACCACTAGTGTCGACAAGCGAGGGGCAAAAACTTTGGCAATACTATCTTATTCATAGATTACCCCCTTTGTGCTTACACAATTTTGGTTACAAAAACGACTCAAACTGTTATAGATGTGGTAATCGTGATCCAGATCTATGTCACGTAATGTAGAACTGCCCTAAACTTAGGGGATTTTGGAGAGAGATTCTAGAACTTGTGTCCAAGGTGTTTGAATGTGGGATTCCGCAGGATCCTATTGTGTCTATTGGGATATGTAAATGGTTTACCAACTGAAGAGGCCCATCAGATAGCTATCCTCCGTCTACTGTACCACGCCAGGAAGCTGATAGCTTCCAACTGGAAAGGCAATGAACCTCCAAACATAAAAGAATATATCCCTAAAATAAACAATACTTAGACTAGAGAGAGATGTGTACCAGAGAAGAAGGATCCCTCTTAAATTTCAAAAATTGTGGGTACCTTCGTTGGATTCTCCGGGCCCGGCCCCTATGACATTAACACGGTCAAGAATTCTAGTAACTGCATTGATTAGATAAAACAAATTTGATTGTAATATAAATGTAATGACTCCAGCTAATTTATAATTAGCAGATTGATAAGAAGTAGCTAAATGAACTGTGCATGTTAATAAATAAGGGAGAGATAGAAGGCGACCAACATCTAATACGTAATAAAATAAATCCTTTTATTGCTTGAGAAATAAGTTTTACAATGTGATGAAATTGGCAATGTCTATAAACTGTCTGCCCCTTTAAGGTCGGGAAGGGGTGTGAGTTGGGGGGAAATTTGAAAGGATGTGATTGTCAACTTACTTGTTCGTGTTGAAAATGTTTAAATAATAATTACCGTATTTGCCGGCGTATAAGACAACTTTTTTGCCCTGAAAAACATGCCTCCAAGTGGGGGGGGTCGTCTTATACGCCGGGTGCACTTCAGTTGGGATGCGCCGGGTAGATGCCGGGGCCCTGAGCAGGCGGGGGGGCCCACTTGCGGTCGGGCACCCCTCCGGGCTATGGGGGGGAGAGAGCGGTGACGCCCGCTTGCTCAGGGCCCCGGCAGCCGGATACTTACCTCTCCCCGTGCCTTCGCAGATCCGCTGTCTTCCTGCTGTGTGCTCCCTGTGACATCTAAGGTCAGAGGGTGCGGTGACGTCTTTACACTGCGCCCTCCCCTGAGCCGTCACAGGCAGCGCAGAGCGGGAAGACGCCGGCGACGCTGGAGTCCAGACCAGAGCAGCGGCAGCAGGTGCGGAGGAGCGAGGGGAGTATTGGATTTTTTTTTTTTTTTAATGTATGGAGGCATGGGGCATAATATGGGGAGTGACATCCTGCATGGGGCATAATATGGGGAGTGACATCCTACATGGAGCATTTAAGGGGGGGTAACAGCCTGCATGGGGCATAATATGGGGGGTGACATCCTGCATGGGGCATTATATGGGAGGGGGTGAGTATATAACAAACTCTATATTTTGAGTGGAAATGTTGGGGGGTCGTCTTATACGCCAGCAAATACGGTATTTGATTTAAAAAAAAAAAAAAAGTGGCGTATGCCTGGAAACTCTCCAATGTGGCGGAATTACAACAATTTTGCAAAGATGAGTGGGCCAAAATTCCTCCAGAGCATTGTAAAAGACTCATTGCCAGTTAATCAAAACGCTTGATTGCAGTTGTTGCTGCTAAGGGTGGCCCAACCAGTTATTAGATTTAGGGGGCAATCACTTTTTCACACAGGGCCCTGTAGGTTTGAATTTATTTTTCCCTTATTAAATACATTCATTTAAAATCTGCATTTTGCGTTTACTTGTGTTATCTTTGTCTAATATTTAAATTTGTTTTGTGATCTGAAAAATTTAAAGCACACCTGTCAGCAGATAGAGCAGAGCGCCCCCCCACAGGCCCGCCTCGAAGCTTATCATTATCTTCAAACTGAAAGTAAAGCTTAAACAACCACAGGATGGATTTCATCAACCAAGGTATCAGTTTACTCAGTGTAATGTCGCCCACCTGACAGTGTATGTAGTTTACTGAGCACAATCCTGCAGACAGACGTTAAAAGGTTGATAATGTAGAATTCATGTTTACATTATATATGCATATATAATGTAAATATGACACATTCCTGCTATTGCAGATATCTTGCAATTTATGCTGTTTATCAACCCATGTAAGGTGTCCACTGACAAGTATCACAGTGCTGGTCACATCTAGGACAATCGCCTTGTGGATAGTTTGTTTTTCCTGTAAAATACATTGTTCCAGTGTTCTTGGATGAGTAATGGATCTTTTAAATAGTGGAATTATTTTGCTTTTTTTTTTTTAGACCAGAGAGAGAAGAAACCTTAGTATTTAATTATTCACTGCTTGCACATTGCCACACACTTCCAAATCCTCTACGCTGGCACCAGATTCTTTAGAAAGAACCATCACTTCGTAATCCATGGTTGGAAGTCTGCGATGGCTTTTGTTTTTTCTCTGTGGGAATAGTCAAACTCGTGAGCCCTTTCTCGAACAGATGTTCCAAATCCATGAGCACAGCACTTCACACTACACACGCATCCTAACTGGAATTAATTCATAGGTTTGCAATGGTCAAGTTCGTGATTTCCTAAAACTCCTTCTAATAAAGATTTGACTTTCACAGAGGATATGCTGCTTGCCAAAGCAACCTGCAGCTTGCCAGCTGTTGGTGGACCATCAGTCCCAGTCTGTTTAGTAATCCAAGGGTTGCCTAAGGCTGTATTCTCAGTGTTCTCGTTATGTTGCAGCTTTTACTGTAAGAATACATACCATGTTTGAGAATTCTAGAATGTTTTGGTGAACACATCCCTTAATGACCACCATGTTATACTACATTTCCACTGCCGTGCCCGCTGTCACTGAAACTTCTTGGTCATTGCGGCTACACCTGATAACTTGCCTCAGGGATTTTTAAGAGGTCATGAAAATAATTTCCATTGCATTAATAATTGCTACAGGCTGGATCACTTTGGAAAATTGGCCAAATGTGTGCATAATGTCTAACATACCAAAGATCACCCATAGTACCGGTATATTAACAGTTCAATTGCTGCTGCTGTTCCACTTGTCGCCGTTGGTATAGCACCATATATAATGCATTGCTCATACTTTTGGTATGGCTTTGTGAGGTCTCTTGTGCATATACAGAAAATAGCCATAGGTCCCTAGGCTACCAATTGTAAGTTATTTTGGCATCAGCCGGTCAGTCCTTCCTCTCAAACAGAGAAGAGCATGCACAGTCTAGAGGGAACTCAACAACAATTTTTTCACCACATAGAAGAGAGTATCTGCTATATTTTACTATAAAGGAGGGCACTGTAAGAGAACACTTATTATTGAGCTTTAGTTAATTTTTTTCTTTGCAAGTCACTGGCGAGTTAGTCACTATGCATTCGGTGGTATTCTTTTGAGGCTTTTATTGATTGCAAATTTGGGGAATTTAGATAAAAAATTCAAAAGGTGTGAACAGAGGCATATACAGTTCTGTATTATATAGTAATTTATTCAGTGAGGCTCCAATAGTCGGTCAGTCATGTCTATTTCACCTAGTATAGAGCCAGCGGATTTGCTTTTATTACTCCTAAAGACTTGTGCTGTTGACTAGTCAGCTGTGTACATGTCCTGACTGAAATGTGTATGATGAGTGGTACCTGCACATTAATCTGGGATATTTCCGGGAGGGGAGGCCATCCTTACTTTACATTTTGATTTTCTTTCTCATACATTCTTTACGGTTGATCAGTTGCATAAAATTGTTTCTCCGAACAGAACGAGGCTCCCGGCCGATGGCAGGTATGTCGGACACTTTTTGACTGTAACCTTCATCAGAAGAAATACAGTGTAATTGCCTCATCACAGTGAATTAGCGTCCACATTTTTATTTACAAGGGAAGGATGTTCCACAAATCTTCTCTTTTATTTCAGTGGCATTTACAGGTTTGTGTAAATTTTCGGGACGCATTAAAAGAAACCTTAATCTTTTGTCCACCCTTGAAGGTCTTGGCCATTTAATTCAGGAGATTTGTGAAGGAGGCTGCTTTCAGGAGTTTTATTGCCTGATATATTTCTGTCCAGTCACGGAGGACTCCCGCTGCTCCCTGCGTCTGTTTGAGCAAGGCTTGTATTGGGGAACATGAGCACCACTTTGTTGGGACATGTTTTTGCTGCTGCCTGACCCCGCAAGACCTCTCCCTCCGTCTCCTTTTTCTTCTCACTTAATAAATGCACATCGGAGAGAGAATGGATGGTACAGAGCTTTTGCCAAGCAGGGTTTCTTTCACACTGTGAGCCCAAATCTCCAGAGCTCATGCCTGTTTCTTTTTCTTCTCTCTTTTTTAATTATGCTGATTTATCTCTGTTAATCTTCTGGCATGAAAACAGAAAACATGAGCAATGCTGTTAGGATTCATAGTCTAAGATGGCCAAGTCCGGATGAGCTAAATAGCCTGTCTAAAGATATGTTACAGCTTTTATATCCTTTTAAAGCTAGCCATACATTTTAGATAGCTGTCGGCCAAACTGGTATCTCTCAGACACCCCCATAAAAAATGCATGCTTCATTCAGTCAAATGTCCTTGTGCTTAGAGTGGGGAGAAGGCTCATCTGACAGTGACTTATCTCACATGCAAAGAAATGGATCAGGCCTGTTGAGATCCAGTTGCCAATTCTTCTTTCCTGACAAGCCATAATGGGGTGAGTAGGCTATATTAGGTGGTCTGCTGCTCCTGACCATCATTTATCTATTGTTCTAGCAGGAGACTTATTAAGTGAGCATATTGGGGTTTTCCCTTTTTTTTTTCCTATCTCAGAAAAAACCCTATGCCCCTATTCTTGTGTACACACTTTAATGAATTGTCCCCGAGTCTTTTTGCTGAGTTTTTGGAGTGGAAACGCTCAACATTTTGAGGAGGATTTGGGGAGTTTCCGCCCCCCAAAAATCCTAACAAAAAGCAAAAGTTGGTGTGCACACGCCCCAAGTTGTGTTGTAATGAGGCAGTAGCCTTTATTAAGCTGTGTTCACATTTGTACTGTGTAGTTGTACTTGGCCTTCTAGTAATTTGACAGCAAGAATATTACCGAAACTATTAGATCTCTGTTCAATCTCTGCTGTAAAAACACTTAACCAAAGTAAAATCACTGTACTCATTTAACAATCTGTATGTTCTAAGAGGATTTGCTGATTTACTCTATATGAATCATGTTGGAAGCAATTTCTTCACTTGTCCACGACTTCTATCCATGCCATTATATCAAGTGCTACACATTGCAACTTGACTCGGTTTGTCCTACAGAATTGTCTTCAAGGATCAGCAGAACTTTGTGTCATCAAAAATAATTCTAATGCAAATCCAGATGTTCAGAAGGGCCTGATAAGCTGATTTCTTTTAGATTTCTTTCTAATTGTTTACTCACAGTAGGGTGACTTTTAAAGTGAGACATGAAATCAGCTTGATTGCGTTCTTTGTGGATTCAGCCATGGTATTGGTAGATGCTTCTAAAGAAAAACTTCACCCAAAAGTAACATTTTTCTGTTTCATTGAAGAATTGCCTGTGTCGGTTGTCTTCTGAATTTGGCTAGGGTGGCATGCTCTCTGTTCTCAAGTCAATGAGGAGAAGTGTGACTTCCTGTATGATGTATTTATGTGTAGGAAGAAAAGGTAGAAGTCCCACTTGCTCATGTGGTGAGACAATGGACATCTTGAATTTAGCTTTCTCTTTGCTATTCTACTATTCCAGACTGGGATAGACATTTTCGTGAAAAATTATGTTCCTACTTGAAATCTTCATTAAGCAGCTTTGTGACAGCCTTTCAGACAAGCCGTCATATATTTTTGAAATTATGGCTAAAATCTATGATTAATGGGATATAAATAAGTAAAAACTGCATTGATATGTTAGCAGTGGCTGACAGCTTTAAAGTTGGACACATGATACCGCATGGCTTTGTACTGCTAGGATTGCACTGATCTCTGAAGATGTCACAGACAAATCCTTTGCAAGTTTATTGGTTAAGTCAATCTACGAGGAAGATGAGACCCCAAAGGAATTTGAGGGTACATTACAAAATATGACCTGGTATTCTATCCTTGCTTTCATCTGTCTCCATCAAGCCTTTCTCGGTACATACTGCTGCACATCTATATTCATGATGTTCTGTTATCTGGGCTTGCACAGATAAAAGAGGTGCTACATAGAGGAGGGTCAGGTCTGATGGGACACAGCTGGTGTAAATGGATGTTTCATTAGTAATTCACAAGCATTCTTGTTCTGAGGATTAATTTTATTGTTGTTCATTATCTTTAGTATCAAGTAGAAGAATTGGTTTAATTTCAGTCTTGGATAAAATATTATTTTTCAGAATTCTTTCTTCTAAGAAAAATATCTCTAAAAAAAAATTACAAATACCGGTCTACGATGAGTTACATGACTTCAAATAGCAAAGACATAAATTAGTTGGTCAAATACAGAACCTTGCTTGATTTCCGCAAATTCAAACTTTCCCCTTTGTGTAGGACATGTTCTCGATAGGAGCTGCCTACTTTTGGAACTGGTGGCTTTTGCGGTCTCCCAGAATTTATTGCAATTCCCATCAATTTTAATGGGCAACGAACATTGAAGCCCATCCTGCTATCCATCTGGGTCCAGGATTGAAATTGGCCAATCCTCAAGATCAATTGGATTTTCAGTGGCTGGTTCCTCAAGAACCTCTGTCATTAAAACGCTAAAGTGGCTTCTTCATACTGACATGTACACATCTATTCTCTAAGGAAGAAGTGCTTCAAGAAGACCTGTCATCAGGTTAAGTGTCCAATTCTTGCTTTTATGTTGTTCCTGCTGCTTCCCTGAGTTTGGTTTGTTTTATATAGTTTTATTTTCTTAAATCTGCCATACACTAACCGAGATGTGGGTCTTTTTATTTAGTGCTAATTTTTATGGTCTGTACAAGGGGCCATGGATTAGAAGGTAATGAAGCAGAGCAGTCTAAAGAGACGCCCTCTTGGGTGTTATTTAGCACTAAATAAAAAGTCTCATACCTCTGGACACGTATGGCAGATTTAAAATAAAAAAACAAGGAAAAAAACTGTTATTTTATTAACTGTGGGATTAAAATAATTAGCAAAAACTGGTCACTTTTTATCCGGTGACAGGTCATCTTTAACGAGGAGAAAGGTTCAGGACTTGAAGAAATATACAAAAGTTTTATCTATATTGAATCTTCATGTCTTGCTGAGTTTGTGGTGAGGGTTTTCGTATATTTTTTCTTTTACTTTTTTGTATCCGGATTCTGAGGAGAAAGTATCTTGTGTATTACTATACAGTATGCATAGTCAGCATGTCACCTGGCTGAAACAAATGGCAATGTACACGTGCCTTATGGTTCATTTACAGTGCGCGATGCATAGCGTTAAACTGCCACCGACCAGCAACCTGTTTGCCAGTCAGTAGCCATTTTATATCCTGTTTACATAGGCCAACACCGCTTTAGATGCGCATTGCACGATCAGTAATAGATTGTTCAGTGCGCATGGGCTGCCATTGTTCTTGGCAGCACAGGTCCGACTTATACAGGATGAGGCACTGCTGAGAATTATCTTTTGGGCAAACCAAAAGATCATTTCACCCAACGATCAATCATTTTTCTCCTTAGTCAGGTGATTGGCATCCTGTTTAGACTGCACGATTATTGGGTAACGAGTTCCAGTGAACACTTGTTCATAATTATCATACAGTGTAAATGGACCTTTACAAACTCTTAATCCAACTCCTAAAAAGAATCAGATCTGAAGAATCCACTACATTTTGTACAATAATTGAATTCTTTATTTCTAGGTTATTTTTTTCTAGATTGTCTACTTTGCATTTTCATAATTTAATTTTCTTTTCCACATTTTTTTTTATACGTTAAAGGTAAATTACAGTGATCGACAGAGTGGGAATGAGTTCTTGACATGTTTGACTCTTTCGCCGGTGCAGATGACATTCCATGGCATTGGCAACTCTGTGGAAACCAGCCATGATCAGGTACCATATTGTATGTTATTGAGCAAAGAATGAACGATGCACATAAAGTAATCTTCTTGGGAAATGCTAAAATGCGCTTTCCAGGAGAAAAGGCCCTCACTGCCCAAAGTTATAATTGCCTGTTCCCGCTCATTCTGGAGATTCCTGGGGATCTTCACACAGGAGTGTCCACAATTAGTTTTTTCTCTACAGGTTTCTAAGTAACTAATGACTCAACCACAATGAAGGAACCAGCTATGTGAATCTTAAATCTTTTTCGGTCGAAAAATAAAATTAAAGAACTTGATGTGGTTGCATACCCTTAAACTAATACTTTGTTGATGTACCCTTTGAATTCATGACAGCATTCAGTCTTTTTGGATAGGAGTCTATCGGCAAGCCACATCTAGAATTGTCAGTCTTTGCCTACTCTTCCTTGCAATAGCATTCCAAATCTTTCAGGTTGTGGAGGCATTTCCTGTGTACAGCTCCCTCTTCAGGTCAACCCACAGATTTTCAATTGGAATCAGGTCGGGCCTCTAACATTCTGAAATTTCGATCTTCTGGTAAAGCTATTATTTTGTTGATTTAGAGGTAATCTTGGGGTCATTGTTGTGCTGAAAGGTAAAATTCATCTTCAGTTTTTAGCAGAGGCCTGAAGGTTTTAATGAAAAAAAATGCCTGATATCTGTAACTGTTCATTCCCTTTACCTTGGCCAAAGTTCCAGTTCCAGCTGCCAGAAAACAACCCAAAGCATAATTCTGCCTCCACCATACTTCACAGTGGGTATGGTGTTCTTTTGAGATACGAAGTGTTGACTTTGTGCCACTAATATCCTTTGAAATTGTGCCCAAAAATTTCAAACTTGGTCTCATCAGTCCATAACACATTTTTCACATGTTTTTAGGTAGACTTTATGTAGGTTTTGGCAAAACTTATCCAGTCTTGGATGCTTTTCTTTGTAAGAAAAGGCATCCTTCTTGCCACCCTACCCCACAAGCAAGACATAGGGAGATTAAGGGATGCACTGTAACAAGTGCTTGCCTGAAATTTCTGCAGCTCGATTAATGATGCCGTAAGCCTTTTGGCAGCCTACTGGACCAATTTTCTTCCTATATTTTCTATATTGACGCGTTTCAGGCTATGGGCCCTTAAACAAGCACTCCCTTGTGTATGTATGTGTGTATGCATAGTGGGGAAAATAAGCATTTGATAGACTGGAGTATGATTGAGTGTGTGGACAGGTGTATTTTATACAGGTAATGAGTGCAGAGGTCTTAAAGAAAAACTAACAGGTCTGCGAGAGCCACAATTCTTGCATTGGTTTGTAGGTAATCATATACTTATTTTCTTACAATAAAATGCAATTTAATTATTTAAAAATCATACAATGTGATTTGTCTAATTTTTCTTTAGATTCTGTCTCTCACAATTGACTTGTACCTACAATAAAAATTACAGACCTCTCCATTCTTTGTAGGTGGGAAAACTTGCAAAATCGGCAGTGTATCAAATACTTATTTCCCCCACTGTGTGTGTGTGTGTGTGGGGGGAAATTTAACCAAAAAAAAAAAAAAAAGTTTACTCAAACTTCGGTTTAAGGCTGATGTATAAATCACTCATGTGACTAAATCTGGCCCTTAGACAGAACACAGATCCATTATAATCTATGCTCCTATACAGTGTCTGTATTTTTTTTAGCGGACCGCGTGTCTATGAAAAGCACGGACAGCACACTGATACATCCATGTGCTTTCAGTATTTACCACTGCAAAGGATAGGAGAAGCTTTGTAATTTCTTTATCCGTATGTGAAAAACACTGACACCGGTAACATTTTTTTTGCGTACGTGAAAATTACAAACGTCTGAATGTGGTCTTAAACAAGATGTACCCACAAACTAAAGACCAGAAGACAAATTCTGCGCTTAGTATTGGCAGTGAAGTCGTACTCCACATTAGCTATGGCTGCTGGAGGCAGTAAGATATCTATAGTAAGATTGGTGGCCTAATACATTTTGTGGTTCTTAATGTAAGAAATAAATTGTAAGGTCTTTCAGACAGATTTTCCTTTCTCACTATAAGAGTCTGGTTGTTGTATAGATGCAGTTTATTTCCGAGTCTTTCCTATGAGGTCTTGTTTGCAATGAAATAACATTGTGAAAAGCTCTCCTGATGGCAAGTTTTGGTAGATTGCATAATTTGTTTTCTTTTTCCTCCGTCTCATTAAGTTGGATTCTGCTCCTTTTGTGCTTGATTTGAGAAGCGTTAAATGAGTTGTTTACATTCCACAATTTACACCCGGGGATACTATGGGGTTACTTCATCCCTTGTTACATGATGTATTTTATGTAAGTCATGTATAGCAGATTGGAAATAACCAGTTATCAAACAATATAAATATATATGTATATATAGAAGCTTGCAGGGAACCAGATATGATTTGATTGACAGATCATAATTCATTACATTTTGCATACCAATGGAGTTTTCAATGTCCAAAAAAAGTGAGAATACTAAATGCCCTGAACCAAATGTACAGTGTCAATCTATGCACATTGTGTTAAGATCGCACAGACAGGTGTCTCCTGCAGCCTATCACTTGTTGCAGTGGTGCACATTGGTTACATGAAACAATGAGGCAGGGCAGCACGGTGGCTCAGTGGTTAACACTGCAGCCTTGCAGCACTGGGGTCCTGGGTTCAAATCCCACCAAGGACAACATCTGCAAGGAGTTTGTATGTTCTTCCCGTGTTTGTGTGGGTTTCCTCCGGGTTCCCTGGTTTCCTCCCACACACACCTACTGATAGGGAATGTAGATTGTGAGCCCCCATGGGGACAGTGATAATGTCTGTAAATTGTCTGAATTGTAAAGCGCTGCAGAATATGTTGGCGCTATATAAATAAAAAGATTATTATTTATTATGTCTGATGTGTATGGTGCTGGATGTATGATGCTGGATGTGTTCTCTGATGTCCATTCCCTTCCATGTTTTATCCGTTTGTTGTCCCAGGAGACTATCTTGTTTTTCCATAGACATACAGTACAGACCAAAAGTTTGGACACGCCTTCTCATTTAAAGATTTTTCTGTATTTTCATGACTATGAAAATTGTACATTCACACTGAAGGCATCAAAACTATGAATTAACACATGTGGAATTATATACTTAACAAAAAAGTGTGAAACAACTGAAAATATGTCTCATAGTCTAGGTTATTCAAAGTAGCCACCTTTTGCTTTGATGACTGCTTTGCACACTCTTGACATTCTCTTGATGAGCTTCAAGAGGTGGTCACCGAAAATGGTTTTCACTTCACAGGTGTGCCATGTCAGGTTTAATAAGTGGGATTTATTGCCTTATAAATGGGGTTGGGACCATCAGTTGTGTTGTGCAGAAGTCAGGTGGATACACAGCTGATAGTCCTACTGAATAGACTGTTAGAATTTGTATTATGGCAAGAAAAAAGCAGATAAGTAAAGAAAAACGAGTGGCCATCATTACTTTAAGAAATGAAGGTCAGTCAGTCCGAAAAATTGGGCAAACTTTGAAAGTGTCCCCAAGTGCAGTTGCAAAAACCATCATGCGCTACAAAGAAACTGGCTAACATGAGGACCGTCCCAGGAAAGGAAGACCAAGAGTCACCTCTGCTTCTGAGGATAAGTTTATCCGAGTCACCAGCCTCAGAAATCGCAGGTTAACAGCAGCCCAGATTAGAGACAAGGTCAATGCCACACAGAGTTCTAGCAGCAGACACATCTCTTCAACAACTGTTAAGAGGAGACTTTGTGCAGCAGGTCTTCATGGTAAAATAGCTGCTAGGAAACCACTGCTAAGGACAAGCAACAAGCAGAAGAGACTTGTTTGGGCTAAAGAACACAAGGAATGGACATTAGACCAGTGGAAATCTGTGCTTTGGTCTGAGGAGTCCAAATTTGAGATCTTTGGTTCCAACCACCGTGTCTTTGTGCGACTCAGAAAAGGTGAACGGATGGACTATACATGCCTGGTTCCCACCATGAAGCATGGAGGAGGAGGTGTAATGGTGTGGGGGTGCTTTGCTGGTGACACTGTTGGGGATTTATTCAAAATTGAAGGCATACTGAACCAGCATGGCTACCACAGCATCTTGCAGCGGCATGCTATTCCATCCGGTTTGCGTTTAGTTGGACCATCATTTATTTTTCAACAGGACAATGACCTCAAACACACCTCCAGGCTGTTTAAGGATATTTGACCAAGAAGGAGAGTGATGGGGTGCTACGCCAGTTGACCTGGCCTCCACAGTCACCAGACCTGAACCCAATCGAGATGGTTTGGGGTGAGCTGGACCGCAGAGTGAAGGCAAAAGGGCCAACAAGTGCTAAGCATCTCTGGGAACTCCTTCAAGATTGTTGGAAGACCATTTCCGGTGACTACCTCTTGAAGCTCATCAAGAGAATGCGAAGAGTGTGCAAAGCAGTCATCAAAGCAAAAGGTGGCTACTTTGAAGAACCTAGAATATAAGACATATTTTCAGTTGTTTCACACTTTTTTGTTAAGTATATAATTCCATATGTGTTAATTCATAGTTTTGATGCCTTCAGTGTGAATGCACAATTTTCAAAGTCATGAAAATAGAGAAAAATCTTTAAATGAGAAGGTGTGTCCAAACTTTTGGCCTGTACTGTACATGTGGGGCCAAGTGAGGTGATCTTCCTGTAATCGGAACCAGTGTTCTTCACGCCGCCTTACCTAGGCATTAGAAAGTGGATAGAAAAAAAATAAAGCTGCACCAGACCAAAATGTATAATTGGTGCAAGCCTACGTAAGCTGACTCAATGGTTCTATGAATAATCAAAACATAGGAAAGCACTGAAAAAAAAAAATAATAACCTTCAATTATACTCCATGCAATGTTTCAGCTGTATTACCATTTTTCTAGCATAACAAATTGCATTCAAGTAACATACTACAGGGTGGGCCATTTATATGGATACACCTCAATAAAATGGTAGTTTGTGATATCAACTTCCTGTTTGTGGCACATTAGTATATGGAGGGGGAAACTTTTCCAGATGGGTGGTGACCATGGTGGCCATTTTGAAGTCGGTCATTTTGGATCCAACTTTATTTTTTTCAATGGGAAGAGGGTCATGTGACACATCAAATTTATTGAGAATTTCATAAGAAAAACAATGGTGTTCTTGGTTTTAACGTAACTTTATTCTTTCATGAGTTTTTTACAAGTTTATGACCACTTATAAAATGTGTTCAAAGTGCTGCCCATTGTGTTGGATTGTCAATGCCACCCTCTTCTCCCACTCTTGACACACTGATAGCAACACCGCAGAAGAAATGCTAGCACAGGCTTCCAGTATCTGTTGTTTCAGATACTGCACATCTCGTATCTTGATGAATTGGTGTGGTATATGGGGTACAAAGATAGTGGGGCCATTCTTCATCAATGGAAACCTCAATGCCACTGGATATCTGAAATTCCTACATGATGATGTGTTGTCCTCTTTATGCACTGAAGATGGCACGTCCCCTGAGTTTTTCCAACAAGATGGTGCACCACCACATTATGGGTGTCCGGTCCGAGCATTCCTACATGAACAGTTTCCTGAAAAGTGGATTGGTCATAGTGGGCCAGTTGAATTGCCACCAAGGTCTCCTGATCTGACCCCCTTAGACTTTTATCTTTGGGGTCATCTGAAGACAATTGTCTATGCTGTGAAGACACGAGATGTGCAGCATCTGAAACAACGTATACTGGAAGTCTGTGCTAGCATTTTTTCTGCGGTGTTGCTATCAGTGTGTCAAGAGTGGGAGAAGAGGGTTGCATTAACATTCCAACAAAATGGGCAGCACTTTGAACACATTTTATAAGTGGTCATAAACTTCTGAAAAACTCATGAAAGAATAAAGTTACGTTAAAACCAAGCACACCATTGTTTTTCTTATGAAATTCTCAATAAGTTTGTGTCACATGACCCTCTTCCCATTGAAAAAAAAAAAAGTTGGATCCAAAATGGCTGACTTCAAAATGGCCACCATGGTCACCACCCATCTGGAAAAGTTTTCCCCTCCCATATACTAATGTGCCACAAACAGGAAGTTGATATCACCAACCATTCCCATTTTATTTCGGTGTCTCCGTATAAATGGCCCACCCTGTATAATCCAATTTCAATTAAATAATTAGTGACTTGGGGTAAAAATATGCAATACTCACATCATAAAAAGATTGTGATGTACTCGAACAATGTGAAAATCGTACATAATATCACATGCTTAAAGAGAGATAACAGTTAATAGCATTGGGATATACGTGACTGCAGACTTGGGAATCATCACATGCACTGCGCACTGTAAGGATTCTCCGCTGCCAAAGCCTGAAACGGCAGTCACAAGACTGGAAGTATGCGATATTCATACTCCTGGCCACACTTCGACTGGATGGGTTTGGCCTCGCTCAATGCAAGTGTATTGAGCAAGGCCGGAAACAGTCTAGTCTGAATGTGGCCAGGAGTACGCACATCACATACTTGTGGTCACATGACAGATGTCCCTGGCGCCGGCATCAGATAATCCTTACAACGCACAGTGCATGTGATGTGAGGATTCACAAGTTTCTAGAGTGACTGCAGACTTTTAGTTCAAGACCAGAGAACCCCTTTAAGCCTGATTGTGGATTTGTGATTATAAAGCAGGTCAAAAAGTGTTTAATTTTATATCATTCACCTGTTATGGGATTTGTAAGCTCCAGGGGCATATATAGGAATCATGGAGCCAGTTAGCAGAAGTTCTTATTGGGCCTCACCCCCCCCCCCCAAAAAAAAAAATGTAAAGAATTGTCGGGGTCACAGAAGAGCAGATCTCACAACTTTCCATCTTTTACATAGTAATTTTCCTCCTGCTGAAGTCCTAGATTCCTGTTTCATTGCCTCATAAAGTATGATGCCAATAAGTGTCCCCCAAGCACAGTATGATACCCCTATGGTGAATTCCTCCACATGTGCAGTATAATGACCCTACTGTACCCCACCTCAACTCCCAGGGTAAAGTATGCTGACCCCAACTCCGTATGATCCCCCAACTGTGACCCCCTAGAGAGGATGGTACGTAAAGGAGGGTGTTATATATAATAAAAGATGAAACTGTATAACTAAGGACGGCGCTATACATAATAAGTGAGTGCATTATATACTAAGGGAGTATGCTATACATAATAAGGCTACATTCCTGTATCCGTGTGCAGTGTCGGTGTGTTGCCCTGTTTCACAGAGTCATTGAGCATGTCCTATGCTGATCCTCAGAATCGGATCAGAACAGGACATTCTCTGACCCTCACAGATCTCATTCTCAGATATGTGATTTTCATGGATGTGTGAATGGATCTATAAAGCTCTACGAGTCCGTGGACCATCCGATAAAAAAAAAAAATTTGGCAGCTCACGAACATTTCACACAAATGTGAGAATGCAGCCTAAGGGATTTTACATGTAACATTGTCACGATGATCTCCAGCCTAGAAAATAACAAGGTCACATATATTGTATAGATACATGTCTCCCCCACACTGCGCCCCTGTCTACCGATATGTACCCCATCATTAATATACTATTAGTCACTTAGTGATCAAAATATAAAATGATAAGCAGCACTCTGCCCCTCATTAACTATAATCTCCCCCGGCCAATGATATAAATTATTCAGTCTCTGTGGCTCTCCCCAATTAACTGTAAGGCTATGTGCACACGGAAAATATACAAGGCTTTACGGTACAAACAAAGTGAAACCCCCGTCATTGACCTCTCCCAGCACCCCTAGCCCCACCATTGATCTCCCCATCTCCACCTTCCTCATCATTGCTCTCCCCAGCCCCACCGTCGTCATCATTGCTCTCCCCCCACCTCCCCTCATTCTCCTGTTCCTCTCCCCAGGGTTTCAGTTAAAAAAAAAAAAATAAACACAACTTACCTCTCAGCACCTCTTGCTGGCAACTTTTTTCCTGACCCAGGCGCGTGCTGCATGATGACGTCATCAAGCTGCGCGCGTCTGGGTCAGGAAGCAGAGGACTGATCCCTCAGCTCCACTGCCATTTCCTCCTGTCAGCAGCGGAGCTGAAGGGATTGCTCCCTGCCCGCTGCACAGGATGAGGGAAATCTGGCCATTGACCCCCCAGAGCTTCGGGCTCAGAGAAGCAGGCCAGATTGCCCTCAATATTAGCCGCCCGGCAAGGGCCCCCCTGACCCTCCAGGCCCCGATGCAGCTGCATCGGCGGTATGTCCACCCCTGGACTTCTATGGGCCCCCCCGGCTCACGGGTCCCATAGCAGTCGCGTGGCCTGCCGCCATTATCGGTACGTCACTGGTAAGCGCGTTCCCTTTGATCATATATCCACAATGTCTGCAATTAAAGCACGGAAGGTATCCTACTTGTGGGACCTAAAGTAATCTGATAACATTTAATATAGCACCCTACATCTGCATATACTAAACGGACCCTCAAAATTGCAAGGCCGTCAATATCACTTAAAATGGAGATAATAAAGATCTAAAATTTCAACAAATAAGAGCCTCAAGATCAGCCAATCTGGCTTAATAATCTCACCAACTTTACTGCGAATTATGTGAATATGTACTCTGTAACTCTCTAACCCAAAACATCAGACTCTCGCCTACCGTGGAAACCTTCAAAAGGAACTTGAAGACCCACCTCTTCCGATAAGCGTACAACCTGCAGTAACCACCGCTCCACCATACCACTGCATTATCAGCTCTACCCTCACCTACTGTATCCTCACCCATCCCTTGTAGATTGTGAGCCCTCGCGGGCAGGGTCCTCTCTCCTCCAGTACCAATTGCCGTTGCGTTTTTTGTTCAAGATTTTTGTAAGTGTATTTGCTATGTATACCCCCTTTTTCACATGTAAAGCGCCATGGAATAAATGGCGCTATAATAATAAATAAGAATATGTACAGATGCCTATCTCTTAGAATACTGTTTTCTCTCCTTACTCAACAAAAGGTTCTCCGTGGGGACTTCATCCGCAATCTTCCGATGTCTATAAAACCATTTTAGTGGATACCCCTTTTCTCTCCATTTCCTACCCATGTGAACAAGTCTTTCTGGAAGAATGTCTGGATCCTGTACAGTTCTTTTAACCCTAAGTAGTTGATTTTATGGGAGGGCTTTAAGCATATGTGCACTTTACAATTTCAATAAACATTCGGTGGGGATTCATTAAATGTCTATATCAACCCTTTTTATATATACAAGTGTCAAGAAATTTTAGACATTCCCTGGATATCACCATTGTAAATTTAATGTCTTTTAATCAGTGTGAAAAAAAAATAAGAAAATTATGCAAAATGAGTCTCTTTCCAAATCACGATAATGTCCTCAATATATCTCCACCACTTCGGTACATGTTTGAAGTGCTGAAATACACTTATGCTCCGTTCCTTGAAGGCTCTCATAAAGACATATGAGTGGGTCTCATTGTACATCCCAAAATGGACATGGGATCCAAAGAATTGCTAAAAATGAAGCAATTGTTAGTAAGTATAATCTCCAATAGGTTCAAAAAAGAAAGCAGGACATTCATCAGTGTAGGTAATGGCCATCAATGTCTCCTGAATAGAGATGAGCGAACCTGAACTGTAAAGTTCGGAGTTCATACCGGTGCTGAACTCCGAACATTGACTTCTCCTGGAAGTCCGTTTTATAGTTCGGAGAGAGAGAGGTACCCAAACTAAACTTTGGATTAAAGTTCAATCGTACCTGAAAAACCCGAACATCAACAGGTCCGCTCTTCCCTACTCCTGAATGATATCAAGGCCCCTTACATCATTACTACATTTATAAAGATTGGCTATATCAAAGATACCAAAATTATCTTAAATTGAGAGACTTGACTTCATTTTGTAAAAACTAGCTGTTGTATCCTGAATATAAGAATGAACTGGTATACTTGTAGATTGTGAGCCCTCGCGGGCAGGGTCCTCTCTCCTCCTGTACCAGTCGGTGACTCGTTTTTGTTCAAATTATTACACTTGTCTGCTTTGTATACCCCTTTTCACATGTAAAGCGCCATGAAATTAATTGTGCTTTAATAATAACTATATAGGAAATAATCCCAGATTTTTATAAAAAAAAAAAAAACAAACATGGGGCAAATCTAGATCTTTTATTTGAGACGTTTGGGCACCTTAGCGGCCCATCTAACTTTTTGTAAACTTTGGGACATATTTATCTGAATCAATAATGCCGGTTGATTAAAGGGAATCTGTCAGCTGTTTTTTTCTATGTAATATGAGAGCAGCATGTTGTAGGGACAGAGAGCCTTATTCCAGTGATGCATCATTTTCTGGGCTGCTCTATTTAGTTGTAGATGTAGCAATAGTCACAATTCTGAGCTGTGTATAACCCCCGCCTACACCCCTGATTGGCAGCTTGCTGACATTGCACAGTGTACACAGGAAGTTGCTAATCAGTGATGGGGGCGGGGTTACACTGATTATCTGGACTGGCAGGCATATGAGACCTAGTCCTCTAGTGATAATCTCCTATTGATAAAACACTGATTGTATTGAAAGTGACACATCCCTGGAATCAGACTCTGTTGCCGAATACTATGCTGCTGTTAAATGGCAAAAACTTGCTGACTGAAACTCTGTAAAGCCTACAGAAATAGGAGATACATATTTTTTGATAATACAAAACCTAGGATCAACCCCAACCTTTTCACATACCTTTTTGTCATTAGTCTGTCTTTCAATCTCTTCCAAATATTTAAGTGTCCATGACCACCAGTGTCCCACCCTTATCTGCAGGTTTGTCAGGGCGCTATTTTTAGTAAAAAAATTTAAATTCACTAACTCCTCACTTTTAAGATTAGTCTCTCTCTCCATCAACATCCCACTTGGATTTTATTAATCAGGGATGTGCTTTTTTTTACAGTGTTAATAAATGTATCGACAGCCGCAACATTAATTACGAGTTGCCAATTACACCTCTTATGAAAATCACTGCGTGATAACTCATTATTTTTGTAAGGTATTAGCAATTACTAGCAGGGCTATAAACATGATTTTTATTTCAACTGTAAAAAAAAGCCCAAAACAATCAAGTTCTAACTGGAACCAATTAATTGGTGCAGCTGGGCAAAATATCAGTCATTTACTGCAGACTGCACATTCATAATACATCTCCATTAGTTGTGCCTGTTATTGTTACTCCACTCCATTGAAGTGATTGAGACTGAGCTGTAAGGCCTCTTTCTGAGGTCCGACATTCACGGTCCTAAGTAGTGATGGCACTGTCCAGGCCAGCCATGGGTCTCTGGCCTATGAGGCTATTGAGTTTGGGCCAGGATACCTGCAGCCGATCTGGACATTATAGACCATATACATCAAACTCTGGCGTGCGGGCCTGGGTGAGCAGATTTGGCCTGGACCAGCATCACACTTTCAACGATACAGTTGAAAGCAATGATGGAGGTAGCATCAGCTGCTGTACTGATATGTGCAGAGGATCTGAAGACACCAGAGCAGCGGGGACCAGCATAGTTGAGTATTTTTTATATTTTTTTTAATGTAGGGCCATTATACTGTATGGAGCACTATGTGGTGGCCATTATACTGTATGGAGCACTTTGTGGTGGCCATTATACTGTATGGAGCACTCTTTGGTGGCCATTATTCTGTATGGAGCACTTTGTGGTGGCCATTATTCTGTATGGAGCACTTTGTGGTGGCCATTATTCTGTATGGAGCACTTTGTGGTGGCCATTATTCTGTATGGAGCACTATGAGGTGGCCTTTATTCTGTATGGAGCATTTTGTGGTGGCCATTATTCTGTATGGAGCACTATGTGGTGCCCATTATTCTGTATGGAGGACTATGTGGGGCCATTATTCTGTATGGAGCACTTTGTGGTGGCCATTATTCTGTATGGAGCACTTTGTGGTGGCCATTATTCTGTATGGAGCACTATGAGGTGGCCTTTATTCTGTATGGAGCATTTTGTGGTGGCCATTGTACTGTATGGAGCACTATGTGGTGGCCATTGTACTGTATGGAGCACTATGTGGTGGCCATTGTACTGTATGGAGCACTATGTGGTGGCCATTGTACTGTATGGAGCACTATGTGGTGGCCATTGTACTGTATGGAGCACTATGTGGTGGCCATTGTACTGTATGGAGCACTATGTGGTGGCCATTGTACTGTATGGAGCACTATGTGGTGGCCATTGTACTGTATGGAGCACTATGTGGTGGCCATTGTACTGTATGGAGCACTATGTGGTGGCCATTGTACTGTATGGAGCACTATGTGGTGGCCATTGTACTGTATGGAGCACTATGTGGTGGCCATTATACTGCATGGAGCACTATGTGGGGGCCATTGTACTGTATGGAGCACTATGTGGTGGCCATTGTACTGTATGGAGCACTATGTGGTGGCCATTGTACTGTATGGAGCACTGTGTGGTGGCCATTGTACTGTATGGAAGGCAATGCGGGCCCCGTTATACTGTATGAAGGACTATGTGGGGCTCATTATACTGTATGTAGGGCTGTGTGGGGATTACAGTTGAAGAATCATACTGTGATGGGGTCACCTTTCTTTGTCGGGAGGAGTGAGGGTACAGTAGGGTCATCATACAGTGCGTGTGGAGGGTACCATACTGTTTGGGGAGCACTTTTGTTTGAATCATACTTTATCTGTATTAGCCCACGGCCCCACTACCAGTATTTGGTCAGTATTCGGTCAGTATTTTTTCTCAGGAGTGGGAGCCAAAACCAGGTGAGGAGCAATAAGAGAAAAGGTATAATAGAAACAAGTCACCAATTCTGCATTTATCACCATTCCTGGTTTTTGCTCCCACTCCTGAGAAAAAATACTGATAGTGGGGCCGTGGCCATATTCAAGGTTTTTTATCCTTTGCTATTACATGTTTAAATTAAGCAATTGGGCCATATGCTTTTAATAGTAATAATTTTTATTTCTATAGCGCCAACATATTCCGCAGCACTTTACATTTTAGAGGGGAATTGTACAGACAATAAGACATTACAGAATAACAATATTCACATAAATCAACCGATACCAGGAGGAGAGAAGGCCCTGCTCTCAAGCTTACAATCTGAGGAAATGGGGGAGACACGAAAGGTGGATGGTAACAATTGCTTGTGTTGTATGGTCACCCATCAATATACTAAATGGGGTAATCACCTAATGCTATATGAACCAGTCACCAACCAGTATGTGAACAAGTACAGACATAGAAGTCTATTAAGTACATAGTGTGTGAACAATTCATATGAGGGTCTAGATTTGGAAGGAAGTGTTGTATAGGGGGAAAAAAAAATGGGATAGTTAGATAGGCGTGGTGAGGCGATAGGCCAGTCTAAAGAAATGCGTTTTTAGGGCACGTTTAAAACTGTGGGTATTGGGGACTAAACGAAGAGTCCTGGATAGTGCGTTCCAAAGAAGTGGCGCAGCATGTGAGAAGTTTTGGAGACTGGAGTGGGAGATTCGGATTATTGAGGATGTTAATCTTAGGTCATTAGCAGAACGGAGGGCACGTGTAGGGTGGTAGGTTGAGACAAGGGAGGAGATGTAGGGGGGTACTGAAGCATGGAGTTCTTTGTGGGTAAAGGTGATGAGTTTATATTGAACTCTATAGCGGATGGGTAACCAGTGCAACAACTGGCACATTGTAGATGCTTCGGTGTAGTGGTTGGCGAGGAATATGATCCTGGCTGCCGCATTCAGGACGGATTGGAGAGGAGAGAGTTTAGTAAGAGGGAGACCGATTAATGGAGAGTTGCAGTAGTCCAGACGAGAATGAGCTTTTTATTGGTCTTGTATAACATATTAAATTAATTCCAATATTTTATTCTAAGATCTATTAATTAAAATGTAATTTGTTTGTGGGACAAACCCCTTAAGTTTGTTACCATATGGAAAAGTTTGTTATATTTAATGATGAGAGAAAAATTCCTCAATTGTAGACATTTTTTTTAAATAAATATCAAGTTTGGCTCGCGACTTTGTGCAAGCTTTTCATTTTGGCCCTCTGTGTATTTGAGTTGGTCATCCCTGTTCTAGACCATACTCGGACTGTACATATCAGTCGTGTCAAGCCAGACGAAAACCACACACATCTTGTGGATAGGTGTCAGTGTTTTTTTTGGGAGAAAGCTGACGTGCTTTCTAATTCTGTGCAACCCTTCTGACAATTGCACCTTTAATCGGGGCACACACTTTTTAAATAGCTGTTGGCCACATTTTCAGCCAATCCTCCTTTTGACTGCTATCTGCCATAGTGGTGGCATATCTGCCTATTATGGTTGGAGAGTCCATGACACATTTATGTAGCGGTTATAGCCAGCTTTGGGCTGCCGTGGATGAAGATCTAGATCTTTACTTTGTGTTTTGTGGTTTGGCTAAAGGCCGCTTACTAACACTTTTACAGTTTTAGACAAGTTGCTGTTATATATTTAGTCCCGATTCTAAGGTTTTTTTTTTTTTTTTTTTACTTCGCTTTCTCTTTGGTTAAAAGAAGTTTTTCCTTCACTTTTAAAATGATTCTAAGCATTTTTTTAAGAAACATTTGATCTCAAGTTTGTGTGTAGCCTTGTTCCTTGAATTACGGCAGATGATAAACCTGTCATTTATTGATGCTACAGATAAGAGGCAGCCCATGTGTATTAAGAATATTAAATCTCACATGTTAAGAGCTACAGCTTCACTTTCAAGTCAGCCAACAGTGCGGAAGAATCTTGACATTTAGATGAAGTCTTGAGCAAATTGACCATATTTTTGTTGCAGAAATGACATAGCCAGTGCAGCATTTGGAAGTAATTACAACAGTGTGGTTTTCATGAAAAAAAACTTACAAATTTAATTTATATAAGTGCCAATGACTACTTTACACATTTTGCTTGATGTCATGAAATGATTGTGATAGATTGTGTGTATTATAAACTAATTACATTTTAAATTATGCGACATGTTCCCGTGCAATCTGGTACACTAGATTTCATAAACCTTACCAGGCAAATATGAGATGCAACAGTTGAGATGTAATGCGATGTAAAAGTGTTGTCCATAACACAGAGAACGTCCAAAATAATGAGTACTGATTGTGTATTTCATCATACATTGATGTACATACAGTGCCTTCAAAAAGTATTCATACCCCATGAACTTTTCCACATTTTTTTCATGTTGCACCTACAAACTGAAATGCTTTGTATTTCGATTTTATGTGATATACAAACACAAAGTTGAAGTGTTTTGTATAGGAAATGATACAAGGTTTTCTAAATATTTTAAAAATAAAAATCTGAAAATTGTGATGTGCATTTGTATTCAGCCCCCCTGAGTCGATACTTTGTTGGAACACCTTTATATGTAATTAGTGCTGCAAGTCTTTTGGGGGTATGTCACTACCAGCTTTGCATAGAAGAATGGCAACAATTACAGCCCCTAGATGTGCCAACTAGCTCTAGCTCAGTGGGATTGGATGGAGGTGTCTATGAACAGCAATTTTCAAGTCTTGCCACAGATTCTCAATGGGATTTAGGTCTGGACTGTGTTGGGTCATTCACACACATGAATATGCTTTGATCTAAACTATTCCAATGTAGCTCTGGCAGTATGTTTAGCGTCATTGTCCTGCCGGAATGTGAACCATCTTATTAATCTCAAAGCTTTTGCAGCCTCTAACAGGTTTTCCTCCAGAATTGCCTTGTATTTAGCTCCATCCATCTTCAACTCTGACCAGCTTCCCTGTCTCAGTTGAAGACGAGCATCCCCCCCACAGCATGATGTTGCCACCACCATGTTTGACGGTGGGGATGATGTTTTAGGGTAATGTGCCGTGTTAGTTTTCTACCACACAGTGTTTTGCATTTAACATATAAAAAGTTCTACTTTGGTCTTATCTGACCAGAGCATCTTCTTCCACATGCTAGCGGTGTCCCCTACATGACTTTTTGCCAACTACAAACTGGACTTCTTACTGCTTTCTTTTTGCTACTCTGCCATAAAGGCCAGATTTGTGGAGTATGCGACTAATGGTTGTCTTGTGGACAAATTCTCCCGCCTGAGCTGTGAATCTCTGCAGCTCCTCCAGAGTGTCCATGGCTGCTTCTCTAATTGATGCTCACCTTGCTTGTGATTTCAGTTGTTTAGGTGGACGGCCATGTCTTGGTAGGTTCGTAGTTGTGCCCTACTCCTTCCATTTTAGGATGATGGATTGAACAGCTCTCAATAAGATGTTAAGAGCTTGGGCTATTTTTTTATAACCTAACCCTGCTTTACTCTTTTTCACAACTTTATCTCTGACCTGCCTGGTGTGTTGCTTGATTTTCATGATGCTGTTTGATCCCTAATGTTCTCAAACAAACCTCTGAGGCCTTCACAGAACAGCTGTAGTTATACCGAGAAATTACGGACAGGTGGACTCAATTTACTAATTATGGGATTTCTGGAGGCAATTTGTCACTCAAGATTTTATTTTGGGATATCAGACTACATGGGGCTGAATACAAATGCACTCAACAATTCTCAAATTTATATTTTTAAAATAATTAGAAAACCATGGTTCAAATCCCACCAAGGACAACATCTGCAAAGAGTTTGTATGTTCTCCCCGTGTTTGTGTGGGTTTCCTCCCACACTACAAAGACATACTGATAGGGAATGTAGATTGTGAGCCCCAATGGGGACAGTGATGATGATGTCTGTAAAGTGCTGTGGAATTAATGGTGTTATATAAGTGAGTAAAATAAATGTAACTAATTGTATCATTTCCTTTACACTTAAATACTTGCTACTATGTGTTGATATACAATTTTGCTTACATGGTTGACCAAACTAGTAATATAATACGGAAGGGCAGGTCTGAAGAACACAATTTTCCTGCTACATGTCAACAAACATTATTTTATGTAAGGACCTCTCAGTTCTCACTTGCATATTTGTTGTTTTTTTAGTCCAAATAGTAGATTTGAGTAAAAGGACCTTATTGGTGTAGAGTCTTGATGTTTTGTTGTTTTTTTATTTTGATGTAATGGAATAGCACCTGATTTCTAGATTTATTTAATCCAGTTTGAGTCTAACCTGTTTTTGTATCAGTGTACAGTACTTTTTCCATGTGATGAAACCTTAAATAATTAACCTGGTAACTTACACATGGATACATATGTTCATTGTGACCTAGAATTTATGTATACTACCAAAAATAATGAATTAATCCAAGTACATACTTGATCAGGTTTTGTCTATGCTTTTGAATAAGGGCAAATGTTGAAATATATTTATAGTATATTTTGCTTTTTTTTTTTCGATAAGTAGATAAATCAATGGGTAGTCCAAGTCTTCTTACTTCTGTATGGGCAGAAGGTGACATCACCTCTACAGATATTTTCCTTCTCGCGTATCATGCTCTTTACTAGAATAGGACAGGTGCGAGATATCTGCCACTCACGTATGCGAGCTAGAAGGAATCTGTAGAGGTGATGTCACCCTCTCTGCTCTCCTCCTGGTACAGAAGTGAGCGGAGCCAGATTAGGCCCATTTGAACAATGGAGCCATGTATCATACGCTACAGATGCCATCTTGAACATCATGAGGAATCTTGAAATGATTTGGTCTACAACATTCGCGTGGCCCTAACAACACGTATTGCTTCCTGAGAGCAATGTCAATCCACTGAGCAGGGCTTGGATTTGACACCTGTTGATAAAGTACACAACTGTTTACAAGACTTGCCAGCTTGTGAGTGACCACTGTCCTCCTCCAACATCTTTCACACAGAGAAACCCCCGCAAGACCTGTTTGATGTCTCTTAACATTTACAAGACGTTAATTCAGCAGGACATCCCCACTGGGCTTCTCAGTGATACCAGGCCGGCAGCTGTTACTATTCATTCTGTCCAGCATGACATGTTTGGGTAGGGACTCCTTTTCAGAGATTGCGACAACAGGAGAATAAACAGTCTTCGGATTTCCTGCTGAATATCAGTTTATTTTAGTTAACTCCTCAATAATTTTGCTGGTGATAAAACTACCTCATCAATTACATGTTTTCACTTTAAAACACTGATATGTTACAAAAGTACCATGAGTCTTTACATTTAAAATATTTTTACGTAGCTTGATAATAACATGTACGTGCTTGATGTATATATATCATTTTTTTGTGAGCCAAACCATAATTATATAATACTTTTGCAGTCCCCTAAAGGGATTTGCAGCTAAAAACAAAGTTATCACCTATTCTAGATCATGAGAAGACGCTCCGATATAGGTATTGACTTCTCTGGTTGGCCTGGACGTCTGGGAGATGGTTGCTGTTCCATCTTTGTTAAATTTTTGTATCACTTTTGCTCCAGTTTTCTGACTGATCGGTGAAGCTTGGCTGACCTTGTACCCATCACCTTTCTTGTATAAAAAAAAATGTATTTCTTTCTCTGGTCTTTTGACATTTCTCTTCCATGTGGTGCCATTGCTGACAGCGTGAAATGTGAAGTGGTGCTCTGTAACCCCTTCACCACCTTGGGATCTTCTGTTTTTTTGCTCCCCTTCTTCCCAGAGCCATAACATTTTATTATTTTTCCGGCAATATAGCCGTGTGAGGGCTTGTTTTTTGTGGTACGAGTTGTACTTTTGAACAACACCATTAATTTTTCCAAATAGTGTACTGGAAAATGGGAAAAATATTCCAAGTGCGGTGAAATTGCAGGAAAAGTGCAATTCCACAGTTTTTTTTTTTTTTTTACTAGTGATGAGCGAGCATTCTCGCCACTGCTCGGTACTCGCCCGAGCATCTCCGTACTCGAGATGCTCGGAGCTCGCCGAGTACTTTCGAGATGCTCGGGCGGGAGCTCGGGTCCCCGTCCTGCATGTTTGGCGCTATTTAGAGCACCAATCATGCTGTCTGCCACTCACTGTAATGTCACAGCCATGGTGGTTGTGGCATTACAGTGATTGCCCAAATCGATGGGAACAGTGCTCATAGTGAAACATGAAAAGCCGGCAATTCATCAGCGGCATACACCGGTACCCGACAATTTAGAACAGAAAGAATAGAGCATCACACATAGATTAGATAGATAGAAACATGTCAGTCACATATATATGAAGTACAGTGATAGTGTTGATTACTGTACTTGTTATTTAGTGTTAAAATAAAGGATTTATTAAAAAAAAATTGGCCTAGGGTTGCCCATAATTTTAGTCTCTATCGGAGGTTAAGCAGACGGCTGGGGCAGATGTTTGAAGCCTGGGAAGGGGGTAATACCCACGGAGCTTCCCAGGCTACTAATATCAGCCAATAGGCTAAACAGGGATATGTACTGCATTAAACAGAGCACCAGATAGTGTAAAGCTACCAGATTGAAGTACATTGTTTGCAAAAGGTATATTACCTGAATAGTCAAAATCATCAGAGATGTAGGCACAGAGTTGTCCTCCCCTCACCCAATGCCGTTTTGCCTGTGCTTCTTCCTGGGGCATGTTTGATATATGTTTGATATATGTTTAATGACTTCCTGAAGTCTGGAAGCCTTGGGCGTCATTAAACGCTGGGCTTCCTCCTTTATGATGCTTTGCCAGGCCTTTGCTGCAGCTGACTTCAGTTGTTGCTGGCTTGTGGGTCTTTCTAACTTAAATCTTGTTTTAAAGGGAACCTGTCAACAGGTTTTTCTATGTAATCTGAAGACCGCAGGAGATAGAGGCTGAAACACAGAGTTCAGGGATGTGTTGCTTGTCATAGTGCGCTCTATTTACTGCGAAGGATTTATCACTATTGGTCCAGGGATAAGCAGCCCACTGTCTGTGGACTCTATACATGGGGAGCCTGGTGTGGGCGGGGTTAGCTTTCTCACCTCTGCTTCATTCTAAATCTTAAAGCTCTGTGTCAGAACGGCTGCACTCAGTAAACCAGTATTCCCCAACTCCAGTACTCACGGTCCACCAACAGGTCATGTTTTCAGGATTTCATTAGTATTGCTCAGGTGATGGAATTATTACCTGTGCAGGTGATGCAATTATCACCTGTGTAATACTAAGGAAATCCTGAAAACATGACCTGTTGGTGGGCCTTGAGGACTGGAGTTGGGGAACACTGCAGTAAACGATGTAATAAATCTTTGGATTCAGCTTCTCTTTGCCTACATCATACTGCTCTCAGATGAGGTAGCAAAAACCTGCTGGCAGATTCCCTTTTAAGCATATAAAAAGCATGCTCAATTGGGTTGAGATCTGGTGATTGACTCGGCCATTGCAGAATATTTCACTTCTTTGCCTTTAAAAAAAAAACAAAAAAAACTCCTGGGTTGCTTTTGTAGTATGTTTTGGGTCATTGTCCATCTGTACTCTGAAGCCCATCCAATTAACCTTGTTGCATTTGGTTGAATCTGGGCAGAAAGCATCGCCCTGTACATTTCAGGATTCATCCGGCTGCTTCTGTCTTCAGTATCTCATCAATAAACTCCAGTGACCCTGTGCCATTGGAAGCAATGCATGTCCATGCCATCACACTGCCTCCACCATGTTTTATGTAGGATGTGCTGTGCTTTGGATCATGAGCTATTCTCAGCCTTCTCCTTACTTTCTTCTTCCCATCATTCTGGTACATGTTGATCTTGGTTTCTGTACAAAAAAATGCTTGTCTAGAACTGGGCTAGCTTCTTTAGAGATTTTTTTGGCTGATTAATGGTTTGCACCTTGTGGCGAACCCTCTGTATTTGCTCTCATGAAGTCTTTATGGTAGACTTAAATACTGAAGCACCTACTTCTTGGAGAGCGTTCTTCACTTGGGTTAATGTTGTGAAGGGGTTTTTCTTCACCATGGAAATGATTCTGCAGTCATCCACCACTGTTGTCTTCCGTGGACCTTCAGGCCTTTTTGAGTTCCCTAGCTCACCAGTGCAGTGTTTTGTTGTTTTTTTTTGCATTATGTACCAAACTGTTGTTTTGGCCACTCATAACATTTCTGTTAACTCTGATGGATTTCTCTTTTTTTTTTTTTTTTTTTTCAGCCTCTTAATGGTCTTTTTCTCTTTCATTGAGAGTTCCTTTGAACGCATGCTGTGGGTTCACAGCAACAGCTTAAAAATGCAAATGCCACACCTGGAATCAGCTTCAGATCACTTACCTGTTTAATTGATGATGGATTAATGAGACAATAGTCCATGCAGACCATTAAAGAGCTTTTGCGATAATTGTCCAATAAGTTTTTTGGTCCCTTTAACAAGAGGGAGCTACATATTAAAGAGCTGTAATTCCTAAACCCTTACTCCAATTAGGATGTGAATGCCCTCAAATTATAGCTGAGAGTCTCCACTTTAAACCCATATCGATTATATAACTGTATCTTGAATATGTTTTAGTAAATAATTAAAATGCCAAAACTTGTATCACTGTCCAAATATTTCTGGACCTAACTCTGTATGTGTATATATTATATGCACACACTAACAAAATGCAACATGCTTTTGGTATGGCTGGTGAGTTTTCTAGTGTTTTTTTCCCTAACTCTTCCTTTAGATCATCATAGAATCAAGTAAAAAAAAATGTATAAATTGTTATATGTTAAAAATGAAAGGCTTGTAAAAACCGCTTTGATAAAGCTTGACAAACCAATGAAAATATGTTAATTAACTAGTCAGCAAGTAATGCTAGACCTGGTATTAAACCCTGGTATTTCAAAAAGGAACGTTCAGTGTAAAGATTTCTGCCCCGTTTTTTTCTCAGTTTTTCAAAAATGTCAGGATACGATGTCCATTTTTTTTCCTAAATCTGAAATATTGTGCTGTAAAATGAGGGATTGGATGGATCTCTAGCTCGGTGAATGTTTGTTTACTCCAACTGTGCATCTTTTTTTTTTCCCAGCAGTTTTGTTATTTTAGCATTACTGCCAACAGTGTATGTAGTGATCGCAGCTACCGAATCCTCAAGGAGACCGTCTGACACATGAAAGCATTTATTTTACAGAGTTTACTATGATAAATAAAATGAAAGAAGAAAAATAAGATAATGTCACAATGGAATCATTATATATGTAGTTCTACAATATACTTCTAAGGAGCTATTCGATTTTGTTTGCTTTTTTATCTTTTGAGATCACTTGTTATGGCTTATTTTTAAGATAGGCCATTAAAGAAGTTTTCCATTGATGCCCTATCCATAGGATAGGGCATCAATGTGTGATAGGTTGCGGTCCGGCACCCCCGCCGATAACTGCGTTTTGCAATTCTAGAACCCCCCCACATAAGACAATGCACTATTTTTGAAGTCAAAAGTCCAAGACTGTCTAACCGAAGCCGCAGCTATGTCATTGAATGCCAAAGCCTGCTTGGTATAAGTGTGCTGAGTCTGGGTGTTGCAACTGGAAAACAAACCCCAACTTGCATCTGTAAGACCTCCTAGATTTTGAGAATCTGTAAAATGAGAGGAAAGAAAGGGGAATTGAAAGCAAGGTGCCAAGGTAGACACTATAATGTCTGTCATTAAAGTTGTCACACAGCAAGCACACACTCATCGGACATTGTTACACAAAAGTAATATTTTGGCTTTACATGGAATTTTTTTTTTTCTAATTAAGCCGCTTCATTGCGGAGATATTAGCAATTAAATATTTGGTACCCAATGAGTTAACTTTACTTCTGTGCCATCTAGTAACACACACTTGCACTTAATGTCTCTTCAGTGCTTGCACACTCCTTCTTGCAGGACCTGTGGACTCAGATCATGTGACCCTGATGACACCATCACAGTTCCTTCTGCACTTCTATGTTTCTGCCTGCTTATGGTTGGTCAGTGTCATATAGGGGAAAGAAGTTCACGCCCCCAGTGAAAACTATCTAATAACACCTACTTGGACTTAACTTTTAGTTAACTCATTAAGTGCCAAATATTTGATTGCTAATATGGAGAGGCAAAAAACAAGTGTTTTTATTCTGTTCTGCAGCCACTAATACATGGTGTGTCCAGTTCAGCATGAAAATTTTTGAAAGGTCCTCTTTAAGGTGGTTTTCCCATATAAAGTGATGACCTATTGCTGGAGACCTCCACTGAATAGAGGTAAAGCAGTACTAATGATGTAGCGCTGTGCCCACTTTACTCGATTTTTCCTATCCACTAGACCAGAAGACCCCCTTAAAGGGGTTGTCCTCTACTTTTACATTGATGCCCTATCCATAGGCTAGGGCATCAATGTATGATCGGCCGGGGTCCCGCACGAGGCAACCCCGCCGATCAGCTGTTGTAGGTGCCGGCGGCCTCCGGCCAGAAGTGCTCACCTGAGGGTCTCCGCCGTCAAGTGGTAGTGGCCGTCGCGGTGGCGGTGTACTGCAGATCCTCGTCCCATTCAATTGCAAAGCAGGCAGATGTGCAGTACACCGCGGCGGCCACAACCACTTGACAGCGGAGCCCCGCAGATGAGCACTTCCGGCCGGCGGCGTCCGCGGCACCAATAACAGCTGGTCGGCGGGGGTGCCACGTGCATCCGGATAGGGCATCAATGTAAAAGTAGTGGATAACTTCTTTAAAGTGTCAAATGACAGCCAGTAATTGCAGCGCCAACATTGTTGGAACGCCATTGGTCCGGAAGGAAAGTATGTGGGCACGTAAGCCGTTTAGATGAAGTTGTCCAGTAGTGGGCTATCACTTCAATGTTACTGAAGCCTGCAATAATTCAGTGACTCCTTTTTGCATACTGTTAGGCTTTGTTACCTTGTGCTACGGAGGCCACTGCTCTCTGTTATATGAACTAAAACTGATGGTGCCCTACAGACCACAATGGCTTGCTGTGGATCTGGTAGGGTACTGTCATTTTAACTTCTCCTGCCTTTTGTTCCTTCTTTTTAACAGATCTTTTTTAAATCAAAAATCTTTAAAACTTGCTCCCATACTATAATAATTTATTGTTTACGAGTAAATTACTTTAATGAATTTATTGGTTGCTTCTGGTCTGCTCAGATTCAACAGCTTGAAGCTACAAACCATGAAAAAAATACTCATTTACTCCATCTGTCTCTTTAATGGGCTTGCATTCTTTAATTGTGGGGACCGGCCAAATAAACAATTTTTTATATTCTGTTTTTGTTGTGCTAGGGAAGTGTATTATTTTAACGATCTCCAGTTTATCCCACCCTGTGGGTTCAATTTTTTTCCCAGTATTATCAGATTTCAATATATGGGAAGAATTATCAGATCAGCTTTTTTTTTTTGCAGCATGACAGCACTAAGTCTTTCTGGAATTCGGGCTTCCCTCACTTTGCAGAATATTGTGTAAATCAGGTTCTCGGGTTTCAGAGGGAGGCACGGGGTTGCACAGGATCCATTTGTCAAGTTGATTGCACATCGGTGAACTAGCATTAGGTCTTCTTTGAACAGATATGAAATGTAAAGCTCTTCTTCTTGTCTTTCCCTTCAACATTGATGTCTTGTAAAGAAAGGCTCCTTGAAAAAACACAGTGATGCCATAGTAGAATCACTCACTCAAGTTGTCTGTCTGGTTTTGTTTAGGAAATTGCTTTTAAGTTGGCGGAGAAGAAAATTAGGGAAAATTAGCTAAAGACTAGAACGTATAGATATTATCCAGGTTGGTGGCCTTTCATGTCACCAGTGTCAAATGTGTCTGCTTTTTTCATGCAACACCGAGGATTTTATGGTGACATTAAACTACAGTCTCTATTGTTGAAAAGTTAGTTTTGTCATTATTTTTTTAGGAACAGGTTTCCCTACCGATAAAGAGATATATAATATATATATTATAGAGAGAGAGAGATGCACATATATATGCACACTGCTCAAAAAAAGGATATTCTCATTGAATACTTTGTTCTGTACAAAGTTTAATGTGCTGACAACAAAATCACACAAAAATCATCAATGGAAATCAAATTTATTAACCAATGGAGGCTTGGATTTGGGGTCACTTCCAAAATTAAAGTGGAAAAACACACTACAGGCTGATCCAACTTTGATGTAATGTCCTTTAAAACAATTCAAAATGAGGCTCAGTATTGTGTGTGGCCTCCACGTGCCTGTATGACCTCCCTACAACGCCTGGGCATGCTCCTGATGAGGTTGCGGATGGTCTCCTGTGGGATCTCCTCCCAGACCTGGACTAAAGCATCCGCCAACTCCTGGACAGTCTGTGGTGCAACGTGACGTTGGTGGATGGAGCGAGACATGATGTCCCAGATGTGCTCAATCGGATTCAGATCTGGGGAACAGGCGGGCCAGTCCATAGCTTCAATGCCTTCATCTTGCAGGAACTGCTGACACACTCCTGCCACATGAGGTCTGGCATTGTCCTGCATTAGGAGGAACCCAGGGCCAACCGCACCAGTATATGGTCTCACAAGTAGTCTGAGGATCTCCTCTCGGTATCTAATGGCAGTCAGGCTACCTCTGGTGAGCACATGGAGGGCTGTGCGGCCCTCCAAAGAAATACCACCCCACACCATTACTGACCCACTGCCAAACCGGTCATGCTGAAGGATGTTGCAGGCAGCAGATCGCTCTCCATGGCGTCTCCAGACTCTGTCACGTCTGTCACATGTGCTCAGTGTGAACCTGCTTTTATCTGTGAAGAGCACAGGGCGCCAGTGGCGACTTTTCCAATCCTGGCGTTCTGTGGCAAATGCCAAGCATCATGCACGGTGTTGGGCTGTTAGCACCCCCATCTGTGGACGTCGGGCCCGCATACCACCCTCATGGAGTCTGTTTCTAACCGTTTGTGCAGACACATGCACATTTGTGGCCTGCTGGAGATCATTTTGCAGGGCTCTGGCAGTGCTCCTCCTGTTCCTCCTTGCACAAAGGATGAGGTAGCGGTCCTGCTTCTGGGTTGTTGCCCTCTTACGGCCCCCTCCACGTCTCCTGGTGTACTAGCCTGTTTCCTGGTAGTGCCTCCAGCCTCTGGACACTACACTGACAGACACGGCCAACCTTCTTGCCACAGCTCGCATTGATGTGCCATCCTGGATGAGCTGCACAACCTGAGCAACTTCTGTGGGTTGTAGAGTCCGTCTCATGCTACCACGAGTGTGAAAGCACAACCAACATTCAAAAGTGATCAAAACATCAGCCAGAAAGCATTGGTACTGAGATGTGGTCTGTGGTCCCCACCTGCAGAACCACTCCTTTATTGAGAGTGTCTTGATAATTGCCAATAATTTCCATCTATTGTCTATTCCATTTGTACAACATCATGTGAAAATGATTGTCAATCAGTGTTGCTTCCTAAGTGGACAGTTTGATTTCACAGAAGTTTGATTTACTTGGAGTTATATTCTGCAGTTTAAGTGTTCCCCTTATTTTTTTTGAGCAGTGTATTATGGGTGACTGAACAATACAAGCAATTGTTACCATCCACCTGTCATGTCTCCGCTATTTCCTCATCATTGATTGTAAGCTTGCGAGCAGCAGTGCCCTCTCTCTTGGTATCTGTTAATTTATGTGATTATTGCTATTCTGTAATGTATTTTATTGTCTGTACAATTCCCCTCTAAAATGTAAAGTGCTGCGGAATATGTTGGAGCTATAAAAATAAAAATTATGTCAGTGTGAAATTCCAGAAGGAAACTGATGCGAGAATGATCCCATATCTTGCTGTGGGGTCGTTCATTCAGCACATCAGTTGTTCCCTTGGACCTTTCATAGTCCGATCAGAAAATGCTACATTGTGAGTGTTTTGTTCGGTTCATCAGTTTAGCTGTAGAAACTCTTGAAAAGCCGGAAGATAACTGATGCCATTTTGACATTGGATGGAAACCCTACCTTAAAGGGGCTGTCCACTACTCAAACAACCCTTCCTCAATTACTATATTTCTCTGTTGCGTTACTTGAACCCTACAGCCAATCACTAGCTGCTAATGGTCCGCTAAACTCATTTCCTTTGGTGGAAACTGACATCCGGAAGCAGTGAGAACTGCTGCTGCTTTCTTACTTCCTCTAGATGTCGGTTATGTCCGAAGGAAGTGAATGAAGCAGACTATTGGCAGCTTTGATTGGCTGCAGGGTTTGTGTCCTCCAAAATCATGACGTGAGCACCTGGAAACCTGGCACCGTCATGGCAGGAACAGCGCCAGCACGATAGGTAAGTACAGCCTGTTTTTTTTTATTTTAAATGCAGAAATGTAGTTATTGAGAAAAGGTTTGTCTGAATAGTGGACAACCCCTTTTAAAGGATTAATTGGCACAAAAATTAGACTGTAGTCCTTACCATGGTGTTTTGAGGGGAGATGTCTAAAATCTAATGTTTATGGGGTTGTCATACCTCTAAATGAGTGTAATTTATTGGCCAGCGTTTTTTGTTTTGCCCTCTCCAATAAGGTTGCTTACACCTACATGTGCTATTTCAGAGGTTTGTGCTTAATATTCTTTTTCCATTCATCCACATCCAGCCTAGCTGCCCTTAGAATATTAATGAGGGTATATCGAACATTTTAATTTTTAGACCACTTCTGAATGTTTCTGGCTAATGATTGAGGTTTCTTACTGCACACTCTACTGTAAAAATGTGCTGCCCTTTACAAAATATATCTAGTTTTCGTCCTGTTTCTACACTTCTCCCCCCCCCCCCCCCCCTCCAGATTGTGCGTCTTGGCTCTGTTGCAGTTTTTTACAGCTGAACGTAACAATTTTACTATTTTTTAATGGAATGCATGCACCTCCAAATATTTCTCTGGTTTGTAATTTAAATAAGTACAAAGAATTTCGTAGAAATTTCTATACATTTACCAAAATAAACGGATGCTCACATTCTGTAGGTGCCTATAGGCTAGACTGTAGGCGGCCCAGGGGAAAGTCAAGTGTGCGTTAAAGTGAGATATATGTGAGTGACAGTGCTGGAGATTAATATTACAGAAAGCTTTAACCCTGCTTATATGGAGGCTACACCCTGGCATTTTACGGCGATCGCTGTGCCATTGGAGTAGTGTCTGACTTGTCTCTACGGATAGATGCTCTTCATCCCATGACTAGTTATCATCTTTTCCATCATCCTTCTGCTGACTCCGCTCTTTGGCTCCAGTACAGGCAGCCTCTATGTAACGTGAGATGGGTCTTTTAAGCCAATTATACATGGTTGATATTAATCACTATAATTTGTCATTGCAGTAAAGTAGATTTCACCTACAAAGTACTGCTTACCTTTTAGTGCCATCTTCATCATCTATTAATGTAATGGCTCAGACTCTATGTGCCATTCAGTCCCATTAATGCTGATCTAGCTTACTACTTCTCTCCCCATCGCTCTTCTCTCAGACACGCACATTTTCAGCAAGTCCCAGAGATTGATTCGTCACTGATTAAAAAAAATAAAATAAAATAATAATAATTCATAAAAAGGCCATTATTTTGAACTTTTAAAGCAGTTGTCATTTCAATTACACAACTACCTTAAAAAGAATTGCCTTTTTTTTCTGTACTTGGTTCCTAGTCACTAATGTGCCTGATCTGATATAAATTGATGTTTTTTTTTGTGTCAGGGGAGCTTATATTTCAGTGGGAAAAAATGATCATATCATTTTTGTGATGTCTACTATAGGTCTGATTAAAAAAGAAAGCCAGTGTGTTCAGAGCTTTTATACAATGGTCCATCAGTATAAAAGGGGCGAAAGTCTATTACACCTTGTTACAAAGGCAACATTGAGCACAACCTCTCATTCACACAGCATGGCCGTGGGCAGCGGCTTATATAGTTCATACTGGTCCTAATTTTGAATCCATACGCACCCTGTGTACTGCCCTATAGACAGCATGCTGATGGTAGAGCTGCCAAAGAGCGATCCCTACACTAGTCCAGCTGCAATCCCTTAATAGTTGCTGCCAACTTTTAAGGAGAAATCCTCGGCAGACGTTATGCATAATTAACCAAGGGTTATAGACATAAAATAGGGACAAACAAGTGCCATATCTACTGCCCCGATGGTATGGAGTGTAGTAGTGTTTGCAAGCCCAAGAAGTAGTAATGCGCCACAATCTCCCATAGAAGCATTGATTGTAGGGGAGAAAACGTCTAAAGCACACTTTGCTTTGGACGCTTAAGATAAATTTTTGGAGAAAAAAATCTTAAACTGCTTTGTCCAGCACCGCTCCAGGTAATGGGCAGGTCTCTTCCATGTGTGTTTTTAGCAAGAGACTTGTCCATCACGTGGAGCGGCAAGGGGAAAGCCGGCCAGGTGTGGCTACGGATTCGTCACGTGTCTCCCTATAGTTCCTAGCCAGCTGTTCCCCTATAATTCCTAGCCAGCTGTTCCCCTATAGTTCCTAGCCAGCTGTTCAAACTATTTTTTCTGAAACACTGAACTCTGAAATCCACCTGGCTTTAGGGAGAAACCGACCAGTGGCTGCATCGGACTAGTCTGGTCTTTAGGTATGGTCCCCAGCCAGACCTTCTAACTACATTTTCTTTGAACTCCTTACCTCCAATCATGCAGCCAGGCTCTGATTTACGCTGCTAGTGGTTTGGGCACTTTGGATCGCAGCATGATGTCTAGCTTTTGAGGATCTTTTGGTCTACTTCATTTTGTCAGGCGGGTCCTATTTAAGTGACTTCTTGATAGAGAACAGGTGTAGCAGTAATCAGGCCTGTGTGTGGATAGGGAAATTGAACTCCGCTTCCCAAAGATGTGATAAACCACAGTTAATTTCTGTTTTAAGGAGGCGGGGGAGCAATCACTTTTTCACACATGGCCCTATAGGTTTGGATTTCTTTTTCCCTTAATATTAGAAACCTTCATTTAAAAACTGAATTTTGTGTTTTCTTGTGTTATCTTTAAATATTAGACAAATTTGTTTTGTGATCTGAAACATGTAAGTGTGCAAACATGCAAAAGAATAAGAAACCAGGAAGGGAGCAAATACTTTTTCACACCACTGTATCTATCCATCCATCTTATAATCAGCCATCCTTTTACATGGACATGCAACTAAACACCATTTACATATGGAGGGCTGTATAGCACACCATGTGAGTGTATATAATAAAGCCTAAGCTCGGCAGGCGCAGACTGGTTTTCCCCAGAGTTTTTCTTTTAACCAAGCACTAATCGTATACCTTAGTACTTGTCGTCTCTCTGAAAGAAATGTAAAGATTTGCATACCAGAGAGAACTATAAAACCTGCACGGCCATTAATTACATACAATTTGTGCTTTATAACCTGGCCAGGATCCAGTGAGAAATGCCTGTGGCAATCTGCAATACTTTCCCACTCATTCACTCTTCACTATGGATGGGGAATATTTAACCTGAAGTTTCCTTCATAGAGAACAGTTGACAGTACACATCCACAAACGTTCATATCCTTCACAGAGCGCGGCGAAAAGGAGCAATATGATACATTTCAACACTACCCAGATTATGTGTGCAGTGAATTAGCTACTAATTAGAAATTAATAGCAATATCACCTGATTTGGTGCATAGCCAGCACCTTATGAAATATAGGAAAGGCAATACCTGCTTCAGGGCAGCCTAGAATTAAAGGGATATTCTCATGTTGGGAAGTTGTTCCCTATTCATGGATGGGGGATAAATGCTGCTGACTGGGGGTGCCTTTTTCCATGTGCCCATCAGCCCCCACCCAGCAATGTGATCATGGGGTGCCAATGGGATGCCATGGCTGAAGGCCCCCTAAAATGCCATGACTGTGCTCCTTGAAGACCAGCCTGTGGCGTTCATAGGCTTTTTTTTTTAAATACTATATACTGCAGCATTACAGTATATAGTACCAGCAATCGAACAATCACAAGTTTGTCCCATAAGGGGACTAAAAAATGAAAGTAGAGAAAAAAAGTTTAAAAAAATATAAAAAAAAAAAAAAAAAACGAAAAAAAATTGCTAAATTTCATTTTTTTTTTTCCACTTTAGAATTTTTTCCCCACTTTGACGGAGAAATAAAATAAGTTATAACTCTTGGCAGAAGGAGAGGAAAGAATGAAAGCTTAAATGGAAAATAGTCATGTTGGGAAGGGGTTAATGTTATGGCTGCTCGCTGTCTACTGATTTGTATTGTCTTTTTGCCTTGTATTCTGTGAAGTTTACTAATTTTTCATGAAAGCAGCCTACAGTCTAAAGATGATAGATGATGATAATAATAATAATAATAATAATGATGGTGATAATAGTTGACCATTATTAGGCAGCACCACATCCTGGCCATTTGAATGAATGGGCAACCTATTTAAGGCACAGAACAGCCAGGTCCACCGATGCTAGTCACTCATAGTCCTGGTGGACCCGACTCTGCTGCTCCCCATTCTGGCTCTTATAATGGTGTCCCCTTGAATGGCATGTATGTGCCCTATTTGGGCTCATCTACATAGATTTCCCCTTTTTCTTTGGTATATCCTACATATTCTGTGTTGAATACTCTAAATTATATGCTCTAATTATAGTTCTAATTAAACCCATGTTTTCTATCGTTATATGGCATGCACCTGCCCGGTTATACATGCTTGATAGTTGGTAATAGTGGAATGAAAAAATATGCCACCAAAGCGGTTTCCCACCCATTATCATTACGGAACAATGGCGCTGCCAACTAAAAAGTTTACGATGATCTATTTCCTTGTTTATCAACACGTTGCTCCTCGTCTTTTCTCGTCTGTCTCACAGTTGTACAGTTTTCCCAAAGCTTTTCTTTGTTGAAAGGGGCCATTCTGTTTATAGAGGTTTTTAATTGCTTGCATAAACAAAGTTTTGACAATACAATTATTTTTTATTCTCCAATTAAAGCCCTTTCACTGCACAATTTAATTACAAAAATCAAGGCGCCCCATGCAGAGCATTTTCCTAACCTGTGTTGATATTAGACTAATAAGCAGCCGGTTTACAATCCAGAGCCGACATAATGTACCATTAACATGATTGTTCAAATGTGCGGAAAACCTGACTGCGTTTTGCAATAATATAATGAAAGTAAATCTACATGACCATTGCAGAAGCTGTGTCCGGCTCCTCTAAGGCATGGAGTTTGTGAATGTCAGTGGGGCTGAGGTGGGCGTCCATGTAGATCAATCTTGATAGTTTTTGTCTTATCAAGCATTTTAATAGCCATGTAAAGCTTTGCTAAGGCATAACATTCCTCATCTCTTCTGTTGACTGATGTATTTTATTGCAGAGATCTAGATGGAGAAATCTGTCTCTTCCGATAATGTCCAGCTTGTATTGTTTTGTGCTTTTATTACTTCATATTATTGGAAATTTGATATGATCGTTTGAAACCAGAATCTTTTTTTTTTTTTTGTCCATTCTTTTTCTAAGCAGTTATTTAGCACATGAATTATGGCATTGCCTAAAAATAAATGACTTGGCTTAATTCATACACTTACACTTCTGTGATGATGCAGCTTCTAATCTTAATCAGACGTCTAGATTTGTTAAGCCAACGGAAGACCCCACGTCTTCATAACTTCCGTTCCGCTTTGTCTATATACAAACTAATAATAATTTGTTCATATACAGACTAATAATCTCAAGGTATAGATGGTGTACAGCCTTCTCCCCCAGAAACTAGAGTGACAAAGATGAATACAAAACCTCAACTGTGTTTGTATGGTATTGCTTTAGAACACGCTTTGACTCTGCCTATTCTGCCCCAGTCTACACAACAAAGCTGAAGAGTGTGGCACAGATGACAGGCGCAATCTTCCCAGTGTGCTTGCTCCAGAGGTTAGTCTGAAAATGAATTCTGCTTGAAGGATACAATGCTTTTTTGTTAAATTGCTCTCTATGAACTTGACCTAGAACTGACCAAGACAGACTTTTTAATCACATTCCTCATATTTGAGTCATATGAACTTATCTAAAATCCCAGCTTCTATTCATAAAGAGGTATTATCTAATGTCTCATCATAATTAATCATTAGCCTGACTTTATTCTTTAACCTGCCTCCAATTGTTAATCTTTAGTGATCACTAACTAGGATTTCCAGCACCCTGTCTGGGAAGTTTAGGTAGATGTTGTACTGTGCGTGTGCCTTGTGTTACCTAACAAGGAAACATCCTACTGGAATTAGATTATTTTCTAAACTCTTCACCAAAACTTTTTATACACATTGGTGATTGTCGATGTATATCTTGGTAAACTTAATTTACTATATTTTCTACATTAGGGTGGTCAGTGGACTATGATTTACTACATTTGCTATCCCAGTCTGAGCGTTGTTTCTTATGAAGTAGTAAAAACCTCTCCCCTCCGCACTGCCTGCATTGGACTCCACCGCAGGCCCCATACTAATTAGATGAAGGCTGTCGGAGAGAGATTATTTCTATGCTTTATCCTTCTGTTTTCAGGGGAGATGAGCCACTGCCAGATGTGCCTGGCAGTGACTTTCTCTTCTCTCTCAACTGTTGAACGCTGATATATATGAGAGAGTCGAGGAGATATGTCGTCTGGCAGTCAGCCTACCGTCACCGGGTCTTTGCCAACTAATTTGAGAGCAGCATAATGTAGAGATTGAGACCATGATTCCAGCGATGTCACTTATTGAGCGGCTTGCTTTCATTTTTATAAAATCCATTTTAACAGCAAAAGATTATCACTAGAGGATTAGTAAATGTGCTGCCATGTAGTCCTCCATATTCATGCGCTCTGTATAACCCGATCCCCACCACTGATTTTCAGCTTTCTGCCTATGCACAGTGTACACAGAAATGTACCAATCAGTGATGTGGGCTTGGTTATACAGAGCTCAGCATTCAGAGAATTGGTAGATCTTCAGCAGATAAAACAGTAAGCCCAGTAAGTGATGCACCACTGGAATCAGGGTCTTTGCCCCTACATCATGCTGCTCTTAGATGGGTTAGTAAAAACCTTGTGACAGATACAGAGACTATACCGTAAATCAAAGCTGCTTTATAACATCCTATAATTTAGCCGCCTGTTAAGTGGAATCACATCAGTCCTCTGCACCAGTTATCCGATGAACATTCTGTATATATCTTTATAATATTTGTGTACAATGGATTGGATGTACTGTGTGCAGCTATTACTGAGGATTTCTCGCCAAGGCTGACATAAAATAATGCTGTTGCACGAAGGGAATGGCTGCCAAACCCCAAATTCTGGTTTCAACATAGGAAGTATTCCTTCTTTGACCAGTGAGCAATCACATGAATGCACCTTGTTTATAAAGAAAGGACTATTACAGCAGTGTTCAAAATAATAGCAGTGTGTTCAAAAACATGAGTTAAGCGCAAACTCTTTATAATAGTTTTCATTTCCATGCATTGGGAACATTGCACACTGTTTTCTAATTCCAAACATGAAGAGAAATGTATATAATTTTTATCTACTTTACAGAAAATAACAAAAAATTAACACTGGGTTGTTCTAAAAAAATAGCAGTGTCTGCATTTGTCTTTACAAACTCGCAATATGTACTTCTTCTTTTTTTTGAGGATTTAGCATTCCTGTGAATCACTAACCTAATATTTAGTTGTTTACCCACAGTCTTTTAGAACTGCTTCACATCTATGTTGCATAGAGTCAGCCAACTTCTGGCACCTGTCAACTGTTATTCCAGCCCAGGATGCTTTGATTAAATCCCACAATTTTTTGGCATTTGTTCGCTTTGCCTCATACCGCATTTTTGATGTCACACCACAAGTGTTCTATCAGATTAAGGTCCGGGGATTGGGCTGGCTACTCCATAACCTCCATTATGCTGGACTGGTCCCAAGATCTTGCCTTGTTTACTGATGTGTTTAGAGTAGTCTTGTTGAAACACCCATTTCAAGGGCATATCCTCTTCAGCGTAAGACATCATGACCTCTTCAAGTATTTTAATATATGCAAACTGGTCCATGATCCCTGGTATGCGGTAAATAGGTCCGGCACCATAGCAAGAGAAAAATGCCCATATCATGATGCTTGCACCACCATGCTTCACTGTCTTCAGAGTGTACTGTGGCTTGAATGCAGAGTTTGGGGATCATCTGACGAATTGACTGTGGCCCTTGGACCCAAAAAAGAACAATTTTACTTTTATCAGTCCTTAAAATGTTTCTCCATTTCTCTTTAGGCCAGTTTGTGTTCTTTGGCAAATTGTATCCACTTCAGTACATGTCTTTTTGTTAACAGTGGGACTTTGCCGGGACTTCTTGCTAAGAGATTAGCTTCACACAGGCATCTTCTAACTGTCACAGTACTCACAGGTAACTTGAGACTGTCTTTGATCATCCTGGAGCTGAGTCCTTGCCATTCTGGCTATTCTTCGATCCATTCGAATGGTAGTCTCCCGTTTTCTTCCATGTCTCTCTGGTTTTGCTTTTCATTTTAAAACATTGGAGATCATTATAGCTGAGCAGTCTATCATTGTCTGCACTTTTTTTTAAATTTTACCCTCTCCAATCAACTTTTTAATCAAAGTACGCTGTTCTTCTGAACAATGTCCAACCCATATTTCTCAGGTTTTCAAGGAGAAATGCATGTTAAGCATGTTCTGGCTTCACCCTTAAATAAGGGCCACCTGATTCACACCTGTTTCTGCACAGAATGATTGACCTCACTAATTGAACTCCACACTGCTATTATTTTGAACACCCCTTTCAATTAATTATTCAAATACACAGACTCAAAAACATGCAGATCATGAATGCTGAGTCTGTTGGTTTTCTTAGAATCTACTGCGCCAACTGGTAAATTGTTTCACATGTGGTAATATACTGTAATTTATACCAAAACCAGTGATTAACCTGGTTAGCCATATTGGACCGCTATTGGGCATCTTAAAGGGAGACTATCAGCCCCAAATTGCATTTTTAACAAAATATAGTACATATTCTTCTAGGGGACATAGTTTGAGTAATTTATTTGCAACTACTTCCATTGTTTAGATAAAAGCTCTATTTACATATACAAATTCCGGTGGTCGGTGCATCCTTTGTGTGGCATTTATCCGCGCCCACCCCACCTGCTCTCCTAATGTTGCTCACGAACGTTACACTTGGAAGTGTAGTGGCGTGGCTTCAGTAACTGTAGAGAACGCTGTGTGTGAACACGTACCTGCTTTCACTTGCAGAGAGGGGGTGCTCGGGCAATGCCAGTGCTGCCAAAGAGGAGAGGGAGGTTTAGATTTAAAAAATTAAATAAATGGTGGAACAGTGCACAGAGGTACATTGTACACCCCAACTTGCATATATGAATAAAGTTGATTTTCTGGACAACATTGCAAGCTGCAAAAAAAATTAAAAATGAAAGGAACTATATTTATAAAGTCCAAGCCCCCTTTAAAGCTATGTAGCTAGTTTAGAATGCGGTTTGGGGCTGACAGTCCCTTTTAAGAGTGGGTTGCTGTGTGTTACATATAAACAGTGCATTCTTTTCACCCAAGATTAGAAATTTTAAAGCTGTACATTGGGTGCTCCTATTACTGTACTGCTATTATCATGTCTTGCAGATGTCCTAATATAAAGAGCCATGTTTGTGCAATGTAATATTAAGGAATCCCTTTGCCGTCGTTTAAGAGGACACCTCTGTATTTTAGCAGTATCCTCCGTATCCTATTGTCATAGCATTGTTTGATGCATGGGCCATCGTTAAATTTAAAGCTGACATTGCTATAGTAAAACAATACCATCCATTCGTTTTATTGCTAATGTTATGGTTGTAATGAATACGCTGTAAATTAGAATTGACATTAAAGGCTCATAACATTAGGCACAGGGCTCCGCACATCTCTGTTGTTCTGTATTGGAACTCCAGCAAATCAACCAAGATGAAATCCGAATGACCAAGCAGCTGACCACTGAAAGCTTTCTTGCCCATAACTTTTCATGAAACATTTATTATGTCATGTAGCTTTAAAAATATAGGACCATCATAAAATCTAATTTTACAGCAAATTAAAGTGCCAGCTTTATTGTCCTCCAAGGATTTATTGATTTACAATCACTGTGTTTAGGGGAGACAACTTGTCTCGTCCGGCGAGCTCTTGGACATGGAGCACTTCTCATGCAATCCTAAACCTTTTAGTTCTTATTTAGGCTTCACTAATCAAACGTGCGCTCCGTGTTTTGAACAAAGCTTTTTCAATGTCAGAAGATTAAGGAATAGCAAAGTACTTGTGTGATAAGTGGCTGTAAGTTTTCAGTAATGTGTATTTAAAGGGAACCGGTCAAGGAGATTTACCCCTATAATGTATTAGAATCACTTTATCAGGCTCCCGATAACATTTTTAATGATGCTTTTATCACCACCGTTACTGCAGGGTATGTAAAAAGAAAAAAAATATAGATATAGATATTTTTTTAACTCTGCACAGGTGTGTCCGAAGTAGTCACTCATCCCTGCAGTTTTGCTGGTGACAATTAGTGTTGAGCGAATTTGTTCGACATTTCAAATTTGTGTTTAGTGTTCGGGGTTCCGGCTTGTCGGCGCCAAAAAATCGGCTCCTCCCACAAACATCCTTGATTTGCCATGCTGTCACGCAGATAACATCTGTGTGACAAATCAGGGATGTTATCTGCGTGACAGCGTGGCAAATCAGGGATGTTCGTGGGCGGAGCCGATTTTTTTGGCACCGACAAGCCGGAACCCCGAACACTAACACAAATTTGAAATGCCGAACAAATTCACTCAACACTAGTGACAATGTTGGCATCCATATAAGAGGAGGACACCTAGGGCTCATTTATCTTGCACAACTATAAGGAAACGCTTGTTTATCGGGGACAATGTTTTTGAAGCTGGCGTAAGAATCTGCGTTCTCGGCAGCACATTGCTCTGCGTCAACAGGACCTATGCTGCTGAGATCTGACAACCGATCTACTAAGCATGCTGTGCACATTGTAAGCGCTGTCGGCCTGTTTAAAAATGCTATGAGTCGACAGGTGTAGCCGTTCAGCGGTTTTCATGCCACAGATTATGTAGTGTAAATGAGACTTGAGCATTGGCTGTCCTTAGAAGCAGTTTTTCTAGGTTTTATGGTAAAAATCTAAATAATGTTCCTTGTGTTCACAATTTTAGATATACTGTACTAAAGGGGTTGGCCACTCTTTAATTGATGGCCTATTCTCAGGATTGTTCATCGTATCTGATCGGTGGAGGCGCAGTAACTGGCACCCCCGCCAATCAGCCTTTACCTGTGCCGACTACAGCTCTGTACATCTTTGTTGTTCTATATCAAATGAATATGGATCTGTACTACCAGGCCGCGGCCACTATAGTTTTGATTGAGTTGCTGTGTTCCGGCAGCATTTAAGAACATCCGTCCGACACCAGTAACAGCGGATTGGCAGCGGTGCTGGGTGTCTGTTTCTGCGAACTCGTTAACTTGCATGGCCGAGTGCGAGCCGAATATCGGGTAAAACTTGGGCATGCAGAGACTCTTTCCTCAGACACTGTCCGAGGAAAAATAGGACATGTGCACGGCCCCGTAGAATAACATTGCCCGAGTGCGATCTGATGTTTGTCAGATTGCACTGGAACTAATAATATGGTCTTCTGCATCTGCCATAATGGTAGCCCAGCAATCAAAAAAAAAAGTAGTGGCCAACCTTTAAATAGTGATATCAGTGGAGGTTCTTAATCTAATCTTCTCCTACTAATATATTAATTTTTATAGAGGTTATGTTTGGAAGTTCTGGAAATCTAAGAAGTTGAATGTTATCGATGTGGATCCAGTTATACGTCCTCCATGTAGGAAAATGGTAAATCTTTCAGGAATCCTCTTTAAAACCTAAATGATTTTTTTTTTTTTGTTGTTTTGAAATTCCATAAGTAGTGTCGATGTAAGAGATGGCTGTGTATTAGGGAAGGCACCTGCCATAGCCGCGTACAATCAGGGAGTGACTGCATCCGTCTGTGATAATTCAGTGCCTTGGTTTATTTCCCTCCACAAGTTGCAGATTAGTTTTCCTCCGAGTCCTGATTGTGGAATTACCATCGCTTTCTAAATGAAGATTTTTTTTTTCTTACTTTCCCCAAGGTTATTTGTGGTTGCTTAATAAGGCTTTTGTTGTATTCATCCAGCAGGAATGTGTGAGTTGTCTAAAGTGATAGGCATTCATGTGTAGCCAGACATCCACATGAGCTAATAGTTTATCCTCTTTTCAAGTTTAATTTCGGTACAGACTTGGAGGAGTCGGTCTTCCACCTATGTCACTGTCAGTGGGAAGGGGAAAAAGCAGATGTTGGGATTCTAATTGAATATGGAAATTAAATGTCTCAGACTTGGGCTTTGGAGAGGCATCAAAATGTTCATAAATTAAATCCAGAAAGTCCTCATGCTTTGTTTTTTTACAACATTCTGTCACTTCCACTGCCATCAGAATGGTCATACATGGCTGTACATGTTACATCATATAACACATCATTTGACACAAATAACAGTATAGTATGTTGATATAATCCACATACAAAGTGGAGTTTCATTTCATATATTGAGTCTAAATCACAAGTGCAAGGTCTTGTTCACACGCAGCATCTCACAATACCAGAGATGTGCATGAGATTTCTGAAATCTCATGCTCATACTGCTTATTTTTCCTTGCGGATTTTAACCATCAAAGTTGTTTTTTGAATCTGAAACATTCATTCTTTCAGCATTTTTCACCCATTTCAACTACGGTAAATGGGGGAAAAAATGCTAGTAAATGCATCAAAAACATCTACAAAAGAACACATCAAGAACATTCGTATTTTAAGCAATGGTTTTCCCTCAACACTCTGGTTTTTAGGGCTTAAAAATCTGCTGCAAATAGGCTGTGTGCGCTCGCTGAGTATGTCTGTTCTCATCCACAGCCTGTGTAGTCCTCTGAGTCCATATCTCCTAACAGTTATTGCTGGGCTTATGGCTTTTTCTGGTCCTTTGCCTTAAGAGAAGTTCGGTCTTTCGACTCAATCACAACCGTGTCACAAAAGTCACAACCGAGCCTTGGAGTGGGGTAACATATGAGAAGACCAACAATACTGAAGACCTGTGAATAGTTGGGGGCCTTATTGGACGTTTTGCGTTGGGGTCTTCCACAGTTTCTATCTTTCTGCACTGTCGTATTAGTTAGTTACATCTTGCTTCCCCAGAATACAGTGCAGAATACAACATCATAGTGTGTCTAAGGACAAGCTAGAAGGATCAGCGACTCCAGAAAGATTAGCAAACAGACCTTTTGATAATATTTCCTTAGAGTATTAATTTCCTTGTGGATGAAAACATTACTTAAACTCAATGTATGAGTTTGTTTTCCTCTTGTGTGACTTATTATTAAAACTGGGGTTGTGTTGGACATCTAAGGGACCACCCTCCACATATACAGAACCATATACACATCCACTTTCAATTAAATTGCCAACTTTTTGTTATTGTTAGACTTATAATATTGGACATATATCATCACTAAGGTTCAATAGGTTACGAGTAGGGTTGAGCGAGTATGTTCTGTCCGAGTATGCTCGGGCCGTGCTGCGAGTATTTACAGCTGCTCGGTAATATGGTTGAATCGCTCCCGTGTGCATGATTTGCAACTGTTTGACTGCTTTATTACATGTGAGGAATGTGTAAGAAATAGACATTCCTCTATTTTATATGCATTGGGGGGGATGTACCAGTGTGAGACATGTAATGGCTGACAGTCTACTCTGCTGATCTACATGTCTCACACTGGTAACGCCTCCTTTCATTTAAAAAAGCCCTAGAGACAGATTCTCAGGAAGATATATGTCCAGCCTATAGATCTTAATAGCTCAATTACATATTAAGAAAAACATGATTATTCCAGCTTAAGACTTTGGATTGCAGATATCAAGGTATCATTTTATTCAACTTTCTATGACTTACATGTCCATATAGACAGCTTGGAAGGGTTGATCCTACTTACAGGTTCCCTTTAAGACCCTTTAACATGGAATGATCAGTTGGACTAGTATTCATAGGAACTCTCAATCTTGATCATTGTCCCGTGTAAATATGTTCTGATATCGTCAGACAAACGCTTCTGATCGCTTCTTCTACACTTGCCTAAAAATGCTGACAGATCCCTTCATTCGTACAATCTACTCTCCCAATTATTAGTGTATGATACTGTGGGAGTACAAACCCCAAAATTATACACTACAAAAACAAGTTTATCATCACGTGTCCATTGTTCTAAAGCAATATTGTAATAGCACTGAAACTACCAAAGTAAGAATATCGTATAGCTTCACAAACTCCATTCAATTTCATTGTCGCATGAGCAATGGCGGATAATGTGATTCTGTAAATTGGGCCCTGTGAATAATAATCTTAAATAGGTTTGTCTTGCCCTTGTCACATCTTCAGGGAGACTTTATTGGATAACATTCTTAACCTTTTCTTGCAGGTCACATGGAGACCTAAGGACATTGTATATATTAGACTCCTCCAATAGCTGTCAGTTGTATGTGCAAATAAATTGATTTCTATTTTTTTTTGCTATATTCAACATTTTGTACAAAAATCTTTCCTGAAGTGTGTATAATATCTTTCTTTTGTGTACGTATCTAATATTTCATTATGAATATCTAAACCGTTGAAGAAAAAAAAAAAAAAAAATATATATATATATATATATATATATATATATATATATATATATATATATATATATATATATATATATATATATATATATATATATATATATATATATATATCTCAAAAAAAATATAGGGAACACTCAAATAACACATCCTAGATCTGAATGAATGAGATATTCTCACTGAATACTTTGTTCTGTACAAAGTTGAATCTGCTGACAACAAAATCACACAAAAATTATCAATGGAAATCAAATTTATTAACCCTAGAACGCATGACCATAAAAATCTACACTTTCACATAACTGGGGCCTTTTAGGCCCGTGTGCAAAGAACATGGAATAACTCAAACAAAAATGACAAACAACTATATACCTGAGGAATACCTAGAGTTTCAAAATTCTAACTAAAGTAATCTTGCAGAAAATAGAAAACAATTAACAGGGCGGGCCTGCGAGGCCCCAGGTATGCGTTCTAGAGTTAACCAATGGAGGCCTGGATTTGGAGTCACCCCCAAAATTAAAGTGGAAAAACACACTACAGGCTGATCCAACTTTGATGTAATGTCCTTAAAACAAGTCAAAATGAGGCTCAGTATTGTGTGTGGCCTCCACGTGCCATATGACCTCCCTACAATGCCTGAGCATGCTCCTGATGAGGTTGCGGATGGTCTCCTGTGGGATCTCCTCCCAGACCTGGACTAAAGCATCCGCCAACTCCTGGACAGTCTGTGGTGCAAGGAGTGGGAGTGTGTTTTATAATCTGAAAAATACAGTGCATGTTTTAATTTTTAAAAAATCTCAATAAAAATTAGTTTAAAAAAAAAAAAAGAAGTATCAGTAAGTGGTCAATGTAATGGATGGATAAGATTGGTCCTCCAGAGTTAGGCTAAGTGCCCACGATGCAGAAATGCTGCCGATTTTTTCCGTAACTCCCTTGCAGGAAAAACGCATGCAGATTTTACATGCGTTTTTCCTGCCAGGTAGAATCGTTTGTCAAGCGTTTTTGCATGCATTTCTGCATGCGGGTTGACAAGCGCTTTCCAAGCAATTTTAGCATCACTTGGAAAAGTGCTTGACAACTTGGTCACACTATATAAATCCATGCAACCGGCATGGATTTATATAGTGTGACCAAGTTAATAGTTAAAAAAATAAAAATGGTAAAAAAATAAAAAAACATTATACTCACCTTCTGATGGCCCCTGGTCTCCTTATCTGATGCGTCTTGGCTTGCCGGCAGCTCGTGGTGATGTAAAAGGACCTTTCAAGACGTCATTTAGTCATGTCACAGGTCAAGCGACGGCAGCGGTCACGTGACCTGTCACATGACTAAATGACTTCATGAAAGGTCCTTTTACACAATCGCAAGCCGCTGTGGATCCAGGACGCATCATACAGGAGACTGGGAGACATCGGAAGGTGAGTTTAATGTATATTTTTTATTTTAAATTCTTTTTACAGGTTCTATGGTACCCAGGTCTGGAGAAGAGTCTCCTCTTCTCCAGACCCGGGTACCATCCACACATTGAATCGCTTAGTAATCCGCATGTGCACAGTAGTCATGCAGATATTAAGCAATTCAATGCAAGTCAATGGCGGCAATTACGCTGCGTGTCCGCAAAATTAATGGACATGCTGTGGATTTTTCCGCAATGATAATCCGCAGCGGAAATTTCCGCAGCATGTGCAGAGCACATGCGGATTATCACTGGGGACTATGGGGCACATATTGCCAAGCGTTTTTTAAGCGTTTTCGCTGTGGAAATTCCATGGCCTTATAGCCACAAAGGTTCCTAAATTGGAATCCCTTAATGGGGTACTTTAAAATTGCTTTCATACAGCAGCAGACGCCCCCATTACTAACTTGCATACTTACCGGCAAGTGAATTTATAGGAAAATGTTAAGAGGAGCTGCTCAGCCTAACTGTCATTATGGAAACATTTACTGGTTATAGAACAGATTTTTGGCTGTAATCTGTCTTCATATCAGAACTGTATTTTCATGTTTGGTAAATTTGTTAGAACTTGCCTCATGTCCATGTTCCAGCGGCCGCTGACTAGCTGAGATATTGGGAATATTCATGTTACATTGGGAATGACTCCTTTAACTGACACTTTTTTTCTGAGTCCAAACTCTCATCCGGACATACCATGGCGGATTTTGTTTGTAAGAATTTGCAGAGTCCGCCTCACAGTTGCTCGTCTTTGTTATTAACGGAGCTTTCTCGAGAGCGCTTCATTGTCTCGTTACAACGTACAAAGGAGCGAGATTGTCAGAGTGAAGTTTGTGAATGAGAAGTGAAGGCCATGTCAGCATCACGTCTGTAATGAACTTCTGAATCACTTAAGCACATCATTTCTTATGCAGCGACTACTAGTAACACGACAGGAACAATCCCAGTGTTATTTTTCTCCTATAAATGTTGCTGTCACTTCTGCTTAGCTGCTTCATTACATGGCTCACAAAGTACATTTTCTATCCCTTTGATATGCAATGGTTTTTTTTCCAAGTTGTCAAGAAATGCTCAATTGCTTTATACTAGCTTTTATACAAGGACATGTTTTCTCTTAGATTGTTGTTTCCGTCTGTTGAATCAACAGTAAGCGCTGGGATTTTGATCGTCCTGTGTGGTAATGTAACAAAACTGTGCTCCGATTGTAGAGGATCGAACACTATTAAAATCCGCAAAGACGTTTAGGCTGTGTGCCCACTATGCGTTTTTCAAGAGTTTTTGATGCGGATTTTCCGCAGCGTAAACGCTTGGTAATCCGTGCCCCATGATCCCCAATGAAAATCTGCATGTTCTGTGCCCATGCTGCGGAATTTTCCGCAGCGGATTTTCCTAGCGGAAAAATCCGCAGCATGTCCATTATTTGTGCGTTTCTGCATGCGGATTTGAGGTCCCAATGCACTTGAAAAACGCAAGTCAAATCCGCATGTAAAAAACGCAGCAAAAACGCAAGCGTTTTTGACTGCCAAGACCATGCAGAAACGCTGCAGAAATTTTCTGCTTCATTTCTGCATCGTGGGCACATACCCTTATGGTATATAATTAAAGGGGACCTGTCACATTGTACATACGGTCTGATCTGGGGTCAGCATGGCCTAGTGAAGGAGAATCTAAGCGGAATGATATATATATAAGTTTTATAGAAAAAGTTCAGCGCAACTTGTATTTTATTCAGTGAAATCCCAGTGGGTGGTCCTACTGTTATTTCTACATGCACAGTCCTACAGGGAAGACTGTCAATCACTGAATTGGACCACCTACTGGACTCGTGTATGTTCTCCCTGTGGGTTTATTTTGTCTGGGTTCTCCGGTTTCGTCCCACACTCCAAAGACATACTGATAGGGAACTTAAATTGTGATCCCCAATGGGGGCAGTGATGGTGTCTGTAAAGCGCTGTGGAATAGGATGACGCTGTGTAAGTAAAGCATAATAATAAAGAGTAGAAGCACAAGGGATTTCAATGAATAAAATATAAGTTTTACTGAAAACTTTGCCTCCAAAAAAATGTCTATTAATATGATCAGCTCCTCCTGCTCCATAAGATCCTACGTTCAGATCAGATACAATTTTCAACTTGACAGGTTCCCTTTAGACCTCAAAGGGAATCTGTCACCCCATTTTAGTGTTTTGAGCTATTAATCCCTTAATGACTAGGCCTAATTTTTGAAATGTAATCATCGTCACTTTATGTAGTAATAACTCTGGAATGCTTCAGCATATCCCATTGATTTTGAGATTTTTTTTTCGTGACACATTCATATGTATACATTTAGGTTGATATGTTTTGTGTTTATAAAAATATCAGAAATGTAACAAATTTCAAAGTTTGAAAATTGCAATTTTTTTGATTATCCCTTTAATCCAGACAGTCATAACACACACACAAACATTAATAAATAACATTTCCCTCATGCCTGCTTTACATCAGCACCACTTGTAAAATGTTTTATTTTGTTAACAGTTTGGAAGGTTTAAAAATGTAGCAGTAATTTTAATTTTTTTTAAAGGAAATTTACAAAACCTATTTTTTTTAGGGACCTATTCAGATTTGAAATTACTTTGGGGGTCCTATATATTGGAAACCCACAAAAGTGTGACCATTTGAAAAATGGCACCCCTCAACGTATTCAAAATGTCTTTCAGGTAGTTTATTTAACCCTTCAGGTGCTTTTCAGGAATTAATGCAAGTGACATGACGGGATTAAAAAATTTATTTTTCCAACCTAAATGTTGCTAACTTCTGAAGAGGCCGCTATAGCTGGAAGACTTTATGGCCGTTATTTGGCTATGAACTGCCATGGCAAATCGCAGGACCACATGATCAAGATCTCAGAGTGCCGATGGGGTTAAAGAGGGAGCCCCCACACTCTGTTAACCATCTAGATGCTGTAGTCATGATTGACAGCAGTATTTAAGGGGTTAAACGGCCATGGTCAGTGCCAACACTGATCGTGGCTGTTGCAGCAAGTTGTCAGCTATAGTGTACAGCTGATAGCTACAGGATTGTCACCCGTCAGAGGATGCTAGTCTCTTATATCGTAGGTCAGTGTTAAGTCGTATTGGCGTTCATTAAGGGTCATACAGGTTGTATACATCTGAAACTAGTTCATACCTGTATGCCTCCTGGATGTTGCCTTGTTCAGGAAAAATCATGTTTTATCGCTTTGTTAATTAGATCTTCCAGGCTATGGGACGTACGCTGCCTGGAAGATAAGATTGCCTCTTTCTCCTCTTCTGATTAGTACACCTGGTGCAAGCTGTAATGATGTTGTGCTGGGCCTACAAATCAGAAGAGCCGTCGGGGTAGATAAAGCATGGCTAGTCGGACTCTGGTCCGGCCGCCACGGACTGCCAGTGTGGCCGCTGGACCAGTGTTCTACAAATGCTTAGGCAGAGAAGGGGGTTGGCTTAGCTATTGAAATGACCAGTTAGCTAGTCCCCATCACACTTAACCACTGATGACATGGCAATACAGGAAACGTTCTCCTGTATCGAGCAAAAGCCAGACGTTGAGCTGCAAGAACCTCCAGGAAACACTGATAGCTGAAGACTGAGGCACCTTTAACAATTCAAGTACATTTTTTTTCAACTGGGCATGTCCTTTAATGCATTACTTAAAAGGACACTTCCATTCTTTTTTAAACTTCTAATGTATCATCATCGCCACTTTTGGGTGTCTGTAAGCTGAAAACCTCCAATAAAAAGAATGATGGGTCACATAAAAATCCATGGAAGCTGCATTACTATTAGTGTTCTTCAGGCTAAAAGCTTGAAAGTGTCTTGTGATCACTTAAACTATACACACCTTTTCAGTTTCAAGAGGTTTTCCAATTAAATGCATCACCATTCCACAGTATAGATAGTATATGTTTGATTGGTTTAGGTCTGATCGCTGGGTCCCCCAGAAATCTCCAGAATATGACTCCCAAAATCCATTGTAAGTGGAGCCATGTTGAGCATGCTTGACCATTGCTCTGTTCACTGCCTTGAGACTGAGGACACTGCTCCTATATTACCGCAGCCTTACCGTTCAGAGACTCTCTATTAATTTAATGCTCTGATATGAGCCATTTATTTTCAGTCAGTAAAAAGAAACTGCAATAGTTTGTTGATCTGATTTGGCCACAAGAGAAATACTGAAATTGGATTTATCCACGTCCAAAATGAGATATGCTCTTCAAAATACTACGTGGATAGGGGTTGTTCCCAAAACTTCACTTTATCAGCCCAAGGCTAAAATTTCATAAGGTCTGTATCTCCACTTTACTTTGGCATTACTCCTGATTTTTTTGACGTTCTTGGATTATAAAAGGATGAAATATCTATTTATTTTGAATGTAAGTGTCTTAAGCTTATCTCTTCAATCTGGTTTGAAGCTTGAAAGAATCATTTTGTGTGACTCAATCTTCATTGTCTGAATCGTTTTGTTTTGAGCTGTGAGATATGGGTTGGATCTGGGGGAAAAGTGAATAGTTGTCCAATGGTCCCTTTCACTAGCGTAGCTACTCGGAGGTGAGGTCAAGTTTTCTCTTGGGTGCAGAGTAGTCTGAGGGTAGGTGTTTTCGTTAGCTTGCCTTGGGACTTGCAGAGTTCTATGCTGTGACAGCAGGTTTCTTGAGTCTTTCAAATCATTAGTTACAGAATTATCTGATTGTATCGTTGGCCAAATATCTATTTTGTCTTTTCCAGTGCAGTATTATGGTATATATATTAGCTGTGTCTGAATTACAGCTGCAGTATAACTTGGCCATTGGCTTCTTTGTTTCATTGTAATTTTAAGAAACCTAATTTAACATGTACTCAGATTGGGTCTAATGCCTACAGAGCCTATTGATGAAGGTCAACAGAGTAAGCTGTATCCACTGGGCCTAGTAGTTATAACCTGCTATATCACAGGCTGGAATTGCCCGGTCTGTTGTATAGTGGTGATATTAGGACAGCTAACATGTGCAGACCATTACTCCTATTTGTTTCACACTTAAGCCATTTAGCTTCATATGCCCCCCCCCCCCTCCCACCCAAGTCATGTAATCCACTAAATTACATACAGTATAAATTTGATAACGTTTTGTCAGGGGTGGTCACAAAGTGACTGTAAATCATGCCAAGTCTCCAGAACTTCAGCTTGGATCCACCTGGGGGCTTTTGACAAGTTTTAATAAAGAGAACTTGTCAGATCTCTCAACATGTCTGTTTAATAAATAATTGATTTTCTTATAATTCTGGAACATTCCTCTCATATTCCTTCTAAACAAAAACACACACGCACACACACACCACACACACACCAACCAGGCATTACAGTTCCGCCTTGTCAGAAGGGGGCATACCTACCCAGTCTGGTTCTTTCAGCTCTGAATAAATAGCTGCGGAGTCTGTGTGGAACACCACAACTAGTAGCATCCAGTTGTTCGTTTATTCATACATTTCCTGGAGGTATAGTGCAATGTAGATTTGTAAGAAAAATATTTAAGCACAGGTTATAATGTAACTAACAAAATGGGTAAAAAGACAAGGGGGTGAATACTTTCGCAAGCCACTGTACATACAGTGGGGAAAATAAATATTTGATACACTGCCGATTTTGCAAGTTTTTCCACCTACAAAGAATGGAGAGGTCTGTAATTTTTATCGTAGGTACACTTCACCTGTGAGAGACAGAATCTTTTGATACAATAGAAAAACAGAACTTAATATTTGGTACAGACTATTTTCAATTACAGAGGTCAGACGTTTCCTGTAGTTCTTGACCAAGTTAGCACACACTGCAGCAGAGATTTTGGCCCACTCCTCCATACAGATCCACTTCAGACCTTTCAGGTTTCCCGGCTGTCGCTGGGCAACATTGGGTTTCAGCTCCCTCCAAAGATTTTCTTTTGGGTTCAGGTATGGAGACTAGCTAGGCCCTCCAGGACTTTGAAATGCTTCTTACGGAACCACTGCTTAGATGCCCTGACTGTGTGTTTCGGGTCATTGCCATGCTGGAAGACCCAGCCACGGCCCATCTACAATGCACTTGGGGAAGGATGTTGTTGGCCAAAATCTCGCGATACATGACTCATTCCCTCCTCCCTTCAATACTGTACAGTCGTCCTCTGTCCTTTGCAGAAAAGCACCCCCAAAGTATTTTGTTTCCCCCACGATGCTTAACGGTTGGGACAGTGTTCTTGGGGTAGTACTTATCCGTCTTCTTCCTCCAAACAAGGCGAGTGGAGTTGATACCAAAAAGTTCTATTTTGGTCTCATCTGACCACTTGACTTTCTCCATGCCTTTTCTGGATCATCCAGATATTCATTGGCGAACTTCAAATGGGCCTGGGCATGTGCTGGCGTGAGCAGGGGGACTCTGCTTGCCTTGCAGGATTTTAATCCATGCCGGCGTAGTGTGTTACCAATGGTAATGTGTGAGACTGTGGTCACAGCTCTCTTTAGGTCATTGACCAGGTCCTCCTGTATAGTTCTGGGCTAATTCCTGACCTTTCTCAAAATCATCCTTACCCCATGAGGCGAGATTTTGCATGGAGCCCCAGACCGAGGAAGATTGACAGTCATCTTGTTTCTTCCATTTTCTAATAATTGTGCCAACAGTTGTTGCCTTTTCACCCAGCTTCTTGCCTTTTGTCCTGTAGCCCATCCTAACCTTGTACAGGTCTACAATTTTGTCCCTGGTATCCTTAGACAACTCTTTAGTTTTGGCCATGGTGGAGAAATTGGAGTGTAATTGAGTCTGTGGACAGGTATCTTTTATACAGGTAATGAGTTCAAACAGGTACAGTTAATACAGGTAATGAGTGCAGAGTGGGAGGGCTTCTTTAAAAAAAAAAGTAACCGGTCTGTGAGCGCCAGAATTCTTGCTGGTTGGTAGGTGATCAAATACTTATTTCATGCAATAAAATGCAATTAAATGTGTAAAAACCATACAATGTGATTTTCTGGATTTTATTTTAGATTCTGTCTCACAGTTGAAGTGTATCTACGATACAAATTACAGACCTCTCCATTCTTTGCAGGTGGGAAAACGTGCAAAATCGCCAATGTATCAAATACTACTTTTCCTCACTGTATGTAGAGATAGAGATATCTCTGATCTCTGCCCCCTGAGCTCTGCCCCCTGAGCTCTGCCCCCTAAATAAAGTACAGACATACACACGTGGACACACACACTCTCAATCCTTTTAAAATAATGGCAATACTTATGGAAGAAATGTTGCTGTAATAATAATGTGGCAAGTCCTCCAGAACACCAACCATTCTTTGCAGGCTATTTTCACTATGTCTAATAAAAAGGGGAAGTATATATGTGCTCATTCTACAACAATACTGGAATTGCATAGCCTTTACAATGTACTATGTGAACATATTCATACTGGCTTTTAATTTTTGAGTACAATTTTTCTTTGTGACAAATGGTCATGAAAATCCTATAAGCCATCAGCACCTGAGCATGCCGGATTATCAGCCTTGCTGCCTCTTACTCGGTAAGGACCTCACATCTGGAGAGCTCTACGATTAAGAGTTGGAATAACAAAAAGATCATTAACGTCCTACCCAGATATATAATGTCAGGCCACTGTCTGGTTTTACTCCCAACATCTGGCGCAGTATGAATTTGGAAGGGACACAAACTCCAATTAATTCCACAATGTGTGTTTTTTTAATACAGTTTCCCAGGTTGTATTAAATCTAAAATGGATGCCTGTATGGGATTGTATAGTGACCTTCGATGTCACATTTGTCTTTTCTTCTACCTTCATGCTGTTTGATCGTTCTCCTAAATAAATGTGGTGCAGAAATAGTGCGGAGACTTCATATGTTTACTATGTGGGGAAGCAGCTTAATTTGACACAGACCAGTCATGTTGAGTGTTTTCACAGCATGCTTACATTACAGCCCAGCTGTTCAACTACTACAGTAAAAAGATGGCCATCTGATTATCAGTGCACATGCAAGGGAAACGTGCCTCCCCCCATTAACATCCAGTGTTATAGACAAGTTCCATCTGATTGTCTCCCCACAATATGGTAACGCATGCTCCAGGAACGAGTGGATGTCCAGCTGTTCTGGAGCCACAGCTCCAAGGACGTTCTGCTATATACAGGGACACACGCTTATCTTCTCTCGTGTAGAGACATTTAATGCTCAAATCCTCATTCCGTTATTTACCTGACTTTGTAAGCTGAACTGGATTTCCCCGAATCCTGCTACTATCACATCTGCACTTTGCATTTTTGTAGTATTTGGAAGAGCTTTAGCCACTTCTGCCTTCATTGCCCGAGGTAAACTGTTTGACCAACATAGGATGTGTGCTAGGCAGGTGCATCCTTAAAACGGATTTGTCACCATATTTCACAACACAAACTACATACATTATTAATTAGATGTGAGACCTGATGAGATTGATTCATTTATTATGAAAATCCAAGTCAGAATTAGCAGTGTGATCCGAATATTAAAACTAACATTTTAGGAGTCCATTTATAGAATTAAATAGCTCATGAGTGCAAACGTATTCAGCCTCCTAGCCTGACGAGCTACAGCTTATACTGAGCAGTGTGAGGTCTCAGAAGCAGCAAGGAGGAGGGACACTGAGGAGCTGTCAATCAGGCTAGATGGGTAGAAATTGCGTTTCATAAAGATTATACAACTATTCTGATAAACATGCTGTATTTATTTTAAAAATCCATATCAGGTGTTAGATCTATTTAATAATGGATGCAGTTTGTCTTGTGAAATCTGGTGACCGATCTGCTTTAACTACATGGTGAAATACATACATGATAAAGTATTCTAATTCTGCATTGCTCTATTCTGTATTCGAGGAGAGATGTAACTACAGGAAGCATTTTAAAGACCTCTATTTATGGAGCAGTACCATAAACTTTCTTAGTTTCTGTTTTTAATGTAGGGGTTTGTCCAAACAGGACTGATACTCAGCTGTGGAAAATGTGCAGCTGTAAAAAAAACACTTAACCATGTGATTTCTTTTTTTTTTTTCCATTGCAAAGGGTGAGATCTGCCATAAAGGTTTGTAGAATTGTTACTTGCTGGGGATTGAAACATGGACATTTACGCTGAAGATTTTGTGTCCCTTATTGGGTTTAGTAAAATCTCATTCACAATACTGCTATTGTAATAAAAAAAAATTCTATCTAAAAAAAAGTGCGGAAAATCAATCCCAATGTGAACATACTATAAGAGTTGGGGAATGGGGAAATTCATATGGTCCATTATACATTTTCTTATTCCTGGACACACTCTCACTCCATTGACAATAGTGGCAATACTTCTGGAAGAAGGCGGCTATTTTTTCCAATTTAATAAAATATCTTCAATTTGTAGGTTCAAGTAATTAGGTGCGAACACAATTTTTATTTAAAAATTGTGCAAATTTGTTTTCAATTTTATAAATCCTGACAAACACATAAGCCATATGTCACATTATACAAGTTATGTGTGTTTGTCAGTGTGCCGCCTTTTGCCAAATGATCGTGTTCACACTGAGCACAAAATCTGCAACAAATGGAAGATATTTTCTGTGTTCCTCTGGCATCTGGATAAACACGGATGTGAGCGTTATGCATTTTATGCTCGTGAAGTCATCAACAAAAAACAATAGTCTTGGTTTATTCAGATTGAGATGCGGATGTGCAAAATTTCCTTTGATTCATTGGCTCCTTAATTAAAATAAATGTTTTATTTTGAGGTGAGATATTTTTTTTTTTTCTTTTTTGGTTAAACAAAATAAATCTCCGTCCTGCTTGGACTTTGGGAATATTGGTATTGACTTGCTACAGACTTTTTTTTTTTTTCTTTGCCTTTTTAATCATTCTTTTTTTAATAGGAGTGTACACATCTGTCTTCATACCCAGCAGCTTTTCTGGCCCAAAACAAGTCCTTTGTGAGTTTCCCCAACTGAGCTCAACAGGATCTCAGTCAGCTGCGAGATTTATGTCATCTTTTTCAGTCCTGAGAACTGCTCCTCCAGCCTCATACATCTGGACTTCATTTGGAAGACATTAAGTGTACTAAAAAGCACATTTTGGTAAAGATCTTTATAGATGATTATTTGAAAGAAATGGGGGGAAATGGAGATGGTTTCACATGAAGGTTGGTGATGACATTTTTCAGGGTTTTTTCTTTTCAGAAAGGATCTCTTCTCCAGGCATCGCAAGATCAAAAAACATTTCTGAATAGTCAACTGTTGCTAGGTGTCCAGCGGATTTCACCGCCATATATCTTGTTAATGTTTGTTGAGAGTTTCTTTCATGCGGCCAGGTGCTTCATGATCCCACTTTATTAGATCGACTTAACACGTTGATAATCATCACGACTCGAGAATTGTGAGGGCAAAGAATGAGAATTTGATGGACTTTGCTCAGTCAAATGATCAAATATGTATCCTTATCACATAGTAATGAAAGCAGTATATATCATGTTTGGGGCTCCAGTGGGAAATTTCACACTATAACTAGAACATCACCTTATATAAAACACAATATGTTAATTTAATGAGTAGCCGTCTTTTTTTTCCCTAAATAGAATACATGAAAAGAAGAAACTTTTGTAATATATCTAATTGAATAAATCTGCTTCTTTCTCCTCCTGGATTGATCTTTCATTCTCAAAGTTCACAATTCACAGGTAAAATCTGTCTTCAGTGAATGCAGATTTTCCTAGCACTGAGATAGGAGATGACATTTGGTGCCCAGAAAGATCTATGAAGAACTCTAACTATCATGTCGTTAGAGCTTACAGCAGAATGTCTGTCTGCCTCCAGCTCCTCCCTCTTCTCTCCATAGAATTTTAAAAGCACCAACTGTCATCTCCTGTCTAAGTAATGTGAAGTTCGGTTTTCACTGAAAACAGATTTCATCCATGAAGTGAGATCGAAAGATCAGTCAAAGAGGAGAAATACGCAAATTTCTCTGAGAAGATATGTTTCAAAATTGCATATTATTCATGTATACTGTTAATTTTTAAAAATTAAGTCGACAGTTACTCTTTAAAAGGGGATCTGTCAGCAGGATTTCACAACCAAAATTGTTTATAGGAACATGTATTTTTTGCAAGGACAAATCCAGAAAAACCTTTACATGGCCAGTCTGTTCCTCCATTACTGAGAAATCAGTGTTTGAATTGATATGCAAATGAGGCTGAAGGACTATGGTAGATCTGAAGCCTCTTGTCACTTCAGACCTGTTCACCGCCCCAGAGCCTCCTCTTCCTGCTTTTAGCAAATGCTTTTGTTTCAGGGTATAAAATGTCTTATGAGCTCTTTCTTTGGTCACAAGTGATAATTTGTGCGTCTGTGGAAACAATACAGACGTTCTCAGTTTCTGCTGATATCATCTGTGTTCGCTGGACAAGCTTCTCGTTATCATTGAATCATGGCTAGTAAATGAAAATATGCCAATCATTTTTTATAAATTTAGTGTTAATGTAGCTGTTCAAAGTGACACATTCACCTTTTAAGTGTGTATTTTCCTGTAAAAAGGGTTGTAGATTAAAACACAAAGTTCTTTGCTATGAATAAACATTTTCCTGCATTCCCATTTTTGCTAGGAAATATTCAGATGTAATACAGAGTAAGGATTAATATTCTTTCTGTGTATATTTTGCCTTTTTGTTCGGCGATCTTAAAGTAAACCTGTCATTTCAGAAGTACTGAGCTGTGTGGCTGTGGATTCAGCACTGGAGTGAGGTAAAGCAGGTGTTTGAAGCTGTGGCAAGATCACTCCTCCTCCTTTCCCCTCCCCATATCCAAGAGTTTAATAGGAGATATAACCTGATGCCTCACTGCGTGGACAGTTTGTCTTGCTGTGACCAAGATGCATTTGAACAGTTTTTTTTTTCTAAATGGATGAGATGAAGGGGAAGGGGTGGAAAGGGGCATATAAGTGGAGAAAGAATGTTTCTTTGATAAAATATATTACTAAGTTTCTTATTTTCACCTATATTATTGATTTATGTGCAATATTTTGAAAAGACAGTTACCATTTAACTCTGGAAATAGTTGTATTGTAATAATAATAAGTTTTATTTTATCGCGCCAACATATTCCGCAGCACTTTAGAATTTTAAATTGTTATACCGGTGATACAAGGTAGACTCTAAAGACAACCCCTTTAATCTTAAACTCCCAAGACCCCCGGCACACAGGTGATTTTGCAGGTCAGAAGATTCAAGCAAATATACCTGACCCTCTTAATATAGATGGATAGTAAAGGATATTGCAATAGTTTTCAGATGATTGACAAATGTCTGTTTGCCAGCATTCACACAGTGTTGGGCATGTGTAATGTTAGCTTGGTGTTCTATAATTTAACGTTCTTCTTATATGAGCTTTTTAAGAATTGGTTGAGCGACCTTTTCATCCTGACACGATCTTTAAGAAGTGACACATCGAAGGCTGTGCTCAGGATTTGTAATCTCCTATAGTAGAAATACCGATCGTAGATAGTTATCAATCCAGGAGATTTTATAGTAGGCAAATCTACACAATAGTTAATACTGATGGTGTTTTTTTTCCTGGAAATCAAAATATCAGCTGTAAGAGCCATCAGATTTAATTAAAATGTAAAAGTTCACAAGTTACTAAACTTGTCTGGAGCTTTGTGCTGCAGCCTGATTACAATGGCTTGCTTTATTTTTGTTCTGACCCTCACAGTATGATATGAAAACACTGGACCCGGTGTGACACGTAGCTGGATGTCCATCCGGTAATAAGCCCAGTGCGGCACAACTCGCTCTCCATGTCCATGTGACATTTTAATCATCTGCAATTAGTCTTCCTATCCCTACACCATCTTCTGGAATTGCCAGCTGTTGATTGTATGAAAACAGGACAAGTAATTAATTTAATATCAGAACCGTTTTTGAGGGCTTGTTCAGAACGCTTTAACAGTCTTTATATATTTAAGTGCTAAATTCCATGGATGTGTAAAGTTGGCCAAGGACACTTATAGCAGGACTCAAGTAGAATAAAGTGGCTTCTGCAGCCAGCAATGATCAAGTTGCTTTATTATGGCATCACAAATACCGAAATATCAGACATGTTTTGACCCCTTGTATAGGTCTGGGTCTCTCATGCTGCACCAGTTTTCTGGAATGCACTACCCCAGACAATCCAATTAATACCTAAAGTGCACATTTTTAAGGGTGCTTTAAAACACATCTCATTAGACAGGCCTATCACTTGACTTCACAAACCTAATTCTTCCCCTTTTCCGCTTTCTAAACTTTCCTCAGAATCTGGTCCCTCCTATTCTTCTATCTCCGCATCCTCCATGCCCTCAATAGCAGTTGGTAACTGCACTTAGACAGATCCTGGCTGATGACCGGTTTATGAAGCATTATATGAAAACCCCTATTATAAAAATGGCTGGACCATGCATGACAGCATGTTCTACCTATTGTTCCCCTCTATTTCCTCATAAGTAAGTTACGAGCAGGAACCTCACTCCTCCTCTTGAACTATGTGTTACTTGGTAATGTCTTTGTACATGTCCCTGCCTAATTGTAAAGTGCTGTGGAATATGTTGACGCTATAGAAATAAAATTATTATATTGTCAAGCTACTATAGCAGTGCAAAGCCCTCTTATTTAAAGGGGGTTATCCAGGACTATTACATTTTTTCACTATGGACCGAAGACCTAATAGACAGGTGGTGGCTAAGCTCAATGGAATCCATCCAATTTGTATTTATGCATCAGTGTGAGTAGATCTTATGTGTAAAGCCAGATGCTTAGCAAGAAGTGGGAGCAGTAGTCTGATTAAGAGTAGTAGTATACTGAAATGCATTGCATCATAATATATAAGATCATAAACACACGGGGCATTAAGTCATAGATCCACAATACAAACCATTGCATGGTGCATCACTCTCACTCCATAATAATCTGTGGCTTCCTGGGAGGGTGGTGGGCTATACCACACCATTCTGGTGTTGTCACCGCCTATATGGGTGGCGTACGCATGCCAGCATTGTTCGCTACACCAATACTAATATTCCAATCTATAATCAGGATATTGTAATGTGCTTCAGCCTCATAGAAGACCTATCTGTTTTTTTTTGTTTTTACTGACGAAAAGGTTCTACCAAAGGTTCTTGAATGAAACTTGGATTCCTTTCTCCTGTGTAATTATCACTTCTCCAGAGATGCTAACTATAAGGAGTTTGTATGTTCTCCCCGTGTTTGTGTGGGTTTCCTCCAGGTTCTCCAGTTTCCTCCCACACTCCAAAGACATACTGATAGGCAATTTAGATTGTGAGCCCCAATCGGGACAGCGATAATGTCTGTAAAGTGCTGTGGAACAGGATAAGCAGTATAAGTAAAAGAATGAATGAGTGACCCATCTACAGACATTTTCAGGGTACTTGGCGCACCTTAGTGCAGATCTGGATAGTTTGCATAAAGTGAGTAGGGAATGGCTCTCACTGAAGAAATGCAATTGTCTATGGAGAAACTGAAGGGTTCTGGCTCTTAATGAAGACACGTAAAGTTGTATAGAGATTTATTTACAGGCAATGCTCAATGGCAAAAGTATGCAAGTGGAGCACTGTCTATAAATAAGGTCCGCTTCACAAGTTCTGGGTCAGGAGACCTGTGGACAGTCCGTGAATTGGGACCGATTTTCATGTACATCTGAATTGGGCCCTTAGGTGCCCCATATACAATAAACAGCTGTTAGCTGCCGGCTGAACAATCGGCCGGATCAATCTATCCTGACTCCACCATACATGGGAGCGCTTTCTCTGCTAAGTGCTTTTGTGTTCTCTACCAGGGAGGCACAGTCATACTCCTCTGGTGGCAGCTAATCTTGCCGAGATCAGGAAAACCAGCAGTCCAAAATCGGACATGCCACATCTTTTTTTCCCCCAAGATTATCTGTCGCGATAATTGAGGCACCCTTTACACAGACTGTTGGATGAGCCTGCTGATATCGATGAGTTTGACCAATGTTACTCTTTAGGCCCGATAAACAGATTGTCCATATGAAGGGGTTGATATGCTGAGGATTTTGTTGCTGGTTTTACTATATCACTCAGCTTACTCTCACTGGACTGATCCTTAATGTTGGTCTGTGTCCTTAAGTATGGCGTCCAGCCGGTGTGTGAATTTCACAACCCTATCAGTATATCCAGGTATAACTCGAGAAATCATATCCATGGATTTGTCTCCACTAGCGATGAGTGGACCTGTGGAAATTAAGGTTTTGGTCCCTGACTCAAACTTTAGTCCAAAGTTTGGTTCGTGTACCAGAACTGTTCCCCAGCTTGAACCCGAACCCAATTATAAACAATGGGGACCCAAACTTTGGAGCTTGAAAATTCCGGGAGAAGTCCATGTTCGGGTTCACTAATCTCTAGTCTACACTATACCTACTTAAAAATGACTGAAATGGAGCCCTTTATTTCTAGTTGTGTTGAGATCTATGATTTATATAATAGTCTTACTTTCCAGATGGTTTAGAAATAGGCTTCCTTCTTTCTTCTTGACCATTAAAACAATTTTTTTTCAGTAAAGCTTTAACACAAACAACTTGTCATTGGGCTGCGATACAAACCAGTCGTTGCTTTTTTTTCTCTTTTATTTGGCTGTGGATTGTCGTGTAGTTATTACAGATAAGCATGACCATGTGTATCTAATTAAACCCAGGGAATCTTTGTGCAAAGTAATTATTTCATGTAATTTTCCTTTGCAGCACCAATTGTTCTTATAAACGTCTAAACACAACTTATTCCGATTAGTACAAAAAGTCTCCCAAAACCTATTAGTAATAGATAATACAATTCTAAACTAATCGTGAGCTACTGGAGTCCAAAGGAATTAACATTTTATTTCTCAGTACGTCTGAAGTTGAAGCTGTTTACTGAAAACTCTTTAGAGATATTTTTTTGGGATTTCCAAGCTTTCAGTGTATAAACTGATTATGACACTCCTATAAGATAGTATACAGACGACTGATAAAACTAATGTTCCCACACTTGTATATAAATATTTTAGAAGTATTCTGTAAGAGAGTTATACTGGTAGAAATGATAGGCAACTAGCAAGATACCCCCTATAAAGGAGTGGTTCTGCAGGTGGTGACCACAGACCATTTTTCTGTTCTCATCCTTTTTGGCTGTTTTAGTCACTTTTTCCTTTTGCCATTGCTCTCACCCCTAGAGGTACAGTAGCATGAGGCGGTGTCTACAGTACAACCCACAGAAGCTGCTCGGGTAGTGCAGTTTATCCAGGATGGCACATCGGTGCGAGCTGTGGCAAGAAGGGTAGCGGTCTGTCAGCACAGTGTCCAGAGCATGCAGCAGATACCAGGAGATGTGGAGGGAGCCATAGGAGGGCAACAACCCAGCACCAGGACCATTACCTCCTCCTTTGTGCAAGGAGGAACAGGAGGAGCACTGCCAGAGCCCTGCAAAATGAACTCCAGCAGGCCACAAATGTGCATGTGTCTGCACAAACGGTTAGAAGCCGACTCCATGAGGGTGGTATGAGGGCCCGACATCCACAGATGGGGGTTGTGTTCACAGCCCAACACTGCAGGACACTTCGCATTTGCCACAGAACACCAGGATTGGCAAAGTCGCCACTGGCGCCCTGTGCTCTTCACAGATGAAAGCAGGTTCACACTGAGCACATGTGAGAGACGTGACAGAGTCTGGAGACGCCGTGGAGAGCGATCTGCTGCCTGCAAAATCCTTCAGCATGACCGGTTTGGCAGTGGGTCAGTAATGGTGTGGGGTGGTATTTCTTTGGAGGGCCGCACAGCCCTCCATGTGCTCGCCAGAGGGTAGCCTGACTGCCATTAGGTACCAAGGCGAGATCCTCAGACCCCTTGTGAGACCATATGCTGGTGCGGTTTGCCCTGGGTTCCTCCTAATGCAGGACAATGCCAGACCTCATGTGGCTGGAGCGTGTCAGCAGTTCCTGCAAGATGAAGGCATTGAAGCTATGGACTGGCCTGTCCGTTCCCCAGACCTGAATCCAATTGAGCACATCTGGGGCATCATGTCTCGCTCCATCCACCAACGTCACGTTGCACCACAGACTGTCCAGGAGTTGGCGGATGCTTTAGTCCAGATCTGGGAGGAGATCCCACAGGAGACCATCCGCAACCTCATCAGTAGCATGCCCAGGTGTTGTAGGCAGGTCATACTGGTACGTGGAGGCCACACACAATACTGAGCCTCATTTTGACTTGTTTTAAGGACATTACATCAAAGTTGGATCAGCCTGTAGTGTGTTTTTCCACTTTAATTCTGGGGGTGACTCCAAATCCAGGCCTCCATTGGTTAATACATTTGATTTCCATTGATAATTTTTGTGTGATTTTGTTGTCCGCACATTCAACTTTGTATAGAACAAAGTATTCAATGAGAATATTTCATTCATTCAGATCTAGGATGTGTTATTTGCGTTTTCCCATAATTTTTTTGAGCAGTGTAGTTGCGATTGTACATGTGGGGCTTGTCCTTAAATATTCCCATTAGATAGCGTTTTGTTTTACGCTCATCCAAATAAATGCTAATAGGATTTAAATATCTGTGAACATTTTAATACTTTGCTTGCAAATTTTTTTTAAAATAAAAAAACTTGAAGGCCATTTTACATAGCAGAATTCTAATCAGCATTTTGCATCAGTATTTGTGAGCCAAAACTTAGCTATTCATCTCTTCCATGTTCTGGAACCACTCCTAGTTTTTGCTTACAAATGCTGATGCAAAACACTGACCAGAAAACTGCTGTGTAAATGTATTCCTGTGAATAACAATGATGGCCTTTCTATTGGATATGCTACAAATTTTTGATTACACATGAACATGGTCGCCTATTAATATATACACTTCTAAGCCTTCAGCATAGATGTCAAATTTGGCTCGCAAGAAAAAAAAACGTTATCTACTACAGCTGGCCCGCCGGTAGATAGCGCATGCTAGTACTACAAATCCCCCGTTTCCAGTCTGGCACGCTCCCTGGTTACTACAAGGCTGTTTACAACACACCCCGTAGTAACACGCTCCCCAGCTTTGACTCACTTTTTGACCGAAATTCCCTCCTCTTCTCCCTACATCAGCACACACTCCCCTTGTGCTCTGCCATACATCTCAGCGTGCATCAAGGTTGTCATATGGACTTTGTCCAAGTGTTTAATTTTGGCCCACTGTGTATTTTTGAGTTTGACATCTGTGGCCTACAGCAAAAAAAACGCTAATGGGGAACACAATCCATGTACAGTTTTCTCCATTGACTTTCGATAGGTGGAGTAATGAGAACAGCTAAGTGTGAGATACTCCTGGGTCTCGCATAGAAGTTTCTCACTTTTGCATTTTGTTTAACTATTTTGCTAGTGGCATCTATTGGAGATAGTGCCACCCTGAAATTCAATGTCTGATCCTTTAACAAGGCTGCAACATGACTAGGTATATTCTGGGAGAGATCTAATTTACGTAACTTCTTCCATGGAGTATATTCCATGTACAGCTGATCTACTTAAGGACAACTAGTTGCCCATTTTCAGCATTTTTTGCTGTATTTCCTTGGTTTTAGAGCAGCTACAGGAGACACGTGGTGAACATTTTCTTGATTTTTAACCAAGCAGACATTAAAAGGGTTGTTCACCTTAGGGGACAATTTTTGGGGGGTTTAATGCATGTATGTCGGGCTAAAAATCATTTTTGCATCTAGGGTTCATCAAAAATGTTGCATTGTTTTGCATTTACAGGCTTTTTGTTTCCTTGCACATTCAGCTTTGACACGGCTGTGGTCATAAATTAGCTGACAGAAGTTCAGAAAAGACAGGTAAAAGTTATTAACTCTCTTGTGGGATCATCAGAACAAGCACACTGAGGATTCTCCATTAGCTCATTCTGCAGCCAGAAATACAGTGCAACACAGACTATAGAAAACAAATTGTGCAAATTTTAAATGAAATCTAATTGCAAGGTGGACAACCCCTTTTAATGAGACATTTATTGAAGGTATGCTATGAAAGGTTTTAATTAGAATACTGCTTTTTATTTCATTACAGATTTTTATTAATTTCTTCAGACAAGACTGTAACTATAGAGGGGGCCCAACGAATCTCTCTGCTCCATATAATGGGATATTGGGGGCCAGTATTATCAATTCTACATCGGTCCTAGGTGTTTCACATTTCACCACTCTCATTTGATGGCTAAAATGGGTAGTTTCCAGACATGTAGGGTTTACATCCATGACGGAGCCTCTTTTATGAGCCTCCATTGAAAATTTGCTCATTTTAGACGGTCAGAATAAGGGCATACACGCAGCTATATTTTTCTGACTGGAAAAACCTTTGCAGACCTCTCCAGACTCCTTGGTAAGGCTATGTAGGCTCAGGTTTTTCTAGGAGGTGTTGAAGCAGAAACTTTCTAAATTCTCCTTTAAATCAGGAGCATTGCACGGCGAATACGCCTCATTACAATGGCATGCCAAAGCCGGTATGTCACTCTCCACAAGGAGCAGCGTAACCCCTTAGTTCTCAGTCCACAGCCTCTCACCTAGCCAAATCAGATCTCATACTTTGCAATAATGAGGACCAACACCCCGAAACAGTCTGCAAATTGAGATTCTGATTTGGCTTTTATCCCAAGTTATATTGCAAGACTCGTTAAAGGGTCTATTGTGACTTGTAGAATTTCTGCTTCCTACAGGTGGCGCTATAGAGTTCAAGTCCTCTTCCCCTCTGAAGAGGCACTTTGCATATTAAATTTCCCAGAGGAGCATTGCACAGCGAATAAGCCTCCTTGCCTTGGCATGCCAAAGCCGGTATGTCACTCTCCACAAGGAGAAATGTTACCCCTAAATAAATATTGAAATAAAAATAAAAAACTTATTATACTCGCCTTAACAACTAATCCCCAAAGCTCTTGTCCCCTGTAAAAATAAAAAACACCATAATACTCACCTAACACCTAATCCCCGATGCCCATGTCACCTGTAAAAGAGAAAAAAAAAAATAAACCACATATACCTCAACTATTCGCCGTAATCCATAGAGACCCATGACGATCAGATCACTTTTAGTGCAGTCTCATTGGCATGCCAGAGCCGGTATGTCACTCACCACAAGGAGAAACGTTACCTCTTAGACCTAAGTTTCTACTCAAAAACAAAGACTGCATGCACATAACCTGAGTAATGAATGTGTTCTGCTATAGACTAAGCAAACTTGGTATTGTGGTTTCAGATATAAAATAAAAGCGAAACCACAACATGAGTGTAACCAGACAGCTTACAGAACTTTTTGGAACTGACTAGTGTCTATACCTTGTGATTATTTTAATAATATCACTTTGTAAATTTTTGGGTTGTTGGTTCGCCTGCCATATATTGAAGTAGATCCTGACCATAACCAAATATACCATATGGCTAATTTTCCCCCATGGCTAGCTGACAATTTGACATATAGATTCATGTACAGACATTAACCAGTGATACCAATGAAAAGACCAGCAGATCTTCTCCAGATTTCTAGGATACTAAAGGAAGTTTAATGGTGTTGACTTTCAAACCTTGTTCCACTGTGATTTAAAAGCCCGGCGTGACAGCGTGAAATATATGGAGCGTGCGCTATAAAACACAAATTCAAGTGGACATTTTCATTGCGCCCAAACATACATTTAAGTGTGTGCACACAGCAAGTACTGTGATTGACGGTGGAAGAGATAAAAATGAAATTCCCTTAAGGGAAATTTGACTTCGTGCTGATACGTCTGCATATTTATAAGGCGATGTGAAGCCAAAACAAACAGTGTCCTGCTGGCATCTGAATTTTGGCACCACTGAAATGTCTAAAACAAGTAATACATAATTTTTTTTTTAAACAACATCTGTTTGAGAACCTGTGGGAATTAGCTCACAATGCAATTGTAAAATGTTTGTAGAGTGAAATATCCTTTATGTATTTGTGTAAATAATGGCACAGACGTAATGGGTCTTAATTAACTGGAGGGCGCAAGCATTCCCCGCCATTTGCCAATCTGTTATTAACCTTTCCTCTGCTCCGGAAAATGCCAGATGAATTTTGTTGCTCTTCAGGTTTTCAAGGCTGAACATTTCTCATCAGCAGGAGACAGCTTTTCAAACACCATTCAAGTGGTATCAAGTATAATTAAAAAGTTTTACCCTCGCGGCATCTTGTGACTGAGTTGTGCCTTTGGCACCTTGCTCCATTTTGTTTCAGGCCATAATCATTGGTTTGACTCCTCCAGCGTTGTGTTAATGACTCCCCTGGGTTTGTGCATTGCATTGTAGAATGTTCTTACCTTATTTGCCCCTAACATATTTCTAAGAAAGGCTTTAAGATGGAAAATAGAATATAAAATTGCATCTGCACTTTATTTAAAGTACAAAGAACATAAATGACCTGTGTGTAAAAGGTGTCTATAGCTTTATATAAGAGCAGACTTTGCTACAAACATATACACGAACACCCTATAAAAAGTTACTTGCACTTAAATTGTTACGTTTTTACTATAACTAGTGTCGTTAGATTTATCAGACCTGATAAAGTTGGTGTACTTACTTTAATACATCCTTATAAGAATAGCTTAGGTAATGTTCACACTTTGCATTTTTGCAGTAGCCAAAATCTTCTCTCTTGGCAGTAAAGACGCTCTGTTCAAAACGCCTATTTTTCAGCATTTTTTTGCAACGTTTTTTAGTGCTGATTGTTTGTGTGATTAGTCTACAGTACATGTTTAATAATGTTAGTTTTATTCCCCAAAAACGCTTAGTTGCGTTTCTTTTTACATTCTTACTACTTTCTGTGGGTGAAAAAAAAAAAGCTGCAAAAATGCTGAAAAAAATGACATGCTGCACTTTTCCAATTCCTTCAGGAAAAAAAAAATAGAGTGCATGAGAGTCCTGAAATCTCATAGCTTTTGCTAATACTGTAAAAAGCAGCTTTTAATTTACATTCCAAAACACAGCAAAAAAAACGCATCAAAAACGCGATGTGTGCACATAACCTTGGACAGACTCCCAGGCCAAGATTAAAATACTAATTTTAATTTGAAAATCCATGGCATATAGGCTTTATAATCCTCAAAGGAAGTACACCAGCTTCATATACCCTTAAGAGATTTATTTATCAAAGGGGTTGTCCACTACTAGGACAAACCCTTCTCAATCTGAATGTTTGCCCCTGTTAAAATAAAAACACTTATACTCCGTTCCGGCAGTGTCGGCACTCCTGTTCCTGGGGCTCACATGAGGTGAGAGTAGCCGCACCTCTCACTTCCTCTTGATTACTTGTCGTAAGGTGGAGACAGCTGGTGCTTATTGGGAGCAGGACTCGCATGACTTCACAACCTCACGAGCCCCAGGTATGCGAGTGTCAGCACCGCTGGATCAGCGCCGGCATCGAAGGGGAGTGTAAATGTTTTTATTTTAATATGGTCAAACTTGGGAAATGAGAAGGGGTTGTCCAAGTAGTGGACAACCCCTTTAATGAGTACATTTTGTACTGTGCAATCTGGTGGCAGAGCCACTTTCACACTTATTTTCCATGACATGCTTCAACCTTTGCTTTCTATTATTCATTAGAATAAAGACAATTATTTCAATAGGGACCAGAACCTCACAAATTATGTACTAAACAGGTCCACTTTATATTTTAACTTTTGTCCCCAAAGTTTCACTTTTCTGAATGGGGCTAATCTAGTGTACCCTCCAAGGTGTAGCTTATGTTGGTATTACATGGTTGCAATAACTCGGGAGAACTCATGACCCACCTTGGTGTTTGTATAGAAAATACTCCTTTATATAACTTCCTGAGTGAAGAAAAATTATGCTGTTTTGGGATTTAGGGTTTATTGTTGCTTATTCACCGCCGTAAATGTTAGTTAAACTTGGTAGTAGGGTTTCACCTATTGAGTATAACCAGGGGCAGAATGAGAATTATGCAGCTGGTTAGGACACAATTTGGTGGGATTTTATGTACTATATATACTTTTGAGTATGTGTGTGTTATGTATGTGTAAATATAACCCCAATTCCCAAAAAGTTGGGACGCTCTGTAAAATGTGTAAAGAAAAAAACAAGAATGCAATCATTTGGAAATCTCTAGACCTATTTTATTCACAACAGAACATGGAGCACAGATCAGAAGGTGAAAGTTGGACATTTTTCATTTGAAAAAAATAGCTCCTTTAAAAATTGATGGCAGCAAAACATCTCAAAAAATGTTGGAACAGGGCCATGTCTACCATGATGATTTTTTTCAAATGTCTGGGAAGTGAGGAGGCCAATTGCTGGAGTTTTGGAGAGGAATGTTGTCCCATTCTTGCCTGATGTAGGATTCTAGCTACTGAACAGTCCTGGGTTTATTGCAGGATTTTTGTTTCATAATGCACCATGTGTTTTTTTTTTTTTTGTTTTGTTTTTTTATATTGATGAGCGCTCTTGACTGCAGGTGGCCAGTTCACACCTGAGCCCCTCTTCTCAGAAGCCATGTTGTTGTGATGGATGCAGTAGGTGATTTAGCATTTTCTTGCTGAAATATGTAAGGCCTTGCCTGAAATAGACATTGTGTGTGAGCATATGTTGTTCCTAAACCTTAATATAAAAATGTAAGCTGCCCCTGCCATAGGCACTAATACAACCCCATACCATCAGAGATGCAGGCTTTTGAACTATGTATGGATAACAAGCTTGGGTGGTCCATTCATCTCGAGTCAGCAGGACATGGAGTATGTGATTTCCATAAAAAATGTTAAAATTTTGATTCATCTGACCACAGAACAGTTTTCCATTTTGCTTCAGTCCTTTTTTGACCCAGAGAAGATGTCAGAATTCCTGGATTGTGTTGATATATGGCTTCTTCTTTGCTTGATAAATCTTGAACTTGCAGTTGTGGATTGGACAGCGAATTGTGTTCAGACGATCATTTTTTGGAAGTATTCCTGAGCCCATGAAGTGATTTCCACGACCAATTCATGCCTGTTTTTAATGCAGTGCCGCCTGAGGACTTGTAGATCATGAACATCCAATATTGACTGTCTGCCTCGTCTCTTGTGCACATGGATTTCTCCAGAATTTCTGAATATACCACCATCTCCAATTCAAAAGATTCAAAGTCTTTGCAATTTTACAATGAGGAACATTTTTCTGAAATCACGCCACAATTTTTAAAGGCAATTACTCAGATTAGTGAGTCTCTGACCATCTTTGCTTCTGAGAGACTCTGCCTCTCTAACATGCTCTCTTTATGCATGTGACTCGGTTGAGAATTGACCATCGAGATGTTTTTAATTAATGCCACTTAATTTTCCTACCTTTTGTCAACCCTGTCCTAACTTTTTTTGAGATTTGTTGCTGACATTCATTTCTAAACTAGTTAGACATTTTAGCATTTGATTTGAAAAAAGAAATGCCTTTCAACTTTTGATGTGTTCTATGTTATGTTGTGAATAAAATGTCTAAAAGATCACGAATCATTGCAATCTTGTTTTCTGTTTTATGTCCCAGCTTTTTTTAAATTGGGGTTGTATATTAATACATATATTCTACATTAACCCCTTTCTGGCCCAGGGCGTTCTAATACTTATCTGTGCCCTGGGCCTTATGTGCCTGATACGTATTAGTATGCCCTGGCGATTTCGCCCGCACAAGCGGAGCGGGCGAGATCGTCGCCAGGTGTCATCTAATTGTCACAGCTGACACCCGGTGCCATGTGCAGGGGGCTGTCCCGCACCGCTCCCAGCACATTAACCCCCGAAATGCTTTGATCGCAGCATTCCGGTGGCAAGAGGAGGTAAGCGCGATACTTACCTTCTCTGCCGGCGTCCCTCGGCATCTGAGTCCGGTCCTGGATGTTGCCATGTTGACCCGATGTCGTCATGACAACATCAGTCACCAGGAGGCAGGAAGTCACTTTGGTCATGCGCAGTGCGCGACCAAAGTAACTTCTCCCTGTGCACCGCTGACAGGCTGCATAGCACAGGGATGGTTCTGCATTCCTGTGCTATATAGTCGATCAGGCTGCAAAAAGTGGCTCACTATGGGACTTTCAAAGTGTAAAAGTAAGAAAAATGTCGAAGTGAAAAAAAAAAATTGTAAAAATATTAAAAAAACATAAAAAAAATAATTAAAAAATATATGTATTGTACCCATAAATAATCGTATGAAAAAAAAAAGCAATAAGTATACATATTTGGTATCGCCACGTCCAGAACGACCTGACCTATAAAACGGTCCTGCTAGTTAACCCCTTTAATGAACACGGTAAAAAAAATAAAAAACGAAACATAAAGCGATGTTTTATCATCATACCGCCAAATAAAAAATGGAATAAAACGCGATCAAAAAGACGAATGTAAATAAAAATGGTACCGCTGAAAACGTCATCTTGTCCCGTAAAAAACAAGCTGCCATACAGCTCCAACGGCCAAAAAATAAAAAAGTTATAGCTCTCAGAATAAAGCGATGCAAAAACAATTCTTTTTTTCTATAAAAATAGTTTTTATTGTGTAAAAGCGACAAAATATAAAGAAAATATATAAATGCGGTACCGCTGTAAATGTACTGACCCGAAGAATAAAGCTACCTTATCAATTTTACCACACGCAGAACGGCATAAAAAAAAAAAAATTCCTGAATTGTTGTTTTTTGTTTATTCTGCCTTCTTAGAATCAGAATAGAAAGAGATCAAAAAATGTCACGTGCCCGAAAATGGTACAAATAAATACGTCAACTTGTCCCGCAAAAAACAAGCAGTCACATGACTTTGTCGGCCGAAATATGGAAAAATTATAGTTCTCAAAATATGGCGATGCAAAACCAATTCTTTGCAAAAAAAAAAATTTTTTTTTGTGTGACAGCTGTCAATCATAAAAACCCAATATGAATCTGGCATTGCTGTAATTGCACCGACCCGAAGAATAAAGACTTCTAAATCACTTATACCGCACGAGGAACGGCGCAAAAAAGAAACTCTAGGGTTAGGGTTGGGCTAGGGTTAGGGTTGGGCTAGGGTTAGGGTTGGGCTAGGGTTAGGGTTGGGCTAGGGTTAGGCTTAGGGTTAGGGCTAGGGTTAGGGCTAGGGTTAGAGCTAGGGTTAGGGCTAGGGTTAAGGCTAGGGTTAGGACTAGAGTTGGGCTAGGGTAGGGTTAGGGCTAGAGTTGGGCTAGGATTAGGGCTAGAGTTGGGCTAGGGTTAGGGCTAGGGTTAAGGCTAGGGTTAGGGTTGGGCTAAGGTTAGGGTTGAGGTTGGGATTTTTTCAGAAGTAAAGAAAGAAAAACGACTACGATATGGCAACTAATGTTAAGCGCAAGTGCTCGCTACTTGAGTTTGCATCAGGTGCTCGGGTATGCACCGAGCATAGCAGGTGCTCGATAGACATGCTCAAGTCTCCGCCCCAAATGTTTTGCAGCTGTTATACAGTCAAAAAAAGATTGCGGGGATTGCCTGCCATGCACGCGCGATCCCCGCATGTTTTTTTTTTTTGGGTGTCTAATAACCATGAAACATGCGGGATGGGGAATCGAGCATGTTACTTGAGCACCCGCGATACTTGGTGCATACCCGAGTACCCGTTGCAAACTCAAATAGCGAGCACTTGCACTCAAGACTAATGACAACTTATTCAATATGATTACCTAATGTTATCAAATTCTGTGTCGTACCTCTGGGTTCAAAATGTTCACTATACCCCTTGATAAAATCCTGGAAGGGTCTAGTTTCCAAAGTGGAGTCACTGGGCGGGATGGTTTCCACTATTTAGGCACATCAGGTACGTCCCAAACGCAACATGGCGTCCGCTAATTATTCAAGCAAATTTTACATTCAAAAAGTCAAATGACGCTCCTTCCCTTCCGAACCCTGCCGTGCGCCCAAACAGTGGTTTTCCCCCACATAAGGGGTATCGACTTACTCAGGAGAAATTGCACAACAGATTGCATGATGCAATTTCTTCTGTTACCCTTATGAAAATGCAAAATTGGGGGCTGAGAAACATTTTTGTTGAAAAAATGTGAAAATTTTATTTTTACGGCTTAATGTTATAAACTTCTGTGAAGCACCTGGGGGTTCAAGGTGCTCACCACACACCTAGATAAGTTCCCTGAGGGGTCTAGTTTCCAAAATGGTGTCACTTGTGGGGGGTTTCCACTGTTTAGGCACATCAGGGGCTCCCCAAACGCAACATGGTGTCCGCTAATTATTCAAGCAAATTTTATATTCAAAAAGTCAAATGGCGCTCCTTCCCTTCCGAACCCTGTGCGTGCTCAGGGGAAATTGCACAACAAATTTTGGAGTCCATTTTTTCCTATTACCCCTGCGAAAATAAAAAAATTTGGGTCTAAAGTAACATTTTTGTGAAAAAAAGTTAATGTTCATTTTTTTTCTTCCACATTCCAAAAATTCCTGTGAAGCACCTGAAGGGTTAATAAACTTCTTGAATGTGGTTTTGAGCACCTTGAGGGGTGCAGTTTTTAGAATGGTGTCACTTTTGGGTATTTTTTGTCATAAAGGCCCCTCAAAGTCACGTCAAATGTGATGTGGTCTCTAAAAAAAAAATGGTTTTGTAAATTTTGTTGTAAAAATGAGAAATCGCTGGTCAACTATAAAATAATTTTGGTTCCAAAATTGTGCTGATGTAAAGTAGACATGTGGGAAATGTTATTTATTAACTATTTTGTGTAACATATCTCTCTGATTTAAGGGCATAAAAATTCAAATTTTAAAAATTGCAAAATTTTTAAAATTTTCGCCATTTCCGTTTTTTTCACAAATAAACGCAAGTGATATTGAAGAAATTTTACCTACTATCATGAAGTACAATATGTCATGAAAAAACATTCTCAGAATATATATCTCACTTAACAGCTTAAAGCCAAGGAGTTACACCCCCACCAGCTTGCTGGTGGACTTCAACAGGAAGACCCCCTGGAGATCCAAGCCATTCGGCTCCCTTTCTGTCAGACAACTATAATTCATCACCGAGTTATGGAAATACTATACATCCCAGCGATACACCAAATAGATTTTTTGAAATCACGTGAACATGAGGAATGTCACCCTGGCTTCCAGCCCAGTTTAGCGCGTAGGGCCTTTCGGAAACCCCTAGGGCCATGGTGTTTGGTCTCCATGCGTAGCAGGGGCCCGGCTGGATCCGATGACACCAGAACCAGCTCCCTAGGACCGTCCATTAAGGAAGTATAACCCATTTTAATTTTTGGAGTTTATAGCTGAGGGAGGCCAGGGGTGGAGATTTAGGTCCAGCCCAGGGGACAGGAGAGGGAGTGACCCTGAGAGGTTAAAATCTCCTGCAGCTCTAGCCCATTGATTATTCTCTGGGAGATCACGACGACATCGTGTGAGGGAAGTCACCCAAAAGAGAGGGACCCACAAGCCTCCCATGTGGCAGCCCCTCCCCCGCAAACCAGGCCTTCCATCTGACTGGTAACTCACTATTAGTATCTGCTTTTATCTTTTGTACCACTACTATTGTGTTTGCATCCCGGACCATTATGTATGTATAACGCTTAATGTATATACTGTATTGTCTAGTGTGTCCTTAAGGCGATTAAATATATAATTTAAGCTTGGCCTGCTCTTTTATCTCGATCCACAAATCCTCATGTCCGTTGTTCGGTCCAACTAACAAGCTACCGGGACTGGTTCCTGGCCCGATAAAATCCCCCGATCCACTAGCAGGAATTATATTTTATAGGAACTGGTGGCAGCTCTACCATGCTGACAGGGTTCTGTTTCACTGGTGTCAGTGAGAGGGACTTCTCAGCCTGTCAGGGGTGTGAGTGAGTGTGGTGCCACATCAGTCACTGAGTGGACCACCTCTTCTCACTCCCTATACCTTCCTGTACCCGTGTGGACAGGGGATGTCTGTGGAGAACGGTACCAATCTGACCTTACGCGTCCCTGAGGGGGTACGGAACGTCACGTTGGTGCAAAGGGCAGATCCGTATCACGTGTTCCGTCTGACGTAATTGTGATGTCAGGTGGGTGGAGAGGTGTGGATCCTTCACAGGTGGTGGGATTCTGCGGGATCTCTCTGGTGCCATTTATCACAGGTGGTGTCAGCGGTGGGATTCTGCGGGATCTCTCTGGTGCCATTCTTCACAATTGGTCACTGCGAAGGGGTGACAAGATCCAGTGAAGGCAATATCCATCTGATGACTCTTGAAGAATTTCAGCGGCTGAGTGTGGTGGGGAACATCAGAAACCATCACCTTGGGTACCAAAAAAGCTTATCCTGCCCCTGGGTAAAAAAAAATTGAGTTAGTAATGAGTTTAACCACAAGCAATTTTCAAACTGGTTCACCGTAATACCATTTTCCATTTTTTTCTTGATGCAATTCAGTTTTCTTGTGCCGTAGCTTTTTCTGTCACATTAGGGACTAAAAATGTAATGTAATGGGATGGTTAGCGGATGACCTAATTGGGGTGGAGAATGACGTTAATGGGTGTACAGGGTGGGCCATTTATATGGATACATCTAAATTAAATGGGAATGGTTGGTGATATCAACATCCTGTTTGTGGCACATTAGTATATGAGAGGGGGAAAACTTTTTTAGATGGGTGGTGACCATGGCGGCCATTTTGAAGTCGGCCATTTTGGATCCAACTTTATTTTTTTTATAAGAAAAACAATGGTGTGCTTGGTTTTAACGTAACTTTATTCTTTCATGAGTTTTTTTACAAGTTTATGACCTCTTATAAAATGTGTTCAAAGTGCTGCCCGTAGTGTTGGATTGTCAATGCAACCCTCTTCTCCCACTCTTGACACACTGATAGCAACACTGCAGAAGAAATGCTAGCACAGGCTTCCAGTAGCCGTTGTTTCAGATGCTGCACATCTCGTATCGTCACAGCTTAGGCAATCCCCTTCAGGTGACCCCAAAGATAAGTCTAAGGGGGTCAGATCGTGAGACCTTGGTGGCCATTCAACTGGCCCACCACGACCAATCCACTTTCCAGGAAACTGTTCATGTAGGAATGCTCGGACCTGACACCCATAATGTGGTGGTGCACCATCTTGTTGGAAAAACTCAGGGAACATGCCATCTTCAATGCATGAAGAGGGCAACACATCATCATGTAGAAATTTCAGAAATCCAGTGTCATTGAGGTTTCCATTGATGAAGAATGGCCCCACTATCTTTGTACCCCAAATACCACACCATACCATCAAGATACGAGATGTGCAGCATCTCAAACAACAACATTTTTATGTTTGAAGACAGAAATGTGGCACAAGGTAGAAAAGTTCAAGGGGGGCAAATACTTTCACAATACACTGTATATATGTGTGTGTGTGTGTGTGTGTGTGTATATATATATATATATATATATATATATATATATATATATATATATATATATATATATATATATATATATATATATATATATATTATAGCTCAGCAGTTCGCCCCAAGGAACTGCTGAGCTTACTCAGGAGAAATTGCACAACAGATTGCATGATGCAATTTCTTCTGTTACCCTTATGAAAATGCAAAATTGTGGGCTGAGAAACATTTTTGTTGAAAAAATGTGAAAATTTTATTTTTATGGCTTAATGTTATAAACTTCTGTGAAGCACCTGGGGGTTCAAGGTGCTCACCACACACCTACATAAGTTCCCTGAGGGGTCTAGTTTCCAAAATGGTGTCACTTGTGGGGGGTTTCCACTGTTTAGGCACATCAGGGGCTCCCCAAACGCAACATGGTGTCCGCTAATTATTCAAGCAAATTTTATATTCAAAAAGTCAAATGGCGCTCCTTCCCTTCCGAACCCTGTGAGTGCTCAGGGGAAATTGCACAACAAATTTTGGAGTCCATTTTTTCCTATTACCCCTGCGAAAATAAAAAAATTTGGGTCTAAAGTAACATTTTTGTGAAAAAAGTTAATGTTCATTTTTTTTCTTCCACATTCCAAAAATTCCTGTGAAGCACCTGAAGGGTTAATAAACTTCTTGAATGGACCGTGGCGAACTGGGGGCGATATGTGCGGGGGCAAAATTTACCCGGGGGCGAACTGCTGGGGGCGAAACATCCAATTCATATATATATATATAGTGTGTGTATATATGTGTATAGATATATATATATAGATATATTACATACAACCCCTGGCAAAAATTATGGAATCACCGTGCTCGGAGGATGTTCATTCAATTGTTTAATGTTGAAAAAAAGCAGATAACAGACATGGCACAAAACTAAAGTCATTTCAAGTGGCAACTTTAGGGCTTTAAGAAACAATAAAAGAAATCAAGATTAAAAATGTGGTACTAAGTAAGGGTGATTTTTTTTTCACACCAAGCAAAAAATTGTGGAATCACTCAATTCTGAGGAAAAAATTATGGAATCAAGGCAAGGTTTCTTGCCTTATAAATGGGGTTGGGACCATCAGTTGTGTTGTGCAGGAGTCAGATGGATACACAGCTGATAGTCCTACTGAATAGACTGTCAGAATTTGTATTATGGCAAGAAAAAAGCAGCTATGTAAAGAAAAACGAGTGGCCATCATACTTTAAGAAATGAAGGTCAGTCAGTGTGAAAAATTGGGCAAACTTTGAAAGTGTCCCCAAGTGCAGTTGCAAAAACCATCAAGCGCTACAAAGAAACTGGCTCACACGAGGACCGTCCCAGGAGAGGAAGACCAAGAGTCACCTGTGCTTCTGAGGTTAAGTTTATCCGAGTCACCAGCCTCAGAAATAGCAGATTAACAGCAGCTCAGATTAGAGACCAGGTCAATGCCACACAGCGTTCTAGCAGCAGACACATCTCTTCAACAACTGTTAAGAGGAGACTTTGTACAGCAGGCCTTCATGGTAAAATAGCTGCTAGGAAACCACTGCTAAGGACAGGCAACAAGCAGAAGAGACTTGTTTGGGCTAAAGAACACAAGGAATGGACATTAGACCAGTGGAAATCTGTGCTTTGGTCTGAGGAGTCCAAATTTGAGATCTTTGGTTCCAACCACCGTGTCTTTGTGCGACGCACAAAAGGTGAACGGATGGGGCTCTACATGCCTCGTTCCCACCGTGAAGCATGGAGGAGGAGGTGTGATGGTGTGGGAGTGCTTTGCTGGTGACACTGTTGGGGATTTATTCAAAATTGAAGGCACACTGAACCAGAATGGCTACCACAGCATCTTGCAGCGGCATGCTATTCCATCCGGTTTGTGTTTAGTTGGACCATCATTTATTTTTCAACCGGACAATGACCCCAAACACACTTCCAGGCTGTGTAAGGGCTATTTGACCAAGAAGGAGATTGATGGGGTGCTACACCAGATGACCTGGCCTCCACAGTCACCAGACCTGAACCCAATCGAGATGGTTTGGGGTGAGCTGGACCGCAGAGTGAAGGCAAAAGGGCCAACAAGTGCTAAGCATCTCTGGGAACTCCTTCAAAACTGTTGGAAGACCATTTCCAGTGACTACCTCTTGAAGCTCATCAAGAGAATGCCAAGAGTGTGCAAAGCAGTGATCAAAGCAAAAGGTGGCTACTTTGAAGAACCTAGAATATAAGACATTTTCAGTTGTTTCACACTTTTTTGTTAAGTATATAATTCCACATGTGTTAATTCATAGTTTTGATGCCTTCAGTGTGAATGTACAATTTTCATAGTCATGAAAATACAGAAATTTCTTTAAATGAGAAGGTGTGTCCAAACTTTTGGTCTGTACTGTATATATGTATATGCACACTACCTACCATTCAAAAGTTTGGGGTCACCCAGACAATTTTGTGTTTTCCATAAAAACTCATACTTTTATTTATCAAATGAGTTGCAAAATGATTAGAAAATATAGTCCAGACATTGACAAGGTTAGAAATAATGATTTTTATTAGAATAATTTTCTCCTTCAAACTTTGCTTTCGTCAAAGAATGCTCCCTTTGCCGCAATTACAGCATTGCAGTCCTTTGGCATTCTAGCTGTTAATTTGCTGAGGTAATCTTGAGTAATTTCACCCCATGCTTCCTGAAGCCCCTCCCACAAGTTGGATTGGCTTGATGGGCACTTTTAGCGCACCATCCGGTCAAGCTGCTCCCACAACAGCTCAATGGGGTTGAGATCTGGTGACTGCGCTGGCCACTCCATTACAGATAGAATACCAGTTGCCTGCTTCTTCCCTAAATAGTTCATGCATAATTTGGAGGTGTGCTTTGGGTCATTGTCCTGTTGTAGGATGAAATTGGCTCCAATCAAGCGCTGTCCACAGGGTATGGCATGGCGTTGCAAAATGGAGTGATAGCCTTCCTTATTCAAAATCCCATTTATCTTGTACAAATCTCCCACTTTACCAGCACCAAAGCTACCCCAGACCATCACATTACCTCCACAATGCTTGACAGATGACGGGCACTCTTCCAGCATCTTCTCCATTGTTCTGCGTCTCACAAATGTTCTTCTTTGTGTTCCAAACACCTCAAACTTTGATTCGTCTGCCATAAAACTTTTTTCCAATCTTCCTCTGTCCAATGTCTGTGTTCTTTTGCCCATATTAATCTTTTCCTTTTATTAGCCTGTCTCAGATACGGCTTTTTCTTTGCCCTGAAGGCCAGCATCCCGGAGTAGCCTCTTCATTGTAGTTGTTGACACTGGCGTTTTGCGTGTACTATTTAATGAAGCTGCCAGTTGAGGAGCTGTGAGGTGTCGATTTCTTAAACTAGAGACTCTAATGTACTTGGCTTGTTGCTCAGTTGTGCAGCGGGGCCTCCAACTTCTTTCTACTCTGGTTAGAGCCTGTTTATGCTCTCCTCTGAAGGGAGTAGTACACACCATTGTAGGAAATCTTCAGTTTCTTGGCAATTTCTCGCATGGAATAGCCTTCATTTCTAAGAACAAGAATAGACTGTCGAGTTTCACATGAAAGTTCTCTTTCTGGCCATTTTGAGAGTTTCATAGAACAAACAAATGTAATGCTCCAGATTCTCAACTAGCTCAAAGGAACTTCAATTTTATAGCTTCTCAAATCAGCCAAACCGTTTTCAGCTGGGCTAACATACTTGTGCAAGGGTTTTCTAGGGTTTTCTAAACCTTCATTAGCCTCCTTACACAGTTAGCAAACACAATGTACCATTAAAACACTGGAGTGGTGGTTGTTGGAAATGGGCCTCTATACACCTATGTAGATATTGCAATAGAAACAAGACGTTTGCAGCTAGAATAGTCATTTACCACATTAACAATGCATAGCGTGTATTTCTCATTCATTTAATGTTAGCTTCATTGAAAAAAATTGTGCTTTTCTTTCAAAAATAATGAAATTTCTAAATGACCCCAAACTTTTGAACAGTAGTGTGTGTGTGTATATATATGTGTGTGTGTGTGTGTGTGTGTATATATATATGTATGTATGTGTATATATATATATATATATATATATATATATATATATATATAAATATATATATATATAAATATTACACACACTGCTCAAAAAAATAAAGGGAACACTTAAAAAACTGAATATAACGCCAGTAAATCAAACTTCTGCAAAATCAAACTGTCCACTTAGGAAGCAACACTGATTGACAATCAATTTCACATGCTGTTGTGCAAATGGAATAGACAGTAGATGGAAATTATTGGCAATTATCAAGACATCCTCAATAAAGGAGTGGTTCTGCAGGTGGGGACCACAGACCACATCTCAGTACCAATGCTTTCTGGCTGATGTTTTGGTCACTTTTGAATGTTGGTTGTGCTTTCACACTCGTGGTAGCATGAGACACTCTACAACCCACAGAAGTTGCTCAGGTAGTGCAGCTCATCCAGGATGGCACATCAATGCGAGCTGTGGCAAGAAGGTTTGCTGTGTCTGTCAGCGTAGTGTCCAGAGGCTGGAGGCGCTACTAGGAGACAGGCCAGTACACCAGGAGACGTGGAGGGGGCCGTAAAAGGGCAACAACCCAGCAGCAGGACCGCTACCTCCACCTTTGTGCAAGGAGGAACAGGAGGAGCACTGCCAGAGCCCTGCAAAATGAACTCCAGCAGGTCACAAATATGCATGTCTCTGCACAAAGTTAGAAATCGACTCCATGAGGGTGGTATGAGGGCCCGACGTCCACAGATGGGGGTTGTGCTCACAGCCCAACACCTTGCAGGACGCTTGGCATTTGCCACAGAACACCAGGATTGGCAAAGTTGCCACTGGCGCCCTGTGCTCTTTACAGATGAAAGCAGGTTCACACTGAGCACATGTGACAGACGTGACAGAGTTTGGAGACGCCGTGGAGAGCGATCTGCTGCCTGCAACATCCTTCAGCATGACCGGTTTGGCAGTGGGTCAGTAATGGCGCGGGGTGGCGTTTCTTTGGAGGGCCGCACAGCCCTCCATGTGCTCGCCAGAGGTAGCCTGACTGCCATTAGGTACCGCAATGAGATCCTCAGACCCCTTGTGAGACCATATGCTGGTGTGGTTGGCCCTGGGTTCCTCCTAATGCAGGACAATGCCAGACCTCATGTGGCTGGTGTGTGTCAGCAATTCCTGCAAGATGAAGGCATTGAATCTATGGACTGGCCCGCCCGTTCCCCAGACCTGAATCCGATTGAGCACATCTGGGACATCCTATCTCGCTCCATTCACCAACGTCACGTTGCACCACAGACTGTCCAGGAGTTTGCGGATGATTTAGTCCAGGTCTGGGAGGAGATCCCACAAGAGACCATCCGCAACCTCATCAGGAGCATGCCCAGACGTTGAAAGGAGGTCATACAGGCACGTGGAGGCCACACACAATACTGAGCCTCATTTTGACTTGTTTTAAGGACATTACATCAAAGTTGGATCAGCCTGTAGTGTGTTTTTCCACTTTAATTCTGGGGGTGACTGCAAATCTAGGCCTCCATCATTGGTTAATAAGTTTGATTTCCATTGATGATTTTTGTATGATTTTGTTGTCAGCACATTCAACTTTGTACAGAACAAAGTATTCAATAAGAATATTTCATTCATTCAGATCTAGGATGTGTTATTTGAGTGTTCCCTTTATTTTTTTGAGCAGTGTATATATACACACACACTTATATATATACAGTGCATTGTGAAAGTATTTGGCCCCCTTGAACTTTTCTACCTTTTGCCACATTTCTGGCTTCAAACATAAAGATATAAAATTCTAATTTTTTGGGTAAGAATCAACAAGTGGGACACAATCGCGAAGTGGAACGAAATTTATTGGATATTTTAAACTTTAACAAATTAAAAACTGACAAGTGGGGCGTGCAATATTATTCGACCCCTTTACTTTCGGTGCAGCAAACTCACTCAAGAAGGTCAGTGAGGAACTCTGAATGATCCAATGTTGTCCTAAATGACTGGTAATGATAAATAGAATCCACCTGTGTGTAATCAAGTCTCCGTATAAATGCACCTGCTCTGTGATAGTCTCAGGGTTCTGTTTCAAGTGCAGAAAGCATCATGAAGACCAAGGAATCTACCAAGACCCTGTTATGGAAGAGTGGCAAGAAGAAAGCCATTTCTCAAAGATATCCATAAAAAGTCTCGTTTGAAGTTTGCCACAAGCCACCTGGGAGACACACCAAACATGTGGAATTAGGTGCTCTGGTCAGATGAAACCAAATTCGAACTTTTTGGCCACAATGCAAAATGATATGTTTGGCGTAAAAGCAACCCAGCTCATCACCCACAAAATCCCATCCCCGCTGTCAAACATGGTGGTGGCAGCATCATGGTTTGGGCCTGCTTTTCTTCAGCAGGGATAGTGAAGATGGTTAAAATTGATGGGAAGATGGACGGAGCCAAATACAGGACCATTCTGGAGGAAAACCTGTTGGAGTCTGCAAAAGACCTGAGACTGGGGCGGAGATTTATCTTCCAACAAGACAATGATCCCAAACATAAAGCAAAATCTACAATGGAATGGTTCAAAAATAAACTTATTCAGGTGTTAGAATGGCCAAGTCAAAGTCCAGACCTGAATCCAATCGAGAATCTGTGGAAAGAGCTGAAAACTGCTGTTAACAAACGCCCTCCATCCAACCTCAATGAGCTCGAGCTGTTTTGCAAGGAAGAATGGGCAAGAGTTTCATCCTCTCGATGTGCAAAACTGATAGAGACATACCCCAAGCGACTTGCAGCTGTAATCGCAGCAAAAGGTGGCGCTACAAAGTATTAACTCAAGGGGGCCGAATAATATTGCACGCCCCACTTTTCAGTTTTTAATTTGTTAAAAAAGTTTAAAATATCCAATAAATTTCGTTCTACTTCACGATTGTGTCCCACTTGTTGATTCTTCCCCCCCAAAAATAGAATTTTATATCTTTGTTTGAAGCCACAGACACATGCACATTTGTGGCCTGCTGGGGGTCATTTTGCAGGGCTCTTGCAATGCTCCTCCTGTTCCTCTTTGCACAAAGGCGGAGGTAGTGGTCCTGCTGCTGGGTTGTTGTCCTCCTACGGCCCCCTCCACGTCTCCTGGTGTACTGGCCTGTCTCCTGGTAGCGCCTCCAGCCTCTGAACACTACACTGACAGACACAGCAAACCACCTTGCCACAGCTCGCATTGATGTGCCATCCTGGATGAGCTGCACTTCCTGAGCAACTTCTGTGGGTTGTAGAGTCCGTCTCATGCTACCACGAGTGTGAAAGCACAACCAACATTCAAAAGTGACCAAAACATCAGCCAGAAAGCATTGGTACTGAGATGTGGTCTGTGGTCTCCACCTGCAGAACCACTCCTTTATTGAGGGTGTCTTGATAATTGCCAATAATTTCCATCTATTGTCTATTCCATTTGCACAACAGCATGTGAAATTGATTGTCAATCAGTGTTGCTTCCTAAGTGGACAGTTTGATTTCGCAGAAGTTTGATTTACTTGGAGTTATATTCTGTTGTTTAAGTGTTCCCTTTATTTTTATATATATATATATATATATATATATATATATATATATATATATATATATATATATATATATATATATATATATATATATATATATATATATATATATATATATACACACCGAATGTTCGTAATTTGGGCTCTGCATGCCACTATTTTTCAAATAAAACAACTGAGAGGCAATTGAAGTGTAGACTTTCAGGTTTAATTAAAGGGGTTAAACAAAAATATCCCGTGAAACGTTTATAGGAATTGCAACCATTTTTCTACAAAGCCTCCTCAATTCAGGGACTCAAAAGTAATTGGACAAATTAACTTCACCACAAATAGTGGTTGTTTTTAATATTTTGTACAGATTATTTTGCAGGCAATGACTGCCTGAATTTGGGAAACCATGGACCTCACCAAACGCTGGGTTTCCTCCTTTGTGATGCTTACCAGGCCTTTACTGCAGCTGACTTCAGTTGATCCTTGTTTGTAGATATTTCTGCCTTAAGTTTTGTGTTATGCATTTGAAATGCTGCTCGATGGGGCTGAGATCTGGTGATTGACTCTGCCATTGCAGAATATTCCACTTCTTTTCCTTAAAGTCCTCGGTTGCTTTTGCAGTATGTTTTGGGTCGTTGTCCTTCTGTACTGTGAAGCACCGTCCAATCAACCTATTGGCATTTGGTTGAATCTTAGCACAAAGTATAGTCCTGTACATGTCAGAATTCATCCGCATGCTTCTGTCTTCAGTATCTCATCAATAAACACTAATGACCCAGTGCCATTGGAAGTCATGCATGCCTATGCCATCTCACTGTCTCCACCATGTTTTACAGAGGATGTGCTGTGCTTTGGATCATGATCCATTCCAAGCCTTCTTAATACTTACTTCTTCCCATCATTCTGGTACAGGTTGATCTTAGTTTCATCTGTCCAAATAATGCTTTTACAAAACTGGGCTGGCTACTTTAGATGTTTGTTTTTTTTTAGCATAGTCTAACCTGACCTTTCTATTTTTAAGGCTGATTAATGATTTGCACCTTGTGGTGAATCCTCTGTATTTGCTCTCATGAAGTCATCTCTTCATGGTAGACTTAGATACGGAAACACCTACTTCTTGGAGAGTGTTCTTCACTTGGGCAGATGTTGTAAAGGGTTATTTTCTTCACCGTGGAAAGGAATGTACCAAACTGTTGATTTGGCCACGCCTAACATTTCTGCAATCTCTCTGATGGATTTCTTCTCTTTTTCAGCCTAACAATGGTCTATTTCACTTTCATTGAGAGCTCCTTTGACCACATTTTGTGGGTTCTCAACAACAGCTTTCAAATGCAAATGCCACATCTGGAATCGGCTCCATACCTTTTTCCTGTTTAATTGATTATCGATTACCAAGGGAAAGCCCATCCAGCCCTTTTGAGATAATTGACAATTACTTTTGGTCCCTTGAAAAAGAAGCAGCTACATATTAAAGAACTGTAATTCCTAAACCCTTACTCCAATTAGGATGTGAATACTCTCAAATTAAAACTGGGAGTCTGCACTTTAAGCCCATATTGATTATATAACTATATCTTGAATATGTTTTGGTAAACAGCTAAAATGCCATACTTGTCACTGTCCAAATATTTTGGACCCAACTGTATATATACAGTATAATATAGTGTCATTGCAGAAAAACAAAGATTGAGATAAAGAAATTGAAATACCTAGGAAAGAACTTTCTAAATAATATCTATGCATGTAACATACATTTTTTATTCCAATTGACTTTTTTTCTTATTTTCACACGTTACTAAGTTGACAGCATTCACCTAAAGTATAAAGCCTAATTCACGTCTCATTTTGTGTCGTCTCCAGGCAGCTTTAAGTGCCTTGAAACAATTTTCAGAACAAGGACTAGATTCTGTAGAAGGCGCTCTCATGAAAGAAAACGGACCATTTGAGTAAGTATTTTCACTTGTGGTTTTGTTTTATTGTATAACTGTTTAATATATCTATTGTAGTAGAAGACAGTGGAATATATTTATCCAAACCAGTGTAAAGGAATGTTGAGAAGACGTCCATTGCTAACCAGAACATTCCAGCTCTCATTTTTCTAAGCTTCTGTTTAAAATTAAAGACACAACCCAATTTGTCGCTGTGGGCAACTTTTCAATTACTTTGCACTGATGTGCCGCAATGTCCAACATTATAGTTTTTCGTTCAAGGTCAATGTTTACCTAATAGGAGCTGAAATACTCTTCTGAAAGATTGTCGTGACGTCTAATTTTTAAATGGGGACAATCCTCCTCCAACACAAATCCAAACATCGGCATTTATCCATCACTTGAGACTTTAAAGACTGTGAGCATGGAAAAATTTTTAGATGCAAAATGCTAGTGACAGTCTGCAAAATTAATTTCTCAATTCATTTTCAGACCTCCTGTCTGTTTTTTTTGTATGCCAATGTCCCTCCCAGTAATATACAGGTGCATCTCACAAAATTATAATATAATATCATCAAAAAGTTAATTTATTTCAGTTCGCAGTATAAAAGTGAAACTCATATATTATATAGAGTCATTACAGACAGAGTGATCTATTTCAAGTGTTTATTTCTGTTAATGTTAATGATCATGGCTTACAGCCAATGAAAACACACAAGTCATTATCTCAGTAAATTAGAATACTTTAACAGCAACTTGAAAAATGTTTTTAAAATCCAAAATGTTGGCCTACTGAAATGTATGTTCAATAAATGCACTCAATACTTGTTCGGGGCTCCATTTGCATCAATTACTGCATCAATGTGGCGTGGCGTGGCATGGAGGTGATCAGCCTGTGGCACTGCTGAGGTGTTATGGAAGCCCAGGTTGCTTTGATAGCAGCCTTCAGCTCGTCTGCATTGTTGGGTCTCGTGTCTCTCATCTTCCTCTTGACAATACCACATAGATTCTCTACGGGGTTAAGGTCAGGCGAGTTTTCGGACCAATCAAGCACAGTGATGCTGTTGTTTTTAAACCAGGTATTGGTACTTTTGGCAGTGTGGACAGGTGCCAAGTCCTGCTGGAGAATGAAATTTCCATCTCCAAAAAGCTTGTCGGCAGAGGGAAGCATGAAGTGCTCTAAAATTCCCTGGTAGACGTCAGCGCTGACTTTGGTCTTGATAAAACATTGTGGACCTACACCAGCAGATGACATGGCTCCACAAACCATCACTGATTGTGGAAGCTTCACACTAGACCTCAAGCAGCTTGGATTTTGGCCTCTCCACTCTTCCTCCAGACTCTGGGATCTTGATTTCCAAATGAAAATTGGATCTCTGGGACTTTGTGGAGTATGACAATGACTGCCTTCTGGACATCTGTCAGGTCAGCAGTTTTCCCCATGATTGTGGAGCCTACTGAAACAGATTAAGGGACTTTTTTAAGTGCTTAGGAAGCCTTTGCAGGTGTTTTTGTTAATCTAATTTACTGAGATAATGACTTTTATGTTTTCATTGGCTGTAAGCCATGATCATCAATATTAACAGAAATAAACACTTGAAATAGATCACTGTTTGTAATGACTCTATATAATGAGTTTCACTTTTTATATTGAAGAACTGAAATTAACTTTTTGATTATATTCTATTTTTGTGAGATGCACCTACCTGTAGGTTGGAAGCAAGGTCTGTTTGTATCCAGGGTACTGCTGTTTTCTCCCTCCCTGAGTTACTTTCTTCCCTTCCCTTGCTGTGGAAATCTCTTTACTCCCCCTTCCCTGCTGCCATCTCTCTGGCTTTATTCACACATCAGTATTTTTGACCATCCTTTCATTTGTATTTGTAATCTAAAACCAGGAGTGTCTCCATGCACCTAATAGGTGTCAATCTTTTAATTATAGTTTTTTTCTGTAAGTTCCACTCTTGCTTTTGGCATACAACTATTGATGAATAATACTGCCCAAATACTGATATGTGTGAACAAGCCCTAATGCTGCAAGTAGGGAGGGGGGAGAGCATAGAGCCATCAGGAGCAGGAACTGTGACGAATTCGTAACATTTTTTTTTTAAAGTTCTTAGTGAAATAAAGGACTTGCACACTATCTGTAGCAGCAAAATGGTAGAGATTTATTTTAATAAAGACTAATTTAGAAAGCTGCTTACCTTTTTGTATTTAAAGAGTAAGGGACCAAAAAAATTGTTCAAATCATTTGAAGAATTTTAAAAAAAAGTCTGTTTCAGAAACAGCCCCACATCTGTCCAGGGTTTGTGTGTGGTATTGCAGCTCAATTCCATTGCCGTGAAGCAAGCTATGCTGCAATGCCAGACAACCTGCGGACAAGTGTGGAGCTGTTTTTGGTAGAAAGTAGCCTTGTTTTTCTAATACTGTACATCCCTTTTAAATATCACGGCCCACCATCCTCTAGGTCTTAGAGGGTTAACTTTTAACAGTTATAACCCCACTTAGCTGCCCATAGTATTTCTGCACTCGGAGCATTGAGGATTAATATTTACTATCAAACATGAAATTTCTTACTGAAAGACCATTTTACTAGATGATATATATATGGCGTGGAAGCTTTGCCACCAATATGCTGTAAGGGTAGCCGTATTGGTAGTCACCTAACCTTCCTATAAATAGGTGTAACTAAGAAATGGCTTTTTAATAACTTGACAAAGGAGGTCGATTTTACGGATTTCATTTTTTTTCCCCAGGAAAAATATATCTTTGTACCGTGTTGGCCAAAAGATGGAAAAATATTTAAAAATTGAGTCCTCAGTGGTTGATAATTTTTAATGGCTTTCTGAAAAGATGGTAACAGATGGCAAGCTTTCGAGACTGCTCCGGTTTCTTCTACTCTTCCTGATGAAGAGACCGGAGTAGTCTCGAAAGCTGTTATTTGTTACCATCTTTTCAGCCACTAAAAGATATCAACCACTGAGGATTCTCAATTTTTAAATGTTCTTTTTTATGAATTATGCTGTGATTAATATTTAATGATGATTCCATCTCAGAATGTCCCGTCTTATAGTCTGATCTTCAGAATAAATACGCGGAGGCATAAATTGCCATAAAGATGAAATGTCCCATGGTAGAATATTGCAATAGACAGGTTTGTATTGTCTCCTGATATCAACGGTAATTCCATCAGAGAGGTCTCCACATGATCTCATCATCATGCTATCTGAACATAAATATTGTTGTTTCCTTTCAAAATGTCACCCCTTCGGTTGACCTCTGAATCTTCTGTGCCATCAGCTAATAAACATGTCTTGAGATGTACAGCCCTAGACCCTAAAGCGTCTTGTTAATGTATTAATCTTTCAGACAAGCCAAGCACCGTGGAGAGAAAGGAGACAATACGCAGGCTAACTCAGGCACCAGCGCTCAGGACTGCAAGGATTCACAGGCCATCGTCTAGGAACTTCTCGGCGGCCGGCCGCTGCATCCTTATAAACCTGTCAACACGCAATAGGGTGTACGTGTGCAAGGAAACGAATCACTAATACCATTAAACAAGTCTTATGTGAAGACAACACTATCCTAAAGCAAGAGATAATACACAGTACTGTTTATACGAAGAGGGGGGATATATTAGCGTAAAGCACTTCCCCCTGCAATTTGAGACCACATCTTTAATTGCTTTGAGACAACGGAAATCTGATCTCACTAGTGCTTCAACTTAGTTTATTAGCAGAAGTGTTAAAAGAAATGAAACTTAACTTTAACCAGCTAAACATTTAAAGAAAAATAAAAAAAAAATGAAAAAGGTTAAGAAAACCACATTGGTTAGCGTTTTAGTGTTGTTTTACCGATATAATCTTAATTTTTCGTTTGTTTTAGTAACCGCTTTGATATTTTAAGACTTAACCAATGACAGTGCTTAGTGCTTGTGAGAGTCTTAGTTGTTGTCTTCATATATATTCACTGCTTATCATTTTTCGAAGCAAAGCGCAGTCTGAAATACATTTACAGCATTTAGCGAGAAGATCCGAGCTAACGGAAAAAGAAAAAAAATCAATCAATTCATGACCAACATTTGCTTAAAATACATGAGCTGATGTTTGTAGCATTAAGTCACAGTGTGCCCCGGAGTCCGCAGTTTAGGTACTACCTGCCCTGTAACTAGAAAAAAAAAAAAAGTTTTTTTTTTTTTTTAAAGTTTACAATTTTATTTGTCCTTTAGCCTGCCCTATACACGCTGTTGTGTGAAAAACATTGACACCCATTGTGTTGTAATGACTCACAGTTACATCAACTGAGTGTTTTTAATACCTGCATTCTGCGCTCAGGCATCAGCTAGCCCAATGAAGACAAGCATGTATTAATGAACAAGAAGATCTAATATGGCTGGATAGACACTGTCATGTATAACAAAAGGTTTATGTTTATGACTCTTATATGTCTTGTTGCGGGACAGTGTATTGCCAAATGCAGTAAAACCACATCAGTTCATGTGTTAAACTGGCTTTGACTGTTTCTTTAATCTCTTCATTTGTGGCTTTCGTTGGAATCTGTGTTGGGCTACAAACCAATGTTATCCTTAACGAGCCTCTGGGTTTAAAAAAACCGAGGAGACAGAATTGTCACAACGATATCTTATTTGGATGATTGACAGATCTTTAGACGAAGATGAATCACTCTCTTTTTATAGGCTGCTCAATACTGAAGTGTAAAGGCCCCCATGCACATTAGACTAATGTCAGCTAAAGTCGCCGATATCGACAGGTTCAGCTGACAGTCTGTGTATGGTGGCGCCGGGCTACTGATGGTTGGGAGATGTTGCATGTATGATATTGTTCTCCCTGTAACAAGCTGCCTGCCGATGTGTCAGTTGGCAGTTTTCTTATAGGGAACATAGGACGCTCTGCCGAACAAGTGCAAGTCTATGGGAGAGTCGGCTGAGATGGCTGTCAGTCTAAGCAGTTTTTGACTGATAGCAATCCAATTTGTATGGCCAGCCTGGGAATGGATGACAATCTATATAAATGGCAGCACATGGTTTAGTAATTCCAAATGTCTTTGAAGCACCACAGCGTGTAAACACTTCCATACGTAGACTGTGAGTACAAGCCCTTTGGCTTGCTTAAAATTCTAACCATAAAATCCGTGTTGAAATCACTGATGATCTTAAATGTGACTTATTAATTAATATGAATCATTTCCATTATTGTGGTGTGTAAAGCCAACATTAGAATAACTAGTTAGTAGAGATGAGAAAAAAAAGATTGACATTAACCAACCTTGTCCATCCGGCATCCACTTCAGTACTCCATGGCAGGCGGACCAAAGCAATGTATGCTTCATTGGCGGACACTCGAATGCCAGCATCATGGTGGCTCCTGCATGTCATGACGTTACATGAGGCCTAGTGACAAGATCTTTTTCAACACCCTGGCATCATGGTTTGGGTGCCATATAGTAATAAAGGGGACTACGGACCAGGGGAGTTGCATATCTTTTTGCTCATGTCTATTAGTTATTTCATATAGATTAAAGATAATTTTCTGGTTTAAATTCCGTATCCTGAGATGTGAACATCGATGATGGTCATTGACTAGAAACTGAATAATGTAAAAGTGAATCTTCTATAATTTGGGTGTAGGGTGCCACGGATCTGATGCAGTTTTACTGGTGTAAGCAGTCGCAATTTTAGTTGGCATACACCGAGGCATGTACTGATATTTACATGCTCCCTTCCATCACATATACACAACACAGAAATGAATCCTCTCTGAAATAGTGGACATGCAAATAAATTTGTTTCCATCTGTCATGGTAAAAATGTGCTTTCGGGATTATTGAAAAGGTGTGGAGAAGCGGATATGCTGCGCTGCTGGCGTCTCAATAAATAAAGATGTCCAGAATTAATTTGAAACGCATTGAGAATAAACCCACAATACCTGCTCTACAATTTCAAAGTACAACGGACTTCTTCATCAGAAGAGCCACAGCTTTCGGGATTATTAGTATTCATCAGTGCAAGATTTTTCTTCAAATGTATCTTCAGAAGCCCGGAGCGAAAAAAAAAGTGGGTATTTGGTTTGTGGTCGTAAGACAACACCAAGTCAGGTGAATGAAGCTTCTGCTGTGTCTCTGTATACTTCAGGAGGATCATTCTGGGGAGATATTGTACAATTCCAACAGAAAGAATATGACTGACTGCTGCAAAACATGCCATATTCCAAAACTAATTTACTTACTTGGCAGTTTCAGTAGTTAACACTGTGGTCTTTAATAAAAGTACAACCCTGAGCAAAATCTCATGCGAGTTCATATGTTCTCTCTAAGTGATGGGTTTCCTCTATCTACTCCCAAAATCACTAGGCTGTGGCCCCATGTGTGAACGGGGACTGATGAGTGATAACAGTCCATGTACAGTGAAGCGGAATATGCTGTCGCTATATAATCAACGAGAAGTCCTAAAATACTAACCTTTAGGTTCACTCAAAACACACACTTTGTTTTCAGCACAATATGAGGGGACATGAAGAACGCAGAACAGGATGTTCTCCCAGGAATATTCAATGCTACAGGATCTAAATTAGGTGATCCGCAAAAAAGATGTTTGAATACTTTGAAGGAATGCTGATGAATACAAGATGATCGTCATGAGCGCTGAGTTATTGAGATCTTTCCATGGTAATGTGCGGGCTGAGATTCTACTTTGCTTAGCAACACAATGTTAAAGAAATTTTTGCTTAAATTTTTTTTTCAAGCCCATCAGCTTCCTCTTGTTTAAAATAGTAGAGATTTTTACTGGTCCGTTCTCCAGATCCAGCTCTCCACTGCTGCTCTTGGTGATTGCTTACAAGCGCAATTACCTCATGGTTACAATGCAATGAACGCTGCGGCCAAACACTGGGCTTAGCATCTTTGCCAATGTAGACGGTGTGAGCTGCTGAACCTAGTTATTGTCTGCAGCGGTTGTACGTGCTGTAGTCATGACATCACCGCTGCAACCAGAACTACTTCTGATAGTCATCAAGGTCTGTTATTCACATCCAGCCAGTTCTGTCATTCATTGCCTGAGTATCCGTACCTGTACAGTAGTAATGGGTTGTTCACGATCAATCCGGCATAAAGAGCCTGTATACAGAGTGAAAGATGAGTTTGAAGGAGAAAAGCAGATTTTTCAGATAAGATATATTACACAGTATCTTATTTTCAAATGTACTATTGATTTATGAAAAAAAATGACTGATTCACTTTAAGGATGCAATTTCAAGCCCAATAGATGCAGCGATCAAGCACTTGTTGTCTTTACTTGATGCTTTAATCTGTAGTATCCAGCAGTTAAATTCAGAGAATATTCAGAATTATTTTTTTTTTATCAGTAATGTCTTTATATATTATTGAATATTTCATTTAACTCTTTTGCAGCAGCTATTTTTCAAAAAGTGAAAATGGGATCTACAACCAGATTTGTTTGTCCCATTTTAATCCATTTGTCCGCTTAAAATAGTTTTCCTATCTGCAAAATCCGTAATCATATGCCCATTCAGGATCCCCTCGTCAAGCCACTTACAAGCGTCAACTTTGTTGGCTCCAGTTGTTTATCCGACAAGACGCCATTTCCATTTTTGCTAAGCATCTGCTCCTGGGAAAATCAGCTGTTTGTTGCGATCTATTGAGCTGCATCTTCTGCGATCAGCTTACAGGGGTTTTCTGTCATGAGACTATCTTTTTTTATAAAATATTGTGTAGGGTAGCTAGATATTCTAAATGTACGTGTAGATACAGTAATGCTTATACTCTGAGATGAATTCCTCTAAAACAGGGGTGGGCAATTAATTTTCCCGAGGGGCCACATGAGAGACCGTGACTGTTGGGGAGGGCCGAACCAATAGGCTGAAATTAATTCTGCTCAATATTAATATTAACATGAGCATGAGCCCCACACAGCCTCCCCATGTCCAGCATGAGCCCCACAAAGCCCCCCATGTCCAGCATGAGCCCCACACAGCCCCCCCCATGTCCAGCATGAGCCCCACACAGCCCCCCATGTCCAGCATGAGTCCCACACAGCCCCCAAGTCCAGCATGAGCCCCACACAGCCCCCCCCATGTCCAGTATGAGCCACACACAGTCCTCCCGTGTCCAGCATGAGCACCACACAGCTCTCCTGTGTCCACCATGAGCTCCACACAGCCCCCCATGTCCAGCATGAGCCCCACACAGCCCTCCGGTGTCCAGCATGAGCCATACACAGCCCCCCATGTCTAGCATCAGCCCCACACAGCCTCCCATGTCCAGTATGTGCCCCACAGAGTCCTCCCGTGTCCAGCATGAGCACCACACAGCTCTCCTGTGTCCACCATGAGCCCCACACAGCCCCCTATGTCCAGCATGAGCCCCACACAGCCCTCCTGTGTCCAGCATGAGCCATACACAGCCCCCCATGTCCAGCATGAGCCCCACACAGCCCTCCCAAGTCCAGCATGTGCACCACCCACCCCCCCATGTCCAGTATGAGAGCTCGAGAGCCTCCTCATGTCCAGCATGACAGCCCTTCCAAGTGTCCAGCATGACAGCCCCCCAGTGTCCAGCATTAAAGCCCCCCAGTGTCTAGCATTAATGCCCCCCATGTCCAGCATGAGAGCCCCCCCTGTGTCCAGCCTGACAGCCCTCCCTAGTGTCCAGCATGAGAGCCCCCCCTGTGTCCAGCATGAGAGCCCCCCCTGTGTCCAGCATGAGAGCCCCCCCTGTGTCCAGCATGAGAGCCCCCTGTGTCCAGCATGAGAGCCCCCCTGTGTCCAGCATGAGACCCCCCTGTGTCCAGCATGACAGCCCTCCCTGTGTCCAGCATGAGAGCCCCCCACTATGTCCAGCATGAGAGCCCCACTATGTACAGAATGAGAGCCCCCCTGTGTCCAGCATTAAAGCATCTCTTGTGTCCAGCATTAAAGCCTCCCTGTGTCCAGCATCAAAGCAAAGCCGTCCCTGTGTCCATCATTAAAGCCCCCCTGTGTCCAGCATCAAAGCAAAGCCGTCCCTGTGTCCAGCATTAAAGCCCCCCCTGTGTCCAGCATATACTTACTTCACTCCCCGTTTCCCTACGCTCCTGTCTCTGATGCACTGACTCTCCACAGTGTACAGGCTGATGCCATTGTGTCAGCTGTTTCTAACGCTGATTGGTGGAAGAGGGAAGTGGCGGCCCCTCCTCCACCAATGCATTCACCGCGGATTGAGACCACGGATTGAGACAGCGGTGACGGTGTGCAGGCGGGCAGTGACGGCGAGCGGTGACGGCGTGCGGTGCAGTGCGGCCCGTGGGCCACTGTTATCAGCCCTTCGGCTGTCTCGGTCCGCGGGCCGGACTGGAACAGCCAGAGGGCCAGATGTGGCCCGCGGGCCGCATGTTGCCCAGATCTGCTCTAAAATAACATTAGACACTAAAATTGGGATGTAAAAATACAATTGTATCCTTTTTTATTTTGTTCCCAGTCAAAATGGTCACAACATATTTTTTTTTCTAAAGGGGTATTCTGGGTTTATACATTTGGTGGCCTATTGTTAGGGTAGTGTATCCATTTTGAATGGATTAGCTGGAGGACTTCAATCCCTTAACCCTTTCATGACTGGACTATTTTCGAGGTGGTTTTTGTGTTTTTTTTTTTATTTTTTCCTCCCCTTCTACCTAGAGCCATAACCTTTTTTTTAAAATTTTCATCCACATAAACGTATGAGTGCTTGTTTTTTGCATGACTAGTTGGACTTTTAAATAAAATCATTCATTTTATCATGTGATGCACTGGAAAGCGGGGGAAAAAAAATTCCAGATGTTTTGAAATTGCAAAAAAGAAAAAAAGTGCAATTCCACAGTTGTTTTTTGGGTCTTTTATTTACCATGTTCACTATACAGTAAAGCTGACCTGGCTATACGATTCTTTAGGTCAGTATGATTTAGGCTATGTGCGCTCAGGATTTGAAGCAGAAAATTCCTGAGCGTTTCTCCATCTCCTTTGCAGGAAAAATGCTGTGGAAAAAACACGCGTTTTTGTCTCTCTTTTTGTGTGTTTTTTTAAGTGTTTTTGTATGTCAATGAATGCTTTTTGGAGCTAAATAAAGTTATTTGGTGGGACATTGCTTAAATCCTTGGATTACCGTCAGAACTGGGGTAAGTATATTGGTTAATTTAAATGATTAAAGAATGTCTGTTGTATTTCAAATAAAGTGTTTGCTGTGTGTTTAACTCTTTTTACTTTACTTTAATTAGGTATGGTGATGAAAGGGTCTGACACTTTGTCATCACCAAACAAAAGAGCTAGGTGTCAGTTCTCATTAGCATTTCCATTCATGCAATTTCTGGGGCAGCTGTGAGCTGCTATTTTTAGCCTAGGAAGGTGCCATTAGGCAAACATGGTCCCTGGCCATTATTAACAGCTCACAGCTGTTTCATTAGCCGCTGCGTCCTCACGAACAACACTCACCAGCACTTTGGACACAGCTTATTTTTGCTGTGTCCAAAACGCGGTGTTCTAATGCCGCACTTTTGTTGTCGTTACATGTGAATCATAATGACACATCAATCTGTCAAAATCTGCAGCGGAGACTAACGTGTCTTCTACAGAAATTGACATGCTGCAGGTGAGTTTGGGTACGCGGCCACTGTCAGGAGCTGCTGCAGGTTTGACGCTGCGTGCTTATGCAGCATCAAACCCGCAGCATCCAGATGTTACAGCATAGTGGATGGGATCTATTAAAATCCCATGTCCACTATGCGTGCATCAGAGGCTGCGAATCACCCGCGGACACTGACATGCGGCGCATCTTTCAGGACCGCAGCATGTCAAATTCTCTTGCGGAGTCGCTAGTCTCTGCAACAGAAATTTGACCACTAGAAAGTATAGAATGTGGTAAATACGCATGGTTCAATGAATACATATGGATTTAACTGCGTTCAATAGAATGCAATGTTTTGAAAGCAGCAAAAAATATGCGTCCAAAGTGCAGCTACTTCCAGATCGTGGGCACAGAGCCTAAACATTTTTTTTAAAAAATGGCATGGGCTCCGGCATAATTTTTATAACCAGTAGAGGGAAAGCTGACCGCTGCGGGCTGATATTAGTAGTCGGGGAAGGGGCCATTAGCCAACTATGTTCCCTGACTATTAATATCAGCCCACAGCTGTTTGTTTAGCCTTTACTGGCTAGATTACAGGGGGACCCTGGAAAAAAATTGACGTGGGGTCCCCCTATAAAATCTAACAAAAGGCTAAACTAGACAGCTGCAGGCTGATATTAATAGCCAGGGAAGGGGCCATGAATACTAGCCCCCTCCGCGGCTCTTAATATCACCCCTCAGCAGTCCCAGAAATGGAGCATCCATAAGATGCGCCAAATCTCGCTCTTAGCCTCCGCTCTTCCCACTGCCCTGTAGCAGTGGGGTAATGGGGTTTGCGTTCACGTCAGCCTTGTATTGGTGGCTGACGTGAAGCCCAGGATAGTAATGGAGGGCGTCTATAAGACGACCCCATTACTAACTGCGTAGTAAAGTTATCGTCACCTTTTCAATAAATATACGGCCAGAATAAAGTATTTTAATGAAATAAAAAACACATGGTTTTAAAAAAAATAAAATGATTGCGCTGTCAGTTCCCGAAGCCTTCAATGTTCTGAAAAAAAAGTAAAAAAACAAACTACCATATCCCTCACCTGTCCGCCATCATGATGCAGTCCACGATTACCGCCAATGATTGTCCCTCGGCGATCCGGGTCACTTCTACTGCTGTGACATCAGCAATCACTGATGTCACTGCTGTAGAAGACAGCAATGTACAGTGGGGGAAAAAGTATTTAGTCAGCCACCAATTGTGCAAGTTCTCCCACTTAAAAAGATGAGAGAGACCTGTAATTGACATCATAGGTAGACCTCAACTATGAGAGACAAAGTGAGAAAACCAATCCTGAAAATTACATTGTCTGATTTGGAAAGAATTTTTTTCACATTTTGGTGGAAAATAAGTATTTGGTCACCTACAAACAAGCGAGATTTCTGTCTCTCACAGACCTGTAACTTCATCTTTAAGAGGCTCCTCTGTCCTTCACTCATTACCCGTAGTACTGGCACCTGTTTGAACTTATCAGTATAAAAGAAACCTGTCCATAACCTCAAACAGTCACACTCCAAACTCCACTATGGTGAAGAAGACCAAAGAGCTGTCGACAGACACCAGAAACAAAATTGTAGCCCTGCACCAGGCTGGGAAGACTGAATCTGCAATAGGCAAGCAGCTTGGTGTGAAGACATCAACTGTGGGAGCAATAATTAGAAAACAGAAGACATACAAGACCACTGATAATCTCCCTCGATCTGGGGCTCCACACAAGATCTCAACCCGTGGGGTCAAAATGATCTCAAGAACGGTGAGCAAAAATCTCAGAACCACACAGGGGGACCTAGTGAATTCAGAGAGCTGGGACCAACGTTACACAGGCTACCATCAGTAACACACTACGTCGCCAGGGACTCAGATCCTGCAGTGCTAGACGTGCCCCCCTGCTTAAGCCATTACATGTCCAGGCCCTTCTGAAGTTAGCTAGAGAACATTTGGATGATCTGGAAGAGTATTGGGAGAATGTCATATGGTCAGATGAAACCAAAGTAGAACTGTTTAGTAGAAACACAATTCATCGTGTTTGGAGGAGAAAGAATGCCGAGTTGCATCCAAAGAACACCATACCTACTGTGAAGCATGGGGGTGGCAACATCATGCTTTGCGGCTGTTTCTCTGCCAAGGGACCAGGACGACTGATCCGTGTACATGAAAGAATGAATGGGGCCATGTATCGTGAGATTTTGAGTGCAAACCTCCTTCCATCAGCAAGGGCATTGAAAATGAAACGTGGCTGGGTCTTTCAGCATGACCATGATCCCAAGCACACCACTAGGGCAACGAAGGAGTGGCTTCGTAAGAAGCATTTCAAGGTCCTGGAGTGGCCTAGCCAGTCTCCAGATCTAAACCCTATATAAAACCTTTGGATGGAGTTGAAAGTCTGTGTTGCCCAGCGACCGCCCCAAAAATCACTGCTCTAGAGGAGATCTGCATGGAGGAATGGGCCAGCATACCAGCAACAGTGTGTGCCAACCTTGTGAAGACTTACAGAAAACGTTTGACCTCTGTCGTTGCCAGCAAAGGATATATAACAAAGTGTTGAGATGAATTTTTGTAATTGACCAAATACTTATTTTCCACCAAAATTTGAAAAAAAATTCTTTCCAAATCAGACAATGTGATTTTCAGGATTTGTTTTCTCATTTTGTCTCTCATAGTTGAGGTCTACCTATGATGTCAATTACAGGCGCCTCTCATCTTTTTAAGTGGGAGAACTTGCACAATTGGTGGCTGACTAAATACTTTTTTTCCCCCACTGTATACTCCTTTCGGGAGTGAGGTCACTGGGGTTCATCATCTGAAGATCAGCTGATCAGCCCCGGTGAGCTCACCACCATGGGAACATTCTTCAGAATGTTCCCACTGTGAAGTCGCGTGAGCGATCAGCTGATCGCTCACGTGACCGCAGGTCCTGGCAGCACAGTACACTGCTGGGAGCGAGTGCAGGGGCAGAGGGCCAGGAGGGGACCGGGGGCGCTGGACAGGTGAGTATAGTGGTTTTTGTTTGTTTTTTTTTAACCGTGTGCACGCCAGCTCGGCTGAGGAGACTACTGATCCCCTCCCTCCCCCAGCTGCGCCGCTCACGCTGTTGTCAGGTGAGGGGAATAGTACTTCTCCTCTGCCGACCTGGGTACCACCCCTAGCGCGTTTCTGCCGCGAATTCGCGCCCATTGGCTTTAATTGAAACGCGGCAAATCCGCAGGTATAGATATTATACCTGTGGATTTGCTGTGGCTCAAGTCAATGGGCGCGAATTCGCGGCAGAAACGCGCAAAGAATGGACATGCTTCGTTTTTTCCCGCAATGGTAATCCTGAGCAGAAATTTCTGCATCATGTGCACAGCACATCAGGATTTCAATTGCAATAGCTGGCAGACCGATTGGCAAGCGTTTTCGTGGTGGAAAAACCACCGCAGAAACGCAGCAAAGACCAAAAACGTTTTGTGTGCACATACCCTAATAAAAATACCAAACATGTACAGTACAGACCAAAAGTTTGGACACACCTTCTCGTTTAAAGATTTTTCTGTATTTTCTTGTCTATGAAAATTGTACATTCACACTGATGGCATCAAAACTATGAATTAACACATGTGGAATAATATACTTAACAAAAAAGTGTGAAACAACTGAAAATATGTCTTATATTCTAGGTTCTTCAAAGTAGCCACCTTTTGCTTTGATGACGGCTTTGCACACTCTTGGCATTCTCTTGATGAGCTTCAAGAGGTAGTCACCGGAAATGGTTTTCCAACAATTTTGAAGGAGTTCCCATAGATGCTTAGCACTTGTTGCCCTTTTTGCCTTCACTCACCGGTCGAGCTCACCCCAAACCATCTCGATTGGGTTCAGGTCTGGTGACTGTGGAGGCCAGGTCATCTGGCGTAGCACCCCATCACTCTCCTTGGTCAAATAGCCGTTACACAGCCTGGAGGTGTGTTTGGGGTCATTGTCCTGTTGAAAAATAAATAATGGTCCAACTAAACGCAAACCAGATGTAATAGCATGCCGCTGCAAGATGCTGTGGTTGCCATGCTGGTTCAGTATGCCTTCAATTTTGAATAAATCTCCAACAGTGTCACCAGCAAAGCACCCCCACACCATCACACCTCCACCTCCATGCTTCACGGTGGGAACCAGGCATGTAGAGTCCATCCGTTCACCTTTTCTGCATCGCACAAAGACACGGTGGTTGTAAACAAAGATCTCAAATTTGGAGTCATCAGACCAAAGCACAGATTTCCACTGGTCTAATGTCCATTCCTTGTGTTCTTTAGCCCAAACAAGTCTCTTCTGCTTGTTGCCTGTCCTTAGCAGTGGTTTCCTAGCAGCTATTTTACCATGAAGGCCTGCTGCACAAAGTCTCCTCTTAACAGTTGTTGAAGAGATGTGTCTGCTGCTAGAATTCTGTGTGGCATTGACCTGGTCTCTAATCTGAGCTGCTGTTAACCTGCGATTTCTGAGGCTGGTGACTGGGATAAACTTATCCTCAGAAGCAGAGGTGACTCTTGGTCTTCCTTTCCTGGGGCGGTCCTCATGTGAGCCAGTTTCTTTGTAGCACTTGATGGTTTTTGCAACTGCACTTGGGGACACTTTCAAAGTTTTCCCAATTTTTCGGACTGACTGACCTTCATTTCTTAAAGTAATGATGGCCACTTGTTTTTCTTTACTTAGCTGATTTTTTCTTGCCATAATTCAAATTCTAACAGTCTATTCAGTAGGACTATCAGCTGTGTATCCACCAGACTTCTGCACAGCACAACTGATGGTCCCAACCCCATTTATAAGGCAAGAAATCCCACTTATTAAACCTGACAGGGCACACCTGTGAAGTGAAAACCATTTCCGGTGACTACCTCTTGAAGCTCATCAAGAGAATGCCAAGAGTGTGCAAAGCAGTCATCAAAGCAAAAGGTGGCTACTTTGAAGAACCTAGAATATAAGACATATTTTCAGTTGTTTCACACTTTTTTGTTAAGTATATAATTCCACATGTGTTAATTCATAGTTTTGATGCCTTCAGTGTGAATGTACAATTTTCATAGTCAAGAAAATACAGAAAAATCTATAAATGTGAAGGTGTGTCCAAACTTTTCGTCTGTACTGTATATATATATTTTTTTTATTTCGGTGGTGAAAAAAAATCGGAAATTTTGTTAAAAAAAAGTGTCGCTATTTTTCGAAACTTGTAACTTTTTAAATTTTTGGAATATGGGCTGCGTGAGGGCTTTTTTTTTTGCGCTGTGAGCTGACATTTTTACTGATACCATTTTGGGGGTAAATTTGAGGTTTTTATCGCCTTTTATTGCAATGTTGTGGCAGTCAAAGTAATTCTGGCGTTTCAATATTTTTTCCTCGTTATTCCATTTACCGATTGGATTCATTTGTTTGATATTTTTATAGATCTGACTTATGCTAACACAACAATACCAAATATTTTTATTTTTTGAATTGCTTTATTTTTAATGGGGCAAAAGGAGGGTGATTTCAACTTTCTTTTTTCAATTTTTTTAAAAACTTTTTTTTTTTTTTTTTGCTTTTTAGTATATTTTTAGTCCCCTCAAGGGACTTGAAGCTGCAATCATTTGATTGTTTGTGCTATACATAGCAATTTATCAGCCCCCCAATTTATAGAGACAATCACAGACTCCTATGAATGCCAGCTAAATGCTGGCTTTCACAGGAGATCCATCATGACAAGCACCGAGGTCTTCAGCAGACTCCCGGCTGTCATGGAAACTCCTTGGCACTCTGTGATCACATGTCCCCCTACTGGTGCGTATTAAATGCTGTTGTCAGTGATTGACAGCGGCATTTAACAGCCGCAGGCAGTGCACTGCTTCCCCCAGGGCTGTTAGAAGCAAATGATGGCTGATTAAATCGGCCATCATCAGCCAGAAAAGATGTGGGCTTGGCGTGCAGGCCAACATCAAAGTCAGGGACAAGACAGATGACGTAAATATATGTCAAGTGTTGTGAAGGGGTTAACTGATCAACTGATTGTCAAAAGCCAGATACCCGCCAATATACTCTTGATGGCCTATCTAAGGGCCCCTGCAGACAAGTGTATGAGAAATCCACGTTTCATCCAAAAAACTCAGCTATTTTTTTCTCTAACCTTCATCCAATTTTCATTGTTGTCTGTTTTTTTTACTTCCGTGTGCAGTCTGTTTTCATACTTCTACACTAAAAAAAATGTACATGATCAAATACAGTTTCCTAGGTTTATAATAGAAATGTATTCGTAAAAGTCGGATGCCATTTGGATGTTCCGTGTTGTCTCCGATCTTTTTACACACCCATAGTCTTGAATGGGTGAGTCTTGTCCGAGACTCTGAAGAAAGTAGTGTATGATGTGATTTTTGTTCTCATGGACTGTCGGATGGAGAAAAAATAACATGGGTCAGTGTGCTGTCCGATTAAAATTACTGAAGGAGAAAGTCCAGCAGCACTGAACTTTTAAATGGAGTGTCTCTCGAGGAAGGGACTCATGGTCCAGACTAATCGAACTAGAAACCTGTGTAGCAAGAGCCCGGAACCAGGAAATCTGTGGGCTTCCACCCTGCCGCATTTCCTGTTTCCCGACTCCTGCTGCACAGAGGTGTCCTTGATGAAGACTACTCTCTGTCGAAACGTTGGACCATATCTGTTTTGACTCCTTGCCGGATCAAATAACACTGCAGTAAGACCTACAGTCCCATTTTCTGTTTTGTGGTGCTGAGGTTTCTATTTCAACTATTCGAGTAAAAATCGAACAGCACAAATCCAATTTATACCCTCGTCTGCATGAGCCCTCAACGATAGGCTGTCAATGTTTTAAACACATGAAAAAGCCTTTCAGCAAAGAGCAGGAACCTTTTACAACCCAACATTTTTATATATTTTGTATGTTTGTCTTTATTAGCATCTTTAATTTGTAGACCTGTTTTCATCTTTAACAAAAACATTTTGGGTTTGCCCAAGCGACTGTAAATTCAAGGGTTGTCACTAATGATGAGCGAGCGTCACATTAATGTAAATAATATTCAGACATATTTAGAAACTAAATAAAAATAGCTTGAAAGCCATGACAAACATTAAACGGAAAGATGGACCTTGCTATTGAGAGATGAGTAACATTGCTTTTCGGTCTTCCTCTGTGCAGGATTTCCCTCGCTGCAGAGTGTCAAACAGTTTATTTTCTCCCACCGCCTGTGCTGACAGAATTTCAGGAAGCTCAATGTGGTCTGACCTTTTTGCCTGTCTCTTGAATTAAATGTGCAACAGACCTATTGGACTTCATGAAATTTCAGATTTACTTCTTCACCTGGAAGGAAAAGACTGAAAGTTTCTACACCAGAGAGAAAAGCAATAAAAATAAACTGGAAGGTGTCGCCTCCCTCGGTGGTTGTAATTTAAGTTTATTGAAGTGATAAAAATCTATATCCTGAGAGCACGTGGGAGTTTCTAGGGCAGGGAAAAGCTGCATGCCTATTTCATCAGTGTTCACATTTCCATTGTGTGCACCTGGTTCTCCGTGCCGTGGCATATGGCTAAGTGCTCGTTTTCTTGGCCATTTTCGCCACCTATGTTTCTTCTGTATAATAAGCATTAATGTAATTTGGCCTGAGGATGGATTCACACGTAATATTTGAGCCAGACCCAGAATTTGATACAAAACTTAATTTTTGAATGCGAAAAGATAGATTTGATCTATAATGCCGGGGATGTTACATACATTATTCTTCTTTATCTTACCTTAAGTATGATAGACCAATATTATGCACAAATATGAGACTTCCTGCACTTTGATATACACTGCTAAAAAAAATATAGGGAACACTTAAACAGAATATAACTCCAAGTAAATCAAACTTCTGTGAAATCAAACTGTCCACTTAGGAAGCAACACTGATTGACAATCAATTTCACATGCTGTTGTGCAAATGGAATAGATAATAGATGGAAATTATTGGCAATTATCAAGACACCCTCAATAAAGGAGTGGTTCTGCAGGTGGGGACCACAGACCACATCTCGATACCAATGCTTTCTGGCTGATGTTTTGGTCACTTTTGAATGTTGGTTGTGCTTTCACACTCGTGGTAGCATGAGACGGACTCTACAACCCACAGAAGTTGCTCAGGTAGTGCAGCTCATCCAGGAAGGCACATCAATGCGAACTGTGGCAAGAAAGTTTGCTGTATCTGTCAGTGTAGTGTCCAGAGGCTGGAGGCGCTACCAGGAGACAGGCCAGTACACCAGGAGACGTGGAGGGGGCCGTAGGAGGGGAACAACCCAGCAGCAGGACCGCTACCTCCGCCTTTGTGCAAGGAGGAACAGGAGGAGCACTGCCAGAGCCATGCAAAATGACCTCCAGCAGGCCACAAATGTGCATGTGTCTGCACAAACGGTTAGAAACAGACTCCATGAGGGTGGTATGAGGGCCTGGCATCCACAGATGGGGGTTGTGCTCACAGCCCAAGACCGTGCAGTATGCCTGGCATTTGCCACAGAACACCAGGATTGGCAAAGTTGCCACTGGCGCCCTGTGCTCTTCACAGATGAAAGCAGGTTCACACTGAGCACATGTGACATGCGTGACAGAGTCTGGAGACGCCGTGGAGAGCGATCTGCTGCCTGCAACATCCTTCAGCATGACCGGTTTGGCAGTGGGTCAGTAATGGTGTGGGGTGGCATTTCTTTGGAGGGCCGCACAGCCCTCCATGTGATCGCCAGAGGTAGCCTGACTGCCATTAGGTACCGAGATGAGATCCTCAGACCCCTTGTGAGACCATATGCTGGTGCGGTTGGCCCTGGGTTCCTCCTAATGCAGGACAATGCCAGACCTCATGTGGCTGGAGTGTGTCAGCAGTTCCTGCAAGATGAAGGCATTGAAGCTATGGACTGGCCCGCCCGTTCCCCAGAACTGAATCCGATTGCGCACATTTGGGACATCATGTCTCGCTCCATCCACCAACGTCGCATTGCACCACAGACTGTCCAGGAGTTGGCGGATGCTTTAGTCCAGGTCTGGGAGGAGATCCCACAGGAGACCATCCGCAACCTCATCAGGAGCATGCCCAGGCGTTGTAGGGAGGTCATACAAGCACGTGGAGGCCACACACAATACTGAGTCTCATTTTGACTTGTTTTAAGGACATTACATCAAAGTTGGATCAGCCTGTAGTGTGTTTTTCCACTTTAATTTTGGGGGTGACTCCAAATCCAGGCCTCCATTGGTTAATAAATTTGATTTCCATTGATGATTTTTGTGTGATTTTGTTGTCAGCACATTCAACTTTGTACAGAACAAAGTATTCAATGAGAATATTTCATTCATTCAGATCTAGGATGTGTTATTTGAGAGTTCCCTTAATTTTTTTGAGCAGTGTAATAGTATGGCAAGGTGCTGAAGTAGTTTGCGCATCTTGAAGTACTTTTATATCAAGGTGATTGACAGCTGCGTTCTATCTATCTACTGGGATCAGTGATAGTTCTAAAGCCACATTCACACATCCAATGTGCACGGCCGAGGGTTATCTGCTTTTTTAAACTGAAAGACCATGAACCCATCGGCCCTGACTAATCAGTGTTTATGATAATAATCTTTATTTTTTTTATATAGCGCCAACATATTCTGCAGCGCTATACATAAATTATCATCGCTGTCCCCAATGGAGCTCACAATCTAGATTCCCTATCGGTATGTTTATGCCAGAAAATGCATAGAACACTGAAAATTTAGCGAGTTTTCACAGCTGTCCCGGCTAGTTCCGCCAAAGTGGGCAGAACATGGGTGGGATAGGACGTGCCAATGCTTGCCCACCTAATTCATGACCAAATGTAGCATAGCCTGTGCTAGAAATCTTACTCCAGTCACTGATGGAGACGCACACCACTTGTATATGTCTGATTCATTAAGTAGTGTACGCGCCTCAATGAATCTGGCGCCTCTTAATCTACCATGGCCCTTCATTAAGACTAGCATGTACAACACCAGTCTTAAAGAATCAGGACCATAGATTTTCAGTGATCCAAACATCCATTTTAAATGGAAATCTGTGTCCGATCTGTGAGACTCTTAGCATGTCCTATTCTCATCCATTTTGCGGATTCGAGTCTGTCACTAAAGGGGTTGTCTGGTCTTAAGCTACAAGTCTGCAGTTACTCTGACTGCAGACTTGAGAATCGTCACAGTGCATGCACTGCACATAGTGAGGGGACTCTCCAGCGCCAGAAGCTGGTGGTCATGTGACTGCAAGTATGCGATTTGCATACTCCCGGCCACATTCAGACTAGATTTTTTACAACTTCACTGAATACACTTGCATTGAGCGAGGCCACCCATATAGTTGGCATGTGACAGCATGTATGCAAATCTCATACTTGTGGTGATGCGCCCACCGTTCCCAGCACCAGAGAATCCTGACAGTTGGCAGTGTGAGGCTTCACAAGTCTGCTGTCACATAGAGTAACGGCTTATAACGCAAGACCGGACAACCCATTAAATCTGTGGGAATACCTGAAAAATGGATATATACTTTTTACTTCAGTGTTTTATCCATTTTTAACTGATCCATAAGAGTCAATGGATTACCTGATTTGTTTTTTTCAAAAACAGAGGCAACGCGGGTGACACATGAGAGAGAAATGGTCCATTTTACACAAATGTAAAAATGGACACGGATGTGTGAACATATCCTTAGGCTTCATTCACATATCCGTTTCCGCCTTTACTTACATCAAAATGGGCTGTTTCTCTCTCGTGTCTTATTTTGCTTCTATTTTACATCAGTTTTACAGCCTTTTTTTAAAAAAAACAAAACTGAAGGAAGGAAACCTTTCCAGTGACATTGATTAAGCGGCAAGGATCAGTCACACTCCAGAGTTGAACTTTTGTGCTGTTTCGTCAAGGATCTTTTTTTCGGCCAGATACAAACGTGAGTAAAAAGGATGACAGGACTTTCAGTGAAGTGCACAGTGTTACTAATTTTTGTACATTATTTTTTTGTTTTTCCGACCTAGTATTTTTTTTAACCTACACCACATTCTTCAACAGGGCCAGCATTTTGACTGTCACATTCTGCACTTAGGGCACCATTTGCGCATGTATTGTATAAGGCATGAGCCCAAGGGTATATTGAATTTTTTTTATGTGCACATTCGCTTGAAAATCCACATCAAAAACCTGTTTTAATACTTTGTTGTGGATTTTGCCAATTGTGCTTCGAAATCCAAAATAAACAACTGCTTCAATACCCTTTGAATAGGATTCCTATTGGTTTCAAAGGGGAAACACACCTCTAGTACACATGGTGCTGTTTTTTCCATGTGGAAAAAGAAGCAACAGGTCCATTCTTGAAGCATTTTTGCTTAAATAAATGCTCTAAATATGTATATTAAATCAGAGTAAAATTTGCCATAAACAAAAATAATAAGCTTGTTTGCTTTTACCATCAATGAAAAATCCACATTAAAGATAACTGTTTCTGAACAGACCCTGAAATTGTTTTTTTTCGTCTTAGTAAGATACTGTAGTAGCGAAGTAGTGTTTTTTTTATGGTGGGTTTTTTTTGCATTTTTGTTACGGCTTTTCTTATTGACTTCGGTGTATGTATATCAAAGAAAAAACCTGTATATTAAAAAAGAAAAATCAATGTGTTTAAATGAGTTTCCTTAGCATACTCTAGAAATATTACTTTAAGAAATTAGGGCTGGAAAAACATCACATACTCAACAAAGATTTCTCAATTGAGTAGTACCATGCCGATACCGGTATACTGGAACTGCTAATACATGGGGTGGAAGTTGTTAAAATTAAGACAAAGGAAGACCATTAAAAGGAAGAAAAATCACTTGCAATAAGGTTACGTTTGCTTACCCAACACATCAGCTGCAGGAATTATTACAACATTATGGCCCATTCTGCACGGCCTAAATGTCTCCCGCCCAAACCACTTGCATGTCAGGCAAGCCAATTAATGGGATGTATGGGATTGATGCATTAGAGAATGTACAGACTGCAATTAAAGGTGCCTGAGGAAAAATTACATAATCAATGACACAATTCATCACGTAATAAGAAATCAATATTTAGCAAATAAATGAATGGCTGATAGTTACTATCTGTACAATTTATCAGGGGCTGAATACTGTAAGCCATTGGAGAAATCAATAAATGGTAGAACGGAGTGATGCATTAGAATACATAGTCTTCAATTAAAGGAAAATGATATAATCAATTGGAAACATTTCTGTGTCATTGGGCGATAAATGAATTTAAGCATATAGTGTCCATTTATATCATATGCTAAATGGGATTATGTACAGTACAGACCAAAAGTTTGGACACACCTTCTCATTTATAGATTTTTCTGTATTTTCATGACTAAGAGAATTGTACATTCACACTGAAGGAATCAAAACTATGAATTAACACATGTGGAATTATATACTTAACAAAGAAGTGTGAAACAACTGAAAATATGTCATATATTCTAGGTTCTTCAAAGTAGCCACCTTTTGCTTTGATGACTGCTTTGCACACTCTTGGCATTCTCTTGATGAGCTTCAAGAGGTAGTCACCGGAAATGGTTTTCACTTCACAGGTGTGCCCTGTCAGGTTAAATAAGTGGAATTTCTTGCCTTTTAAATGGGGTTGGGACCATCAGTTGTGTTGTGCAGAAGTCTGGTGGATACACAGCTGATAGTCCTACTGAATAGACTGTTAGAATTTGTATTATGGCTAGAAAATGCGGCTAAGTAAAGAAAAACGAGTGGCCATCATTACTTTAAGAAATGAAGGTCAGTCAGTCCGAAAAATTGGGAAAACTTTGAAAGTGTCCCCAAGTGCAGTTGCAAAAACCATCAAGCGCTACAAAGAAACTGGCTCACATGAGGACCGCCCAAGGAAAGGAAGACCAAGAGTCACCTATGCTTCTGAGGATGAGTTTATCCGAGTTACCAGCCTCAGAAATCGCAGGTTAACAGCAGCTCAAATTAGAGACCAGGTCAATGCCACACAGAGTTCTAGCAGCAGACACATCTCTTCAACAACTTTTAAGAGGAGACTTTGTGCAGCAGGCCTTCATTGTAAAATAGCTGCTAGGAAGCCACTGCTAAGGACAGGCAACAAGCAGAAGAGACTTGTTCGGGCTAAAGAACACAAGGAATGGACATTAGACCAGTGGAAATCTGTGCTTTGGTCTGATGAGTCCAAATTTGAGATCTTTGGTTCCAACCACCATGTCTTTGTGCGACGCAGAAAAGGTGAACGGATGGACTCTACATGCCTGGTTCCCGCCGTGAAGCATGGAAGAGGAGGTGTGATGGTGTGGGGTTGCTTTGCTGGTGACACTGTTGGGGATTTATTCAAAATTGAAGGCATACTGAACCAGCATGGCTACCACAGCATCTTGCAGCGGCATGCTATTCCATCCGGTTTGCGTTTAGTTGGACCATCATTTATTTTTCAACAGGACAATGACCCCAAACACACCTCCAGGCTGTGTAAGGGCTATTTGACCAAGAGGGAGAGTGATGGGGTGCTACGCCAGATGACCTGGCCTCCACAGTCACCAGACCTGAACCCAATCGAGATGGTTTGGGGTGAGCTGGACCGCAGAGTGAAGACAAAAGGGCCAACAAGTGCTAAGCATCTCTGGGAACTCCTTCAAGATTGTTGGAAGACCATTTCACCATTTCTGGTAACTACCTCTTGAAGCTCATCAAGAGAATGCCAAGAGTGTGCAAAGCAGTCATCAAAGCAAAAGGTGGCTACTTTGAAGAACCTAGAATATAAGACATATTTTCAGTTCCACACTTTTTTGTAAAGTATATAATTCTACATGTGATAATTAATAGTTTTGATGCCTTCAGTGTGAATGTACAATTTTCATAGTCATGAAAATACAGAAAAATATTTAAATGAGGTGTGTCCAAACTTTTGGTCTGTACTGTACATGTAGAGAATGAAGCGTAATATTTGGTGAGTGACGGGGGATTGGCTACTGTAAATCTTCACATTTCAGGTGGTGATGGTGGCATGTCCTAGATCTTGGTTTTGAATCCCAATAAGGCCCCCTTCAAACGTCTGTGTCTCCAGTACATGTGGTGACAGTTTTCACACGTACTGGAGACACCGACACATGCAGACCCATTCAAATCTATGGGTCTACTCATATGTCAGTGTGTTTCCACGGACCCTGTGTCTGTGTGCAAAACCCGCTGACATGTCCATTTTTTGCCGGCAGTACGGTCTGCAATACGTCCTGCACACGTGCACACTGATGGCACACAGATAACATCTGCCTGGGAAAAATCAGTACAGTTAGCTCTGTTCCCAGGCGCTGGGTGCTGAATCCAGCTCTCATCATTGTCGCTTGGTCTCCCTGCGACCAGACGACAATGATGTGAGTTAGAGTAAGCACCTGCTGTGTGTGTATATCACGTATTAAATTAAAAAAGAATAAAATAAACTGTGTGGGGTCCCCCTTCATTTTCCTAACCAGCTGAGTGAAAGCCGACAGCTGAGGGCTGATGTTTTTAGGCTGGGAGGGAGCCAGTATCCATGGCCTCTACCCAGTCTATTTATATCAGCTCAAAGCTGTCCATTTAGCCTTTGCTGGTTAGTAATAATAGGGGGACCCCACATAATTTTTTTGTTGGGGGGTCCCCCTTTTACTAACCAGTAAAGGCTAAGCAAACAGCTGTGAGCTGTTAATAGGTTGGGAACCTTTATGGCTATTGGCCCCTTCCCAGAATATTAACACTAGCCCCCAGCTGTCGGCTTTCCCTTAGCTGGTTAGGAGAATAAAGGGGACTTAACACCATTTTTGTTTATATTCATTTTTTTAGTACCCGCTGTACATAGACGGCTGGTACTGACTTCAACTCCCATCATTGTCATCTGGTCTCGCTGATCTCAGGGAGACCAGGCAACAATGATGAGAGCTGGATTCCCAGGTGCTGGTACTTGTCACACTGATGTGGCACACGGATGTTACACACAGGCACGGATAGCACTGGTTCTGGTTTTTCCTGTACAGGAAATATCAGAATGTGTGAAGGAGGCCTAACATGCATTTTTGCTGACACATTAAAAAGGAAAATTAAAAAAATTCTGCTTCAAAAATCCTAAAAAAAACAAATGTAAATGTGACTCCTGTAAAGGCTGCCGTTTATTGCTCCAATATGGTCCAATCCTATTGTTGGCTCTAAATATACAGTGTCCGCACACAGCTGCATTATAGAGGTCTTAGGCTTTATTATGAGCCGATAATGGATTTCCATGTAGAAGTTTTTCCCTCACAAATCTGCTATGCAGCATCACATGCTGTATTATGGTGCAATAATAGTAGCACAACTATGTGGTGATGCATAGGGCCTACCAGTTCATAATACGGACCTTCAGGAACTTCATGCTTGTTTGGTTGAGTAGCTTTTTCCTTAAAACGGTGTCCTTTAAAGGTAACCCATCACCTCCAGAGAAATTCTATTTACCTGCAGATATATTGGTTATCTGTAGGCAAATGTTTAAAGTTTTCACAAGTGGATCTGACATTCACAATAGGCGACATCACAGCTCCCCTCCCTTCACAGTGACTTACGCACAATCATTAGATGCTTCAATACAAAAGACAGTCAGTCTGCTGATTGTGTCTAATGTACATATGATTTCCTGAAACAACAAGAACGTATAAGTCTTAAAAAAAAAAGAAAGAAAACCCTCAGGTGCTAGTGTGAAAATTGTATGTATGAGTTCTATAAAATACTGTCTATAGTAAGAGAAGACTGTGGAAATATTTACTCTTCAACATTGAAATTGCAACACCAGGAAGGAAAAGTCATGGATTTATGGAATTCACAGGATTGAAAGACATGTTAATGATATGCAAATGATGACAAAATAGAAACAAAAGTTTCGAAACATCTCCATTTATTCAGTTTAGGCTATGTGCTCACGGTCAGAATTCGAAGCTGAATCTTCCTGATCGTTTCTGCATCTCCTTGGCAGGAAAAATGCTGCGGAAATTCCGCACATTTTTTGATGCGTTTTTGTACATCAATGAATGCTTTTTGAATGCTTTTTGGAGCTAAATAAAGTTATTTGGTGGGACATTGCTTAAAATGGTTGTCCAGTACTTTTAGAAATTAGCCAATGTGTTTTAATGATAAATAGAAGCTTCTTTCTAATTACCTCCTGGTGCTGTTTCTGCCTGTGAGCGGCGCTATCGGTGGCCGCTCACAGGCAGCACGTGACCCCCCGCTAACGTCACGTCAAGTGAGGCGTGACTCAGCTCTGGGGTCCCCGCAGTGGCTGCTGGGTTGTGGACTGGGTTATTCCCCGCGTCACAGCCAGCATCCATTGCATGCTTTCCCAATGAATGGGGACAGAGAGAGCGCACTGTGAATGCCGGGTGTGACTCGCGGGGTAACCCCACCCACAACTCAGCAGCCAGAGGTGGAACGCGGAAGAGGGACCCTTGGCTGCAGCCTAGACTTGTCGTGACGTCAGCGGATGTTAGCCAGCTGCAGCCAGGGGTCACATGCTGCCTGAGAGCGGCCAGTGATAGCGTTGCTCACAGGCAGAAACAGCACCAGGAGGTAATTAGAAAGAAGCTTTTATTTATCATTAAAACACATTGACATATTTTTAAAAGTACTGGACAACCCCTTTAAACCCTTGGATTACCGTCAGAACTGGGGTGAGTATATTGGTTAATTTAAATGATTAAAGAATGTGTCTGTTGTATTTCAAATGAAGTGTTTGCTCTGTGTCTGTGTTTTATTTAACTCTTTACTTTATTTTAATTAGGTATGGTGATGAAAGGGTCTGACACCTTGTCATCACTAAACAAAAGAGCTAGATGTCAGCTGATCCCATACACCCAATCTTCGTTAGCATTTCTATTCATGTAATCTATGCGGCAGCTGTGAGCTGCTATTTTTAGCCTAGGAAGGTGCCATTTGCAAACATGGTCCCTGGCAATTATTAACAGCTTACAGCTGGTTCATTAGCCACTACGTTCCCCCCCCCCGAACAGCACTGAGCAGCGCTTTGCACGCTGCGTACTTTTGCTGCATCCAAAACACGGTGTTCTAATGCCGCACTTTTGTTGTGGGTACATGTGAATCCACCGCATATAATGACACTTCAATCAGTCAAAATCTGCAGCGGAGACTAGCGTGCCCGCTACAGAAATTGACATGCTGCGGGTGAGTTTGGTTATGTGGTCATGATCAGGAGCCGCAGCAGGTTTGACCTTGCATGTTTATACAGCGTCAAACCCGCAGCGTCCAGATGTTACAGCATCGTGGATGGGGTCTCTAGAAATCCCATGTCCACTATGCGTCTATCAGAGGCTGCGGATCACCTGCAGACACTGACATGCGGCGTGTCTTTCAGGACCGCAGCATGTCAAATTCTCTTGCGGAGTTGCTAGTCTCAGCAACATAAATTTGACCACTAGAATGTATTGAATGCGGTAAATACGCATGATTCAGTGAACACGTGGATTTACCTGCGCTCAATAGAACTCAGTGTTTTGGACGCAGCAAAAAATAGCGCTGAAAAGTCTGAATCGTGGGCACAGAGGCTAAAAAAATTGATGTGCGGTCACCCTATAAAATCTAACTAGAAAAGGCTAAACAGACAGCTGCTGGCTGATATTAATAGCCAGGGAAGGGGCCATGGATACTAGCCCCCTCCGAGGCTATTAATATCACCCATCAGCAGTCCCAGAAATGGCGCATCCATAAGATGCACCAAATCTGGCGCTTAGCCTCCGCTCTTCCCACTGCCCTGTAGCGGTGGTGAGTGCGGTAATGGGGTTGGAGTTCCCGTCAGCCTTGTATTGAAGCCCCTATTACTAACTGTGTAGTAAAATGGTCGCCGCTTTTTCAATAAAAGACATGGCCAGAATAAAGTATTTTAATGAAATTAAAAAAACACTTTTAACATTTTTTTATTGTACTCTGTCCTCAAAGCCCTTAATCTTCTGAAAAAAAAAGTAAAAAAAATAACCAACCATATCCCTCACCTGTCAACGATGCAGTCCACGATTACCGACGATTGTCCCTCAGCAATCCGGGTCACTTCTTTAACAGTGAAATCAGCAATCACTGATGTCACTGCTGTAGAAGACAGCAATGTATACTGACAGGAGTGTAAAATCACCCCTATCAGTATACATGCTGCAGGAGGTCACTGGGGTTCATCTGCTGAAGATCAGCTGATCAGCCCCGATGAGCTCACCACCATGGGAACATTCTTCATGGTGAGGTCACTTGAGCAATACCTGGCTATCATTAAATCAAGACAAAAGTGGAACTCGTCACTGAAGAGGATAGACTGGGCAACCCCATGACGAGGCCTTAACGGGAATGTCACACCTGTCCTATTCCCAGGATTATGGTGTAGGGTGGCATAAAGTATGGTAGCCGGACCCCTCTAGTCTACATTCCATGTACACTAGCTACTTGACGATGAATTGATGTAGCTCAGTACTTTAGCATTGCAACACTGGGTTCAAATCCCACCAAGAACAACATCTGCAAAGAGTTTGTATGTACTCCCCATATATATGTGGGTTTCCTCCAGGTTCTCCAGTGTAATTTCACCAAGCGTTATGGAATATGATGGCACTGCATAAGCAAGCATAATAAATAAGGGACCGGGTTTCAACATAACAATGCCAAGCTGCATGTTGCTTGTGCTACTTGGAGCAAACTGTGTGGCTTAAACATACTACCATGGCCTGCAGCATCACCAGACTTGTCTCCCATCAAGCACATCTGGGACATCATTGGTCCGGAATTGACAAGGAAGCTGCCAGGAGAGGATCTTGATGATTTGCATTCTCAAGTGCATCGAGTGTGGCAGAACATTGCTTAAACAACCATTAATAACTTCATTCATGGAAGCCAAGACATATGTGTGCATTTCTCTGTGTAGCACTCATATTCAATACTCAATATATTGATATGTTTTAACAGTTTTCTTTCCATTTTTTCATCATTTGCATATCAGTAACATGTCTATCCATCCTGTGGTTTTTATAATTCAATGATTTTTCCTTCTTGGTGTTGCAATTTCAATGTTGAGTGTATATCAGTTTTAGTTATCTTTGAGATATACATTCACACGTGTAGAGAAGCCAGAAGCGGTCTTGGTTATATGTTTTAGCTTATCAGGCTTTTGGAGTGCCGACCCTGGACTTCTTTGGGGCTATTAAATATATTTTCAATTCTGAAACAATTAGAAAAGAGAAAGCTAAGTGTTTCTTTAAAGTTCATTGCTACTTTAATATATGTCTTTAAGTGGTAGAATGAATGAAGTCATGCCAAAAGTTCTCATTTAAATGAAATGCCTCCTATGGGTGAATGCCTATGATTGAGTGGCTGACATCTATGTAGTATGGCTTCCAGGAACATCTGGCATATTACTTATCCATATAATATATTACAGATAATAGTCTACGTTGTATTATTGCTGTGATTACTCTTGACAGACAAAGTGATCATAACGTTGCCCCATGAGCAGACGGAGAACAGGGAGTATGATTCAGGAGTGATTAAGAACATAGTAGACAAGGTTATGGCGGCTGTAGAAATCATAATGGAAGCGGTATGTTTCAGGGTGTGATTGGCCACAGAGATGGATTATGTTGGATAGACAATATTTGTATGGAGACAGAATTTATTTCATATGGTATTAGGTGAAATGTATCCCCAGAGTCTCAATATAGTAAAACACCTAAACCAATCACATCAATATTGATAGCTAAGGGTGATGGATATAATTTTTGGTGAACTGTGACCATGTAGCTGATATTGAATGAAGGATTCCAGTATGTTTAGTAGCTTCTAGGAAACTACAAGCTCAATAGACAGGTTTAGCTATTGTTTTTATTTTTAAAGCTAGAATCCTTCATCTCTCAATACTGTTGTCCACTATTGTGAACTATTGTGTCATGATCAGACTGGTCTTTTAGTTGGTCCTTCAGTGGGACTAGGCTCTGACACAACAATGGGTTGCTAATATAACAGGACCCCAAAGGTTCAGTCACAGACAACTGAATTTGGAACAAGGTGATAACTTTCCGATTGGTTGGTGGCCAACTGACAAAATCCGCACCAATTGGCAGATCAGAATTTTTGATCCCTGTTACTAATTGAAGTGGCAGGTCGGACATTCGACTGCTGCTTTATTCATTTTCTATGGAGCAGCTGGGACAAGCTGAGGATAGCGCTCGGTAGCCCCATAGGGTATGAATGGAACAGCGGTCAAGCATGCACACTGCCTATCCATTTTAATAGGGATAAAAGCTCCCCTTTCTGACGATTACTGCGGGTCCCAGCTGTTAGACCCTACTGATCTATAAGTTATCATCTATTCTTTGGATAGATGATCACTAGTTTTCACAGGAAAACCCCTTTTAAGCCTTTTTCATAGAATCATAGAATGGTAGAGTTGGAAGGGACCTCCTGGGTCATCTGGTCCAACATCCTGCTCAAAGCAGGATTCACTAAATCATCTCAGACAGATATCTGTCCAGCCTCTGTTTGAAGACGTCCATTGAAGGGGAACTCACCACCTCTCGTGGCAGCCTCTTCCACTCATTGATCACCCTAACTGTCAAAAAGTTTTTTCTAATATCTAATCTGTGTCTCCTCCCATTCAGTTTCATCCCATTGCTTCTAGTCTTTCCTTGTGCAAATGAGAATAAAGATGATCCTTCTACAATGTGACAGCCCTTGAGATATTTGTAGACAGCTATTAAGTCTCCTCTCAGTCTTCTTTTTTGCAAGCTAAACATTCCCAAATCCTGTAACCGTTCCTCGTAGGACATGGTTTGCAGACCGGTTACCATTCTGGTCGCTCTTCTCTGAACTTGCTCCAGTTTGTCGATGTCTTTTTTAAAATGTGGTGCCGAAAACTGGACGCAGTATTCCAGATGAGGTCTGACCAAAGAGGAGTAAGGTCCGATAATGACTTCACGTGATCTAGACTGTATGCTTCTGTTAATACATCCCAGAATTGTATTTGCCTTTTTTGCTGTTGCATCACACTGTTGACTCATGTTCAGTCTATGATCTATTAGTATACCGAAGTCTTTTTCACATGTACTGTTGCTTAGCTCTATTCCTCCCATTCTGTATATGCTTTTTTCATTTTTATTGCCCAGATGTAGTACTTTGCATTTTTCCCTGTTAAAAACCATTCTGTTAGTTACTGCCCACTGCTCCAGTTTATTTAGGTCTTTTTGAATAATCTCTCTCTCTCTTCTCTAGTATTAGCTATCCCTCCTAGCTTCGTGATATCAGCAAATTTAATCAGTTTACCCTCAATTCCTTCATCTAAATCATTGATAAAGATGTTGAACAATACAGGTCCGAGGACAGAGCCCTGTGGTACCCCACTTGAGACATTCATCCAACTGGATGTGAAGCCATTTACGACCACTCTTTGAGTCCGATCACTAAGCCAGTTATGAATCCACCTAACAGTTGCCTTGTCCATTCCATACTTGGTAATTTTTTCAATAAGGATGGTGTGAGATACTTTGTCAAATGCTTTGCTGAAGTCAAGATATACTATATCTACAGCATTTCCCTGATCCACCCAGTCAGTGATTCTGTCATAGAAGGAAATTAAGTTAGTCTGACATGACTTGTTAGTTACAAACCCATGCTGACTCTGGTTAATCACTTCATTCTTATCCATGTACTTACATACATGTTGTTTAATAATTTGTTCAAAGATCTTTCCTGGTATAGAAGTCAGACTCACCGGCCTATAGTTCCCTGGGTCCACCTTCTTCCCCTTTTTGAAGATAGGAACAACATTTGCTCTTCTTCAGTCTTCTAGGACTTCTCCTGTTCTCCAAGAATTTTCAAAGATTATGGAGAGTGGTTCTAAAATTTCTTCTACGATCTCCTTCAGTACTCTGGGGTGTAATTCATCTGGACCTGGAGACTTGAACTCATTTATGTTAGCTAAATATTCCCTCACAATCTTTCTGTTTACTGATAACCTGGATTCTTCTATTCCTTTAATAGGACAGTGAAGATCAGTTGATGTTACATTTTCTTTCTGAGAGAAAACAGATGCAAAATAGGAATTAAAAAGTTCGGCCTTCTCAACATCCTTTCTTACCATTTCACCATTTTCATCCTGTAAAAATCCTACAGCATCTTTGACTCTTCTTTTACTTTTAACATACCCCCAAAATCCTTTTTATTGCTTTTGACATCTCTTGAAAGCCTTAATTCATTGTCACCTTTAGCTAACCTGATACGTGCCCTGCAGGATCTGCAGACTGCATTATAATCTTCTTTAGATATGCCTCCCTCTTTCGATTTGATAAATATTTCTTCCTTTCTTTTTAGCATGTATTTAAGTTCTGTGTTCATCCATCCTGGTTTCCTTAAATGCTTCCCATTCTTCCTACTTTTTGGGATTGTTAACGCTTGTGCTTTGAGAATCTCATTTTTAAAAATTTCCCATCCTTCCTGGACATTTTTGTCCTTAAGGACATCCAGCCATTGGATCCCTCCTATTCTCTTTCTGAGTGTCTTAAAATCTGCCTTTCTAAAATCTAACCTTGAAGTTTGAGTCTTCACATGTCTTCCTCCTCTAGTTATCCAAAATTCTATAATAGCACGATCGCTGCCTCCTAGAGTCCCAGCCACTTTTACCTCCTCAACCATTTCCTCCCTGTTTATAAGGATTAGATCCAAAGTAGCAGATCCCCTTGTTTTCTCCCCTACCTTTTGGAAGATATAGTTGTTGGCAAGAGAGGATAAGAATTTGCTTGACCTGTTAGTTTTACTTGAGAGAGATTCCCAACAAATGTCTGGATAGTTGAAATCTCCCATGACCACTACGTCATATTATTTGGAGAACTTGGTCATTTGATACATAAAGAGTTCATCCATATCTTCAGCTGGCCCAGGTGGCCTGTAGTAAATGCCTACAATGGTGTCCTTTCTGTTGTTCTCTCCTTGTATTCTTACCCAAACAGTTTCCACAGAACTCCCAGTCTCTGAAGCTTCAATCTCTGTGCAGATATACGCTTTTCTAACATACAATGCAACACCTCCTCCTCGTTTATCAAGTCTGTTTCTTGCAAATAAGTTGTATCCTCTTAGCCTTTTATTCCAATCATGTGTATCGTCCCACCAAGTTTCAGTGATTCCAATGACATCATATTCCTTTTCCTGCGTTAGTAGTTCCAGTTCTCCTTGTTTGTTGCCCATGCTTTGTGCATTTGTATAAAAACATTTTAGTTTGTGATTGGTTTCTCTTCCTCCCATATTTTTATTATTTACATTTTTTTGTCTTTGTTCTTCCTTTCCACTTCCAGTAGCAGAGATCTCAATAGTATTTGTCAGCTGTATGGCTTTTTCTGGCCTTTTGCTTCCCTTCCCACATTGTTCTAGTTTAAAGCTCTCCTGATTAGTGTAGGAAGGCGACTTCCAAATACATGTTTTCCAGTCTTCGTAAGGTGCACCCCATCTCTAGCAAGTAGTCCATCATATAGGTAATTCATTCTTTGATCCAGAAATCCAAATACTTGTTGACGGCACCATCGACGTAGCCAGTTGTTCACCTGTAGAATCTTATTCCACCTCATTGTTCCATGGCCATCCACTGGGAGGATGGATGAGAAGACCACCTGCGCTCCCAATTCTTTCACTTTCTTGCCCAAGTCTTCAAAGTCACTGCAAATGGTTTCCAGGTCCTTTCTTGCGGTGTCATTTGTCCCCACATGTATTAGCAGGAATGGGTAGTGATCTGTAGGTCTGAAGAGTCTTGATATCCTGTCAGACACATCTTTCATTTTTGCTCCTGGAAGACAGCACATTTCTCTTGAGGTTATGTCTGGTCTGCAGATAGCGGCCTCTGTTCCTTTCAACAGGGAATCCCCCATGACCACCACTCTCCGTTTTTTCTTCACAACATTTTTCTTTCTCCATCCAGAAGGATTCTGAGGGCTTACAAGGTTATTCATTGCTGGCAAAGTCTTATTTTGCTGTATTTCTTCATGGTTCTCCTGCGTGAGAGCCTGGTACTGGTTCCTGAGCAGTATGGGTGCTGACTGCCTCTCGATCCTCCTGCTTCTCTGGGTCACCTGCTTCCATTCCTCTGTTTCGTCAGGTGCAGTTCGAATTTCTTCTCTTTCTGAATCATGAAGAGATAATTCTGCTCTGTCTAAGAACTCTTCACCTTCCTTAATGATTTTCAAGGTAGTTAACCTCTCTTCTAGATTTCGCAACTTTTCCTCCAACAGGGACCCAAGCTTGCATTTCTGGCATGTGAAGTTTGGCTTTCCCACTGGCAAGTCTGTGAACATGTAGCAGGATATGCAGCTCACCAAATGGCTCCTGGACTCTTCCATGTTCTTATTGTTGATATGTTATGAAAACAGTGAAAAATGCTTCAAAATTTGCGTGCCAGTAGGCGCGCGGTTCACCGATGTCGTCCTTTCAGCTCCAACGGCCAAAATCCAGTGTTCTTTGAGCTCGCGGAGACTCTTCACTTATCCCAAAATGCAGTGAGAATATGTAAATTGCCTCCTCAGGACTCCTCCCCTGGTTCCCTCCTCAGGAATCCTCCCCTGGTTTTTCTACCAGTCCAGCATAATACTGCTACTACACTAAACGCATCTACAATCTGCCAGATCTCACTGTGTAGTGTGGGAGGGCTACCAGTGATAACAAAATCCCCAACTATGTTTAGTGTGAAGATCTGTCACCACAGCTTGCATTTCTGGACCTCTATGAGGGCGATATACATGGGAAGGTGTTTATTACTAGAGTTGACGTCTTGGGCTTTCAAGGGACTCCGTCATCTCAGAAATGACTGTTCAAACCAAGTATAGGCACTCGGTGTACCCTTGGTGTGGCCAAACATTTGTGAATATTCCCATCTGTTTTCCTTCTATCTCTGCCCTCCTCTGTCTCTATGAAGTTGTAGCTGTCAATCAAAGATGTTTGGTTTAGGGGATGGAAATTGAGGGAAAACAACCAGGTGGGAAGGTGCACTTAAATGTTTGGCCTCGCCCTGGGTGCATCAAGCTCCTGTACTTGGCTTGTACAGTCATTCTGTGCTGACAGACTCTCTTTAAGTAGTAATTTCATAATGTTATTTCAACATTGTGTATTGGGAAATAATCAGAAAAAAACAGCAATAGTGGTCACTTACTGCAATCCTTTCCCAACACATGAGAATGCCAAGAGTATGCAAAGCAGTCATCAAAGCAAAAGGTGGCTACTTTGAAGAACCTAGAATATAAGACATATTTTCAGTTGTTTCACACTTTTTTGTTAAGTATATAATTCCACATGTGTTAATTCATAGTTTTGATGCCTTCAGTGTGAATGTACAATTTTCATAGTCATGAAAATACAGAAATTTCTTTAAATGAGAAGGTGTGTCCAAACTTTTGGTCTGTACTGTAGATGGCATATCAGGTGTGTGAGTGTATGAAGCTGGCTCCAGAGCTGAACCCAATCCATACACAGCAGGTGCCGGCTGTTCTTTACAGCTGACACCCAACTAAATTCCCAGAGTATACGCTAATTATCTCCATTCTGCTGATATATACCAATAGAACTGGTGGCATTTTTTTTATTTCCTGTACAGCTTTTTGTGTCGTTAACGTTTTACGTCCACAAAAAAAAACTTCAAATACGATGTACTTTTTATTACTATGTGAATGACTTAATATGTTGTGAAAGCTTCTCGTACTTAGTGGTTTTCTTAGTATCTGCCAAGTGACTTTTAGTGTAAGCTACAAAGGGTTTCTTCATTCTCTGCTCAGATGACTGTAGTAGGTTGCTGTGTCTACGTTACCAGTCACATGAATAGAATAAATAGCTTGTTTTCATATTGACTCTATTATAACAGACAGGTGAGCAAATACCGTGGAATGAATAGTATATATG